>NC_086247.1:134792101-135097413 GCF_021018805.1 Prinia subflava
CTACTGCTGGCCAAATCTTGACTGTTGTTGCTTGAATGGACCCTGTGACTGAGGCAGAGGAATTCATGACATCTTCTCAACAGACCCAGAGCAAAGATTGGTTGGAACAGTTGGATTTGAGGTGATATCCCAGCAACAGGGCAACAGTTTTTATCTGTTTGTCTTTCCATTTTAAAATGTCAGCTATGACAGTCTGAGTCTGTATGTACTGCCAGAAGGGCCTTAGGGTAAGGTAAAGCAAACTCAGGGTTCCCCTGCGTCAAGAGAAACTTTGCCAATATCTTGCAGGAGGTCAAGGCTTTGTCTCCAGTCTTTATCTCCTTATATAACAGTGGGACCTTTCTACATTTGTATTCTTGCCTTCAGTACTGTAGATGGAAATCCAGGAATTTTATAAAACCTAGGACTCATGGGAATTTTTCTTAAAAATAAAAACACATCAATCAGAACTGGAGCAGTGCTAAATGAAAGGGCTCCAGGGAGCTGGCTAGGCTAGTGGCAAATGCCTTGTGCTTATTTGTGATACAATTTAACTCTGGCACTCAGATGTTCAAAGGTGCCAGACATGTTCATACCTTTTCCTCAGAATAGTAAATAACAGATATGTTTGCCAGTGTCCTTCAGATGTGCTGAGTTCCAGGTTGTGTAATCACCCTGAGTTTCAAATTTGAGAATTAGGGCACATATTGCAATTACTCCTCTGGGATAACTTGTTTTGTTGAACAAGAATTTTGTTACTTTTGTTGCTCAGCCAATCCTGAAGTACTAATTCTTTAAATAACAAATAAAATAATTGAATTCATATTTTATTTAGCAAGTGAGGTACCTTGTATAACCCAAAAGAGTTTTGGTTGGACTCAGATTCTGTGCTGTATTATTCAGTACAACTCTGGCTCTGAATTCAGACAGCTGCCCTGGCTCCTAACTTTTATCTGGCAAACATCCTCCCTCAGAAAGCTGGACAGAGTTGTACCTGCAGATTATTACATAATGTATGTTCTAGACCAGTCCTGTTTGATTTAAGAAAATCCTAGTCTCCCATGAATTAGTAGATTTGAAATTTGTTTATTTTTGAGGGTCTGACTGATGCAGCATTTGATAGGTCTATCGCAAAGCTGAGAGAGATGGATCAAACACCTGTCTTTACAGATGCATTTAACTTACTTTCTTAAATACTATGTCTTCTACTAACAGGTATAGCACAGGGTTTTTTGTTTGCACTTTGATGGCACTAAAGAACCTTCAGTTAAATCTTTTCCAAGTCCTTTCTAAATGTATTGGGTTTTTTCATCTTTAATCTTCCCTTGAACTCTTTCTCTTCTCTATGATTTATTGAGACCTTCTCAAGACTAAGGAAACCAAATCAAACAAGAAACCAAAACAAACCATTTTTCCTCCCTCAGAGACTGGTGGTTAGTTATGTCAGTATGTTCATCTTTTGAAAATGAATCAGAATTTGAAATCTTCTCAAGAAAAACTATAATCTTAGCAGATTTTTTTCTCTATACTGTTCAAGCCATGAAGAGTAATGCATAGAGTATGCACCATGGTTATATCTGATTATATCATGGTTACAATGTAATGTAAAGCATCCAAGGAGTGGCTTGTCTAGTAGTTAGTGGGACAATAAGGAAGATATTAAGATATTACTTGCCTTTGGGAGAAAACTTGGAATAAACTCTTTCTTTGAAGGAGCTTGAATGAGACATGGCTTCTGAAAGCCTGAGCTGGTAAACCCACCCCCACCGTGTCTAGCTGTGCTTCATCTTCACTCTTCAATATCTTCTCCTTCCCATTATGCTATTCATTAAATATTAATTAATTTCTTCAGACCAGACAGGGAGCATGTACTGAGGTGTATTGCTCTAATAGAGGTGTGGTTTCGTGGTGTGTTTTGTTTTACATTTTTTGCTTGTTTTTTTTTTTGTTTGTTTTTTTTTTTTTTTTTTTTTTTTTTTGTTTTTTGTTTTTGTTTTTGTTTTTTGTTTTTTGTTTTTTGTTTTTTGTTTTTTTTTTTTTGGTTTTTTGTGTTTGTTTTTTTTTTTTTGGTTTTTTGTGTTTGTTTTTTTTTTTTTTTTTCCTAATGGTGGTATGAATATTTTTCAAAAATTTTTGAAAGGCATTTTGTGGATTTGGGAGTAGTTTTGACAATGATTTCTATCTAAACCAATCAGACCTAAAATAAGCCTGTTTGCATCCCCTTTGGTATATGGTAGTTTCATGAAAAATCCATATTAAACTGTGCTGTAATTTGCCCAGCCAAATTGCTCCATTGTTTTCAGGAAGGAAAGGTGGCAATCTGGGAGCATCCTTTCAGATTTCAGTTTTTCCGGTATGTGATTATGAGGAGGTATCATGCTTCCAGGTGGAGAAAAGTCAGTTTTCCATCAGAACTGTGCTTAAATACAGTATTTATATATCAAATCAGTCAGTCCTCTCAGTAACACCTTTGAAAGGAAGATGCCTACTACTAATAGAAACCAAGCTTTACATACATATACACTTTATCTGCTTTGTGCATGAAAATGGAAATCTGCCTGTACAAAAGCTGTGGTCTAAAATTCCTCTCTGTTTATATCTTGCTCTTCCTAGAATATTTAATATATATTCAGAAATTATATGGTATGAATTGGAAAAAAAGCTTTTTTGCATACAGAAAAGAGCAAGCCTTTCACTAATTTTCATTTGTGAAAATTTCATTCAGATCTCCATAAGAGGCCTTTTTGCAGTTTGGAGAGGGAGGAAAAGTTTTTTTATTTTACTCTTTCATCACCAGTTCTGTGCAGTTGATAAATGATGGTCATTCTTTGCTATTTCCCATGAATTATTACTTCTGCCCACAAGAGTGGATATAACATAGAAAAAAGAAAAAAAGTTATTACCTGTAATTTTGCTTTCTCTCAGTATTGATTTAGTACTTAGCAAAGACTTTTTTATAGTAAAATGGTAATCTGTCTTGCACTTGGTCTGGCGTAGAATTCCTTGGAGTTTTTTTTTTATTTGTGTGAGTAAAAACAAGAGTGAGGATCTCATATGGTTAAATTTTCACATATTGGCAGACTGTTGTGTTTCTTTTTGTTTGGTTCAAAGCTGTGATTTGTGCCTAAGTTTTGTTGTGTCTTCTTCTGTGGAATTCTTCTTCTAGGCATGATCCAATGGTCAATCAGAGTACTGAAACTCAAATAACAGGTTTTAAAAAAGAGATAGGAGAATTGCACAACCCATCCTCTCATCTAGGTCATTATAATAATGCTGGAATATGCAACCAGCAAAACCATCATAAGAGCAAAGATCAAAAAAAGAGAGAACCAATTTAGCTTTTCCAATATGAATATGCTATGAAGAAAATTGTGCATCTCAACATTAGGCATGAAGAATTTAGCTAGTATTAATGCCAACCTCATTAAATGCCAAACTTGATGCTATTTCAATTGCACTGTTTGAACACAATTTTCATAGGGAGAAAAAAAATACAGCTCATAGCAGTGAGATTGTAGACAATATAATAAAAGAATGCAGTTAAATCATCATATATTTTCACTGAAAATATTTCTGCATTTTATTTGGATTCAGTTTAATCAATGCTTTTTTCACACTTGGACTTTGGATACTAATGAAGTTTTGAACCATTGTTGAATAACTGATGCCTGTACTAGCTGCTAAGGCTTCCTGTTTAACCTGTGTTGTTATTTGGTTCTGATTGTTTGAACCTATGAAAGCTTCTAATCTGCTGCCTGTTTCAGGCACAGAGAACATTTTGGGGTGTGGAAGATTCTCCCTGGATGCCCATAAAGGCTGGCAGGAAAAGCTCTCACTGAAATTGCTTAAGCTGATGAGTAGCTCCATCCATATCAAGGTTAAATTTTGATTTTGAATAGCTTCTGAGAAAAAAAATGGAGGAAAAAAAGTGCAGAAGTCTCACTGTTAAAGGAATTTTTGGTTTGTGGGCTTTTTTTTCCTTGTCTTTCCATTCATTATCCCAGGGGCAAACTTAAATTATTAATTTTAAAGGCTCTTGCTTCATCCCCCATTATATGTTTGTGCTAAAGTTGTATTGACATAAACATTTGCATAAATCCCAGTTCAAAAGAATACTTAATTGAAGGAGTTGTTAGAGAAACAGCTGCCAGGTGACATCCTGTCACTGCAAGGCTGGAGAGGCTGGCACACACCTAGCATTTTTCCTTTCTGCCTGTTGTGTATAGACAGCAGATTTGGCCAGAAATTGCACTTCATGTAATAGAGAATGAAAGATTTGGCCAGATATTCTAGTCAGCCTGTGTGTTACTGACTCCTCATTAATTATTTAGCATGATTGTGCTCACTCACTGTGATCATTCTTCATCCAAAAAAATCAGGAAGCTTTACAACTCTTACTGATGCATAGAAGCACCAAAACAGCCCTTTGCATATAAGCAAACAATGGGGAGAAATAAAGTTAATACAGTAATTTTCCCATGTTAGTATAGATTCTGTCTTATCTAAGTGTGTTACTAAGGATAGTCAGAAGCATACTAGCCGCTGATATTTTATTTCCTCTTCAAGTAAAAGAGTAAAATTAAAGTTGTTTTGTAATTTTTTTTAAGGCACAGCATTTAATTTTAATTATTGCTTCATGTCTCCTTACTCTCAATTTCAAAAAGTGAGTAAGGGGATACCAGAGGGGATATAAGTTTCCTGGGGGTAAAGAAAGAAGTTTTTATCCCCTTCTCAATTGAAAAAGATTAAGAAGCACTATGTTTGGGGTTTGTGTATGTATTCTAGGGCCAGGAGAACATTTTGTTTTTACTGATGTAATGGTGGGAGTTGTCAGGGGTAGACATCAGGCATTTCTTTTTATACACTGGTTAAATCCAGGAATATGGTGGTGCAAGAAACACAGCACTGCTTTTATTTGGTTTCATATTTTATAATCCATTGTTGCTGTATTCTGCAGGAAATGCCACCTTTACCTAATACATGGAACAAAGGGAAAGAATTTAGTATAGACCAAGATGATAATTGCCCAATAAAAGTTTCATTTGCGACTAAGGAAATGACTAATGCTTGACAGATGAAACAGTACAAAAAAAGAAAGAGAGAGTGTCCATCAATGCCTTTTAAAGGAAAACAAGACAATATGTTTGTTTTTTCAGTTTTCAGTGCTGAGGATGATGGGAGGAGATACACAGCTGCTAGGCAGTAATGTATTTGTGGGTTATGTATGTTTTGAATTATATTGTAAAAAACATAAATTAACTCTTTGGATGTACTTTTGATGAAACAAAAGCATGTATCATTTTGTGAAGATTGTTTATACTTGTTCATTCATTCAAGGCAGTGTAAAAGATCTGGTTCTTAAATGCATAGTTAAGCATCTAAAATCATGCCAGGCTTTTGGTTTGCTTTTCTTAGCTTTTGCAAATGATGTTACATGTCTGAACATGACAATGGAAGGACAATGTGAGAGGTAGCTGTAGGATATATCTGTTTTACAGGCAATGTGCTTGAAAACTAGAAAATTGTCTTTCAAAAATGTGCACTACAATAAGGCTTCATCTGATAATGTTTGATAATGAAATGTTGTATGTATCTCTACATCAAAGCCTTCACAGTGGTCTTAGCTCACTGAATTAGGTGCTGGCTTCTTGGTTATTTTAGAGCAAAGTAATGACTGACAAAATGCTGAACATTGCCATCTTTTGGCACAGTAAGAGCACCTGCTGACAAAATCATCCAGGTTCCATTTGAGATTACATTTTAGTCACTCCAGACCTTTCTCAGAGCTGTCCTCACTGTCTTCTAGATGTCAGTGCTCCCACAGCTGTACTTCCACATGGGTGGCACCATGCAGAGCTTGGAAGGAACCTTGTCAGTAAAATGACAGCAGTGTTCAGAGGCAAGGGAAAGAGTCATTATCTAGAGAAAAAATACCACGACATTAATTACTCTTAATGAAGCAGGCTTTGTCCAAAGGCAAACTCAACAGAGTCTTGCTGTGCTTGAAATCCCTTAGGCCAATAAGAGACATGAGCAAAGGCCTTGATTCCCACCTTCCATCTCTCACAATGAATGTAACAGCCCTGAAGTGCATTGCTGGGCACCATTCACTTCCCAGGCAACTTAGGACTTTTACAGTCTCCTATTTATTAATTTCTTTAACATATTAATTAGACAAAATGGTGCCAGTTGGAAGGGACTAATATCTATTTTTACAGCTATATTATCTATTTATCTTTTTTATACTTATTGAAAATGATTACCTAGTCCAATGGCCTGACCAATTCAGGGCTGGATAAGTTGACAGGCTTGGGGCATTGGCCACCTCTCTAAGAATTCTTTTCCAGTGTTCAACCACCCTCTCAGTAAAGAAATGCTTCCTGATACCTAGTTTCACTCAAGGCAAAAATGAAAGCTTTATGCCATTCATCTAAACCAAGCAATATTCTAGAAGTGACTAATTGTCAGCAAAGTATTCTCTTTGTCTCAATTATGAGACGGTATTTAACAACGGAAGCAACATTAAATTATGCTGCCATTTTCCTTAGAAATTGATCTAGATTTTGGCACTACATAAAAAAGGGATAAGAATATAGAGAGAGATAAAAAAATATAATAACATATAAAAAGTTTTAAATGGGTCAGAAAAATAATCTAAGTAAATATTGTAAGTAAAATTGCGGTAAAGACTTCACTTTTCAGAAATTTCATCTAGGACCTCTGAGATAGTTGTGCTGGGAGGAGTGTTTGGAGCAGCAGGCATTAGCAAGGGCTAATGAAAACGAAAGGGAAAAGGAGCTGACAAGTAAAGGAAATTATTCTCTTGAAGTGTCCCTTGATTTTCATTAGAAGAAAATAATTAGCAATGAGGATAGTAGAAACGATAGGAGTAGGCAGGCCAGATAATTGCATGCAGGTAAGGATTTTTGGAAGACTACTGGCTAGAGTACCTGCTTTAGTGAATACTGCCTTGGTGAAATCTGGGGAATATAAATTCAGCAACTCTTAGTGGTTAAGCAAAACTCCAAAAGCGAACGTGTGGGTATTATTTTTGCTCTGAAAGACTTGAACACTTTGCCTTAATTTAGCAAATCCTAGTTAGGATCCTTTCTATTTTATGAACCATCTATCAGTTTTCCTTAGTTTGAGTACTCCCTCACAGAGACAGACAAATTTTCATTGTCTTATTTCTTTGTGGTAGATGTTTGGGGTTCTCCTTACCTGACCTGTGATATTATTAAGACAAAAGCAGAGGGTTCTGAGTGATCTGGGGCGCCCATAATAATCAGTTTCACATCTGTACAAAAATCATAACCCTTTATCTGAAATATGAGATCTCTGTAGGTCCAGTTCACGGAGAGATTTATCTGCCTAAAATGATAGTCATTCAAAATGCCAATCTGTTTGGCATTAACATCTTGAATTCTCTGAAGCTAGCAGCAGGTTTGTCAAGGAAAAAAGACAGAATCAAAATGGAGAGTCACCTGCTGTCCTTGACTTTTGTTGTTGAGTACGTTTTATATTAAGGATGTTGATGTCAGCTGGAGCCATTGCAGAGAATCCTCAGCTGTGAAAAATAGCAAGTACTCTACTCAAATTTAATTATGTTTTCCTATTGAAGAAGGTAAGGAGATGATCAATATGGACTGGAGAGTATATAACAGTACAATAGTACTTTCTGAAAGGTCAATGTTTTATGTTTTTGCCGTGTTTTCAAATTCTTCACAAATCAGCGTAACTGTTGATAGTCAGACCTGATCATCAAAATAATCCTTGAGCAGAGAAAAAAATTTATATACCTCATTTAGGGGAGTGAGAATTCTTCCTGAAATTTAAGAAAATAATGAGAAAATATCTTTTTTAATCCTTTTGTTTGTATGCACTAGGTAATTATTACCTTACTAAAAACCTTTTTCAACCTTAGAAAGTTTTTAGAAGTCACATTTCACATAAGAAATGGAGGTTGCTCTGGCATAGCTTGAAATGCCCTTTAGGTATTTTCTAGTTCAGGCATTGTGCCTTAAGCATATGGTCAAGCTTATTTTTCAAAAGGATTGATGGCTGGGAACTGATGGGAAATTGCTTTCCTTCTTCTTTATCAGTATAAGGTACAGAATCACCTGATGTTTAGAATAATTTCTCATAAAGTGCCTTTAGAAATCTAGATGAATAATGGGCAGGGAAGAAGAGTGAGGATTTTACATTGTGCATATATCAAGGCTTTTTCTGTCTTAATAAAATCATAACTATATTAGGTCATTTCCATAGCTTGTGAACTTGGGACCTGACTGCTAGCTCTATTTGTACATCTCAGCCAAAGACTTTGTGGTCTTCAGGATCTTTATTTTATCATGTGTGTCACTTACAGTAACAAATGCCATTAATAAACCCCATTCGGATTACAAAGAAAAGATTTCCTGAAACTTTGGAAGAGAGTTTAGTTGGTGCTATTAATATAATACTGTGCTCTGAGGAGCCAGCCAGTGAAATGGCATTCTGTAGCCTTCCAGCCTAAGCTATAAAGCTCCTCTCTTGTACCTGGGGAGCCTGAACACTGTGCTACAAATCTAACTGGGTTTTTGGTTCTTCATATTTTTAAGTAACGTAATGCCTTCTGGGAGGTCCAGGTATTATTTAAATCTTGGCCCAGTTTCCACAAGGTTCTTTGCAGGGAACTTTCTGCCCCATTTTGTGGGGTTCTCTTTGCACAGGTGCCAGCATCAGCCGGTACCCCGAGGCTTCCCTGCTCTCACTGGTAACTCTCCCTGAGCTCTTGGAGCAGGGCAAGCCTATCTGTAGCTCACGTGTGTGCCTTTTAGAAAATGGGATGTAAGCCATTTAGAAAATCGTGTTGTCTACTCTTCTGCAAAAAGCAAAACTGAATGTAGCAGCTTAGAAGCCTTTGTTTTAGGGAGCATTGTTGGTTAGTGTAATGGACGAGAGATTTGGTTGGTACATTTAATGATTTGCCGTTAACTGAGAAAGCAGGCAGTTTGTTATTATTTGGCTAATAAGGCAAATACATTCCTGTGCTAGCTAAAGTGGTGGGTAGGAGTGTACTCAGAATGGCTGGTAGGAGTATTTTGATAATTTAAGAGACTCGTGAGGTTAGTCTGTTCTGGCACCAATGACTTTGATTGATATTTCTGTAGCTACTGTGGTATGATTTATGTGGAAGTAATGTAAAGAACATTCTACTTTTTTTTTTGCCAATAGAGTCACAAGTGCACTGTAGGGAAGGCAAAGTCTTCTAAAGTATATGAAAATAAGTATGAAGAAATTGTTTAGGAATGTCCTCCAACATGCTATTTGTTAGCTCAATTTGCCAAGCCAAAGAATTTCTGGATATGAAGAGGATAAATAATAACTGCTTGCAAATATTTTATTTTATAGTAAGGGAAAATTTTATCTATTTTTATATTTGCTGAAGAAACAAAAAACACATTATTTGGTAAACATGTTAGTGGCACTAGTCAGAGATAGACTTGGCAAAAGTCATCTGCACCTCAGTTAAAGAAAAATTTGGCCATCAGCAGTTGATAAATAACTGAATTGAAGAAGGTCATGTCCATTCCAACCGGTAAATTATGAGCTTTGGTAGACCTGTGGTACAGCATTATAGAAAAAAATAATATACACTGAGAAAGGCATAAATGCATAGTTCATATGTTTCCAAGGCAACAAATAATTTTTATTGGACATTTGGACTTACAGCTAGTTAAAAAGTCAGGAATTGTAAACACAAGGTGAGTTAGTCAGTATTTCTGCCAAGTTTAGTTATTCAGTAGGCCAACAAATCTAGAGAGGGGAAGATGAAACAAAAGACAATTTCTTTAGGGCTTTATATATGCATCTTCCACTTCTATATGTGGTATGTGTTACAAAAGGCAGAATTGTTGCCATCGTTGATTTCTTGATCAACTGCTGCCAGAATGTGACAGCTAAGAAAGAGTAAAATTTGAAGGATATATTTTGCCCACAGGTTTCTTCCCAGCAGTGAGGCAGAGTTCTTAGAACAAGCATTAAAGTACAAATACCTAGATGCTGTGGAAAAGAGTAGAAATGTCAACTGTTGAATCAGATAGATTCCGAATACCTTCATTTTTAAAAATTTTATTTTCACTGAACTCACATCACCAATACTTACAAAAATAGTGCCAAAAAACCCAGCCACTGAAAAAAATGAATTCTGCCAATAAGACTTCAAACTATATATCCTGCCACATTTATGTGACTGTTGGGATGTTTTGAAGAAAGAATTCATGATCTTTTGATGCAGAGAGCTTGAGAAAGGAGAGGTGCTATGTTATGCTTCCCTTTGGAAGAGTAATTTTAACTAAAATCTGATCCTTAGTTTATTCACTTTAGGTGAAGTCCTGACAAGTTTGGAGAGAAATGGAGAAGAGGAATAAATTCCTGGATTTTTTTTTTCACAGAGCAACAGGTTGAACAAGTTGTAAGTGTGGAAGAGTCCAGAAGGATATGCTGTCTGACCAGACTGCCCTGTTTCATGGAAAGCCATTCTGCTTCCCTCGGGGGTTCTTGGTTGTTGCACAGTGCAGCAGTGAGCAGAAGTTCTTCTGAAATAATGGCAGGGCATCATTAAAACAGTTAATAAATCTTGCTAACCTCTGCCTCCAGTGTGTTCCACTGAGAACAGTGGTTGGAACCACTAGTTCAGAGATTGCCCTTGTTAGGTGAGTTATGACATCAGCACGAGTAATAACTCTGCGTGCATTTGCACTCGTGCCCAGCCAGGGAGCTTCGAGGTCTCTCTGACCTCTGCTCTGCTGCACAGGGGTCACAGGCTCTCTGAGGAACTTGCAGAAGTTTTAAAAGGAAGAACACAGAGTAGAGCTAAGAACAAGAATAGGAAACTGCAGGGAGCAACTGTGAATCTTTTAAATAAAATGGTTGCAAGCCTTTTTTTTTTCTCTGCATAAACATGCTCACAAACACATATATGCCTTGTGGGAATGTGGCTAACTCCATCACTTGGAAGTTATAAATTTTTTACACAAAGATACTTACTTCTTTTGTTGTATTCTTTGTGAGGAAAAATCTGGGACTGTAGTACAAGACATCCTAAAAATTGGCCCTTGCTATAGAAAGTAGACTGGAACAATCCAGACTTTCTAAAGTTGGTAAATATTGAAGACAGAACATATTTAGAGCCACAGAAGTCTATCTTGAAAACAATCTGTTGTCATCCTGGACTGTGTACTTCTTCTCTTGCATCCTCAGTGGATCCTGAAAGAAGCTGAAAAAATGCAGCCACAGTCTTGTGTGGGGAATAGTAGAAGGCTGTAAGCTTGGAAACCACAGAAATAATTGTAGATGCACTGTGCAAGCAATGCTGCAGATGGGATTAAGGTGGTGAGAGATCTTGAGAAAGTGGATGTTTTGATGCTTTTTGAAAACAATGTGGAATTTGCACAAGAAAAAGTTTAAGTTTGGATTTTTTGGCAGCTGTGATTTGCAGTTCAAAGTGTTTGAAGTGGAGACTTTTTTGCCAAACTAAATAGTGGAAAAGAAGTGAAATGAGCACAGTAAAAAAATCAATAAATTCAGTAACAGCAGAGAGAAGCACACATAATTAGTGCATATCCACCATGTGAACTTGACTCTGCATGGACAGCTGAAGCTGACACAAGAGATTTTGGGGAGCACTCTGGTGTCAGGCATCCTGTTAATTCGCTTAGATTATTTTTTTCACCTTCTGCACCTTCATTGACCATATCATTTGCTCCATCTGGCAGAGTCTTCACTGCTGATTGTAGAGACTCTGAGCATGCTTTTGTTTGGCTTTTTCCTTTGTACTTAACAGTTTAATGGCTTACTGCCAAATGCTACACCTAGAGGCAGAAAAATATGGATATTAACATTGCATAGACTGTGGAAATGAAAATCCATGACTGCTGTGTGGGATCTACATTAACATATTCAGAAGAATATGATAAATATTCTATGATTTTGTGAAATGATTGCTTTTTTCCTTTCTATGTGTACTTTGTTCTCATTGTCATCAATAGAAATTATTCCTGTGGATCTGGAAAAGACTAAGCCAGAACTTTACTGGCTAAATTATGCAACTGATCATCTTGTTGAAAATGCCTTATTTTAAACTTAACACTCATCACCTATATTCAGTTGCACACCAAGACATATGTGTCCATGAAAGAAATTTTAATGGTAAAAGAGCTTTACAGAAATGTTATTTCTTGATCCCCATGTTCGATACACTTCAGATTGCTTCTGGCCCTATGATACCCAAGGAAACCTTTTTGTGGCCACAAGTTGCACAGCATTTGATTCAGAAAGGCAAGAGGATAAAGCCTGTGTGTATCTCAAAGGCAAGAAGCAGTTTTGTGGCTGATGTTGCATCATGGTGTGCTGGGGGCTTGGCTGGTTTGGGCGAGCTGCTGTGCTCTGTGTAACCCTGCAGACCTCCCAGCAGCTCCCTCTTGATATTCTCAGTTGTTTTTGTGACCGATTGTTTATATTGCCAACCATGTATCAGGAAGGGACCTGCTTTGTAATCAGCACAAGAGAACTTTTTGGTTTGGAAGCCACCAGTAAACTGTCTTTGCTGTGTTCTCTGTTAAAGCACTTGTTGAAATAGCAGTGAGTAATAGGATTGAAGCATTGCAGTATGAATTCTGATTTCCAGTATTGCAAAATGCAAAAGGACATAGTTATTATAATCCCATGGCATATCTTGTTTTTGTATCTCATTTCTTGTTATTGTGTAGTATAAAATGGAAAAAGAAGTTTATTTTTAAAGATACTGTCACATTTTGCAATCTGATGATTTCAATGTGAAAAGTAGATTAAATTTTCTTTTATTATTGCGTAATTTGCCAAAGTGTTTGGTAGAAATTGGTGAATCTGTCAGGGACTGTTGTCCACCTACAGCTTAGCTAAGTCATGGATATTTCTTGCACAACACTGCCCAAAATATGATCAAGGAAACACGTGACTTTAAACTAAGGCTTAACTTTCCTGCTTCAGGCCTGTGTGGCACTGTTCTTGAAGGCAGAGAATAGGCCAGACTGCTTTAGATTGGTTTTAGCTTCTCATTTGAAGAGGAATCTTGCTCTGTCATTAGTTGTTGTGACCATCTTAGTAGAGCCATTTTTTCATTAGGCTTTCTTATCTGAATAGCAATTATTTCTGTGAATAAGCATTTGTGGTTGTGAGCTCTTAATCAGTTGGGCAATTGCAAAGTGTTAATAAAGCACAGCATGTTCTACATGCAGACACACTGACATTTGCCCTCAGCTTCACTGTGAAACTCCTCCACCACAAATGGGAGAGACACAGTCCTGGCTTCCATGATTTCATTTACCCACTTTATATATCAGAGATTTCTAAAGTGATGTGTAATCAAAACAAATATTTGTTGAAGCCCTCCCTATATGGAAAGGATTGCTTTGAGATATTAAAAAATGAAAAAAACAAAACTGACTTTTGGATTTCTCCAGCATCATGTAGGACTCGTGTCACTGCATCCTTTTTGTGTTCTATCAATTCTCTGATTGCCTTGGCTGGATGGAAGCTTTGAATGAGTGTAATCTGTAGACAATAACAAGTCCAGACACAAATTGAAAGTTTCTGGTTTGCACTCATGCCTGTCCTGCTGTCTGCTCAGCTTCTTCTTTCAATATTGCCCTCTGTGGAATTGTGTTGCTCACAGTTCATCAGTAAATGTATGGGACAATCAATACTCTTATTTGTTGCTTTTATAATTACATGACAATTCATTTAGGAGTGCAGATAGTTCAGCCCTCTCAAACCAATGTATTTGAACTGTGAGAATGCTACCAGTCAGTGACAAGTTAAAGGCATTAGGAGAATATTTAATTAAAGACTCTAGTAACTCCAAACTTTCAGATCGTAATTAAGAATGTCCAATGTGTGATTGTTCACAGTATGAAATTTTATTGCTCCAGTTGTGACAAGTACAGAGAAATCTGACCTATTAATAAAAGAAGATTATGTTTCTGCCTACTCTCAAAGACAGGACTGTTTGTTTCCTCCATTCTTACTTCAGGGCTCTCTATGTTTTACATTGTCAGCAGTCTGACACAGCTCTGGTTTACCCCAAAAAGAAATTTCTAGAATTAAACAGTCTAGCTGTGTTTTAACCCCCATATGTATTTGTAGTAGCACTAATTTTTACATTTTTTATTTGAAGAGGAATCAAATTCTCTGAAAGTGGTGAGAGGAAAAGTGAACAAAAATGCGGCTATGTGGATGTCCTCAGGTCCTATTGCAGTGAGGTAGTGAGGGGGATATCAGCAAGCCTTCAAAAGCAATGCTGTAAAGAGGTGAATTGCTTTTCTCTCTTTTCTTTTTTTTTTTTAATAATTCTACTCATCTACCTGATGCACTAGACAATAAGGACCCAGTAAAGTGGAGATTTTTAACACCCTAAATTTATGGGCTATTATGTATTTTCTAATGGCTGCTGACAGATTGTGCAACTAAACTTATTTTACTGGTTTTCTTTTTTTAATTACCTATTGAGAGCCTTTTGGATGGAGTTCACAGAACTTCAGAACCCCAAACCACAAATTACAAAGTAAATTCAGTTAATTAGCTGAGACAAAACTACCATAAAGTATATACATGGGACAGGGTTCTCAATACTTTTTTAGAAGAGATAGAAAAAAGCATGGTGCAAAATTCATAACATAATTGTAAATTTTATAATATTTTCTCTGGAATAATTTAAGAACACCTAAGAGTGTGTTTTTGTATCCAGTCTACTCTATTTGTATAGTTATCTTAGCAGACTAATCAGCCTTCTCATGTTCTCAGAGATTCATCCTTTATTACAAGGTGAAGTGACACACATCTCAAATATTTTATGGCAGTGATTTGGGCCTAGAGAACATTTGGTTTGTGGAGAAGTCAAAATCTGGCATAAAGATGCCATATTTCTCTTAACACACTGGTAATGTCTTGGGGTTTTGAAAATGCCAAGTTTATATTTCCAGCCCGAGCTGGTGTTGTCTTATGATAAGGAGTAAACTCCTTTGGCTGCCCACACACAGCGTGGCAGGAGGAGCTCAGCTGGGCTTTTATCTGGGATTTTCAAGTTAGCTGCTGCTGGACACAACTACATGTGTGCTTCTATGCTCATGTGACAAGCTGCACATAGCAAGCATTATACACGTCTTAAAGATTAAAATCTCACCTTAATGTCTGTCCCGTTCTATCTTTAAAGTAAAACGGGGCATTTAATAAATGCCATTAAAAAGCAATTGCTAAATAAATAAATGTAGGTAAGGATGAGCACCTCTGTAATAGCCTTGATGATAAAGTTACTATACTCTTCATGTGTGTCAGTGCAACTTCATTCATAGCAGGTATCACTACTTTTGCCTTCTGTCTAAGATGAGCAATCAGTTTATGCCAGAGCATTTAAAGTTTGGAGCAGGACCATTCTCTGTTTTATGCTGTTCATAGGCTTCTCAGAGTGAGAGTACAGTTCAGGGACTGCCACAGGGCAGCGCAAATGGATTTTATCACTTTAACCAAAATGTGTAATGTGTGGTAAAATGTATACGACATATCATTTAGTACTGAGAAAGTAGTTTCAAGGGATAAAATGCTGAACATCACTGCATCTTCCATACTAAAGAAAGAAGAACTAAGCAGTTTGTTTCACCAGGGCTTACTCTGGTCGCAGACAGCAGCAGGGCAGCTAAATGGCAGCAGCATCCAAACAGATGGCTGTGCTCTCTCCTTGGCTCACCCCACAGGCAGGCAGGACCTGGAGATCTGCTACCCCACACAATAGGCTGTGGGAGGACAAAGCCCAGCTCCCTGTGGTTGCTGTCCTTTCTCCCAGTCATCCAAGCTGAGCCCTTTGACTGCAGCAACAGGCTTTTTATTACTGATATGGCAAAGCTGAGTTTTGCCTTTATTGAGAGGAAGCCTTGACAGGTGCTTGAACCTTCTGGGGGATCCAGTACCATGACAGCATGGTACCAAATCTGCAAATGGTGTATAGCTCAGATTACTTGAAAGCCTCTTAAAATAATGGATGACTTCATGACATTTTACCTATCCCTTGTTTCTATGAATTACATACCAAGCGTTAAGGTAGGGAGGAATGGGGGGCTTTGAACTCACCTAGGAGTCAGAACACTTCTGGAGGTGTGCTTAGTCATATGTGCAGGCAAACATGTACAGCCTGGGTGGAGGGGAGAGGTTTCTCCTTTAGCCAGGATTGTGGTAGTGCAGTTCTGTGGTTCTCACACATTCTTGTCCTTCATTCTCTACCCAAAGCATAGGCTGTACAGGATTCTATCAAATGGGAATTTATGCATATTCTTACTAGAGATCTGTGGCAGACAAGCTAATATAAGGTCTGGTAATTTTATATGCAAGGTAATCTCTTCAGTCAAAACAGGATTTGAGGGTTTCTTTTTGTTTGTTTTTGTTTGTATGCCTGTATATTTGTTTGGTTTTGTTTGTTTGGTTTTGTTTTGGTTTTGGGGTTTTTTTTGAGTTTTGTTGGATTTTTTTTTAATGTGCAGAGAGCAGTAATGACATTCTGTATATCCAGTGTATCACACTGTGTTTTGAGAAATTCTGATGTCCAGGTTTTTACCTGATTCTAAAATCTTGCAGTGGTAGGTTCTGTGTTACAGTCAGAGTCAACAAAAGGGATATGGGGCAGGACCATGCAGCCAGGAGGAAGAGAGAGAAGGGTGGCTCTGATGACAGTGAGCTGAAAATTCTGTCTAGTGGTCCTGTCAGGTCAGGCTCTGGGCCATGGAAATATCTCCTTCTTCAGCCTCTGCCTGTCACCTAGCTCTGGAAACAGCGTAAGAGAGGTCCTGCATTAAATAAGGCACGAGCTCTGCACACTCATTAAGATGAGTTGTCTCTCTTAAGTAGTTTAACTGTGTATTCAGAAATAAAGCATGCTCAGGAATTAGGCAAGTTTGCATTGGCTTTTCCTACCTTTCAAGAGCTATTCTTTATGAAGGTTTATTGGTAAAGAGCTTATTTTGGAAGAAAAAGAAGAAGAAGGAAAAGGTGAAAGGAGGATGAGGGGAGTGGGATTGATGAATTCGAAGAACAAAGGATGAGAAAGGACCTCACATCTGTCTGCAGCTAAAAGTGAAAGGTGATAGGACAAGTAGAAATGGACACAAGTTGCAGCGAAAGAAATCTAGTTAGACTTTAGGGAAAGGGAGAATCACAAGATCAGTCATGGTCTGAGCGACAGTTTAGACCACAAGACCCTCAGAGGTAATAAATCTCTGAATAACAATTCTAGGGGTTTTTTTGGTATGTTATGTCATCTACTGATGACCCATTATATCTCTATGAAAAAACACACTGGCTCCTATTGTTTTCCTTGTAAGATATAATTCTTTTTAGTCTCTTAACCTTTCCGCTGCTTTTGGTGATTATTCGTCTTTTCAAAATAAAGGAAAAAAATAAAGTTTGGTTTATCCTGCTGTACCAATCCCATAATTGTGTCTTCTCACACTATAAACAAACCATGATTAGGCACAGATAAATTCTTCAGTGCTGCAAGTCCACCATCTTCAATGTTACATAATATTCAGGATTATAGATTGCAGGGATTATTGCCAGGATTATTAGATTGCACACATGTGGCTCACTGAGTTATGGTTGTTGATGGAGTTTGTCTGACAAATGTCCTGGCCACTATCCACATTCCTCCTGTTCTGAAAAACAGAGGACATGAGTCTGCAAGTCTGCTGAGCCAAGTGCTTTCGTAACCTTTACATTTATTTTCATCTCTTTATTTTGGAAAGATATCTTCAAACTGAACTTTGTGGTTTTGCTGACAGACTTATTTATGTGAAAATCCAGATATAAAATATTCAATACTTCTTTTTTTTTTTTCTCCTCCCAAAATTACTTGGAAGAAATATGACAAAAATTTTTGAGGAAATAAACAAAATTGAATTTGAGAGCTCAAATAGGTAAATGACTATTCTCAATACCAACCTGAAAACTCAGCTGTGTTAAATCAATATCTCAAATGTGATTTTAATTTAAAAAGGAAGAACAGAAAACATGGAAAGAGAAAAACAAATTTTTGGCAGGAACATGACTAGACAGTCACTGGGGTAGAAAAAAATGGGAGTTCACTGTCTCCAGAGTATGTCATGATCTCACAAATGTCACTAATTTCTTCACTCTGCGGTTAACTCTGCACAGAGGTTAGAGCTGCTCTGGAAGACTCTCCATAGAATAATGAATAACCTTTTTGAAGAAGTCTATGTGTGTGTGGGCTACAAAAAGGGGTAAAAAGGTTCAGGGTCATGTGCTTTTCCTGACAGTTGCTTTGTTGGGAACTAAGTTCTGTCTTGGAGCCTGCAAAGACATTTTTCCTGCTATGCAGAGAGGAGAGGGATTTGATACCTCACATCCCTGTTTGCTTTTGCTGATCACGAGCTCCTGTCTGCGTGTGGAGGAAGGTCTTACACTGCCTCTGATCAAAAGTAAATGCTGAAAACCAGAAGACAGCTTCATACAGCAAAATTTGTGGTATTGAATCAGGCAGGCCAGTGGTCAGATTTTCTAGATTTTTACTTTTTTGTTGTTATGTACCAGCTGCTTCAGATGTGGAACCCATAATGATGCACCTTAGAAACCTGGTTTTTCTAATTTTAAAATTTGATGAGGTTGGTTTGTTTAGATTTTTTCCCCCTAAATCACATCTCATTCATTAGTTTTTAAGTCTTTAGTGCCTGTTTTAATATGTTATGTTTTAATATGTTTTAATGCCTGGAATAACCACTCTCTGCTTGAAAAAAAATGGAGAATCTACAGATCTATATTTGTTTTGTCTGTGTATGTTATGTACGTTTTGTTCTCTTGGAAAATAAAAGTGGAAGTACACTTGCTGATTAGTAGCTGTTCTGCAATAATATTTTTTCCAATATATAGCTGTCTGTTTCTCCCAAAAGAACTATGCTTTAGGATACAACATAAGGTCCTAAAAATAAGTAATACACAGATGAAAATGTGAAAGCTAGTGTTTCAAGATCCCACTGTGACAGGTTGTTCTAAACTCTGTAGGATTTTGGGAGGGGTTGTTTTTAAACTCTCATCTGTGAAGTCCTTTATTGTAAGATTCCTGTATTGATCTCTCCTTTCTATTACTAAAATGTATTCCCCTATTCACTTTGCTGCTGCATTTAGGTTAGACTCAATCACTGAGTCTTTGTGAGACCTGGATTTTTTTACATTAGGAAATTATTGGAAAAACTGTACAAATGAGATATAGTCATAACTGTCCCTTATAGTTTAGTTTACCTTATCGTGTCTTTGTGTCCTTCATCAAAGTTCCATATATAAATATGGAACATTTTGCATTCTGATCTGAGAGGTGCAGAGAATCTGTCTCTTCCAATAAGGTTTTACAATTACCTGTGGTCCTAATTAAAATAATTTTTCATGTTGGCAGTCTTTTTTGGCTATACTAAAACTATCCTGGAGGCTAAATTATTATTTATTTTAATGCTAAAGAAAGCTTCCCTATCTTCGCCCTTTATTTCCTGCCTCATAGCCACCATCACACTTCTTGGAAGGCAGCTTCTGTGAGCAGCAAACGTGTTAAGAGGAATTGAAAGGATTTATACAAGAGTGTAAGAACAAAATACTTTGAATTGCCTTTTGGTAGGAAAGAAAAAGAGGTAGTTTTTTATAGCCACAGTTAGACAGCTCTGACAGGGCATATGTCATTTTGAAACAGAGTTCAAGCTGGAACTGCTGTAGGCATAAAACAAACAAGGCATTTGGGGGTCTAACATTATTTCAGCCCAGCCTATGCTCTCTCATGTCTAATTGCTTAATTACAGTTTACTGTACATTTTAATGACATAGACTCTGAATCACTCAAGCTAAAGCAATGTATGATGCTGTGGTTCTCCCTGCATTTTTTCCAGTCTAAGTGGAATTCATTAACGTGCCTAGTCAAGCAAATGAAATGATCTTTTGTGCCATTTGCTCCTGGTTCCTTCCTGGTTTTCTCAACTCACTAGCATCTTTGTGGGGGTTAACAGCTTTGCAAGGGAAGGGATAACAAGCGAATAATGAGTTACTTTTTTTGTGGTATTGAAAACAGGAATAATATTGATTCACAATACAGATTAATTCAGCATTTAGCAGAAAACAACAGATTTCTATTTTTTAAATACAGATCCCTGATTTGTTGATTTATCTTGGTCACTGAAGCATGTTATAGTCTTAACTCACTATTGAACTTCCAGGTAGTCCTTCAGGGCAGCTTTAAAACCTTGTTGATGTTCAACAAATTATTTCACCATTAATTAAACTGTAAATCAGTAAGTCAGTTCCTACCATCTTTCACTATATTTCCTTTTCATTTTTTTCCTTTTCCTTTTCATTCTTCTTCTCTTTCCTTTTTCCCCTCTTTCATGAAACAGAACACAAAAACTACATAGCTGTTCTGAAATTTGCATGCTTTTGTTTGCAGTAAACCCATGATTTCAATATAGATTATTTGTTACTACAACCAACTATATGAGTGGTGGGGGGAAGTATTTTTGTAGCCTGCCAATGAACTCACCAGTTCTTGGTATACTGTGATAAATCAAGATTGCTGCATGGCATGTTACAAAAGAGATTTCTGGGTTCTAGTGATATTTAAACTGCTTTGTTTGAGGTCATCATAGACAGAGTTCAAATTAAAGCTTGGCTGTAGTCAGAGTGATAAATATTTTATTGACATTCATTAAAAGTGTCAGCAGCTGTTTTGGATGATACACTTCAAAGAGAAACAGAAGCTGATTCTTTTTTCCTCATTACTCCATCAGGTGTACACTAATCAAGGGAGGAAGGGAACATAAAAAACTACAACCCCATTGGAACAAGGCATGGGGGTAAAGTGTTCCAAACAAATCAACAGTAAAACTATATTTGACTTCTGTGGGACCCATCTGGTACCTGTAAAAAATGCAAAATTCCTTTCCTGAGCTTTCTTCAGAGGTGATTTATGGTTTGTTGCAGTGGAGCCGGTTCCAGAGAAGATCATGTTCCTTGCTCTTCCCTAGGAATTACCTAAGACTTGTATGCACCATTAGATCGTGCTGTCTGCATTGGCTGCTTGTTCCTCCAAGCCAGGAGCTGGAGGACTGGGACTCTGCCCAAGTTCAAGAGCAAAGCAGAGGGTCAGAGCCTGAAGAATGGAGCAGTGAGTGGGGCAAGGCTGGCACCTGAACCTGGGCGTAGGTGTAGGAGCAGTGTGCCACCACAGCACGTGCAGTAATGGGTGTGCTTAGATGAGTTTCTGTTCACATAAGTATTTGCACTTGCATAGGGCTTTTCTGTACTCCCTAGACTCTTATCCCATTGCTCTCAGGGCATGTGAAACAGAATATGGGTTTGCACGGGGTTTATCCCCTCATCTTCTTCCAGGGGGTGGTGAGGGAAAGTGCCCATGTGGCTGCAGTGCACTGCCTTGTTTTCACAGGGATGTTTGCCACGGAGATTTCCTGGTGATGTCCTGCCTCTCCACACAGATTATACAGCCCTGTGAGGAAAAGGGGAAAAGCAACAGAGCATTGGCCTGTGCATGGGGCAGTTAGGCAGGAGGTGGTGGTCATTGTCATGGTCATTCATGCTGCTTTGGACCAGGCTAAAGACCACATCTACTCTTATAGCAGAAGTGCTTTCTCTTTGCTGTGCCAGTGTGTGACCTGCAGTCTTGTAATACTGAGCTTGCTTCTTGCCTGTTTATTTTATTTCTTTAGGAGCAGGACACAGGTTGTGAAAAGGAGATACAGAAAATAGAGGCTTAAACTGGTGCCACAGGTGCAAATGAGAATCTTTTTCTGTTGCCAGCCTTAAATTGGGAGAAATCAGTTGCTGTTAGAGAGACCAATTTTTAAAAAAATATTTTCTGCCTTACCTAGACAAATCTTTGTTTTTGTAGCTTCATCACCATAAGAATACTTTTTCAGTGCTGTCCCTATTTTTCTCCCAGCCCAATTGTCAAGTGCCAAAGTGAACAATGTTTCACTTTGAAAAGTATACAGACTTTCAGAAGTGGAGAGGAAAATGAGTGCCCCTGATGCCTGGCATCCTCTTGCATCCTCCCTGTCACTGTGCCAGAGGAGCCCAGGTTTGTGTTTTCCTTTGCCTGTGATGTGCTGCCAGCTCCAGCCTAGGGTGTGCCTACCCAGTCCTCTCCATTTCTTGTAAACAGAGATAACTCTTATATAACATGATAAGTCAGGACTTTTCATTTCTGTTTAAACTTTCAGACACTCACACAAGCAAAAATGAAACAGGATAATCATTCTCAATTTCCATTTTTAAGTATAGTGGTCATGTACCTTGTAGATCGGTGAAAGAAAATAGGATTTCGAGCATGCAGTACAAATAAAATTTAAAAGCCTAAGTCCCATTAGTGGAATTGGTGTGGCTGGCTTTCTCCACACTGAAAATAGATCTATTTAATTCATCTCAGAGCCACTTAATTGCTGCTCACAAACTTAATTTTTCTCATTGATCAAACTCTAGTTCTTCCCACCACAGTGCAGTGCTGGCTGTTAGCAGACATCAGCAAGAGGATGATTCCTTCAAAACAAAGGTTCACTTCCAGGAAATCCAAACCTGTATTTAGATATATTGAAGCAATTTTACTGGCAGCTGTAAAATGCTCTGGTTTTAAATCCCAGTATGAAATTCTCTGCTGTTAAAATCATTCAGTAAATGAATGTGAAGTCTTTGTATATGTTCTCCGTGTTGTTTTGAATTTACAGGTGCTCAGATTTTTTCAGCTGTGAAAGACATCTCTTTGCAGCCTAGAGGAAGTAATGATATTGCAAGTTTCTATTTCTTAGTGCCAGTGTGTCCAAAGTGCCCCTTGGCTTTGTCTCGTGTCAGGATTGTTCTGTGTAGTTGTTTTGAAGATGCTGGTCTGGTTTATCTTCTGCCCTAAGGGACTGATGTTTAACTTCTTCTCTATGGAAAGTGAAAATCCTGTTTTTGGTGTGACTGACAAATGCAATCATCTCTTGCTAGTCACACTGATACAGGCTTTCAAGGGGTTTGGCAGGGAGGATTGATTTAGCACAGCGTCTGTGGAATTTTTTTTTGCAACAGGTATAGATTTTTGCAGGAGTCCAGGTGTTCCTGTTAAAATCAGGGATGAATTCCTGCTCATCCTTATCTTATGCTATTCTATCTACAGGAGGATTATTTGCTCTTTCAAGGGCAAATTAAAAGGGCACACATTAAAAGAAAGTGCTTGATCTTGAATAGACCTTCTGCAATGGAAACCAAAATAATCATCGTGGCTCTGCTGCCAAAGCCCAGCTAACTTTCCGAGGCATTATGGTTGCTGTGTACTGGAACCACTTTCTTAGGGAAAGCTTGTTTTGGCCAAAGAGAGAGTGCATGACAGCAAGTAAAATAGCAGCCTGTGCCATTTAATTCTCCTGCATGACTTTTTTTTGTATTTCACTATGTATTTATTGACTTATCTGGATAGCAATTATGTCATGTGCCAGAATGGTATTGTGTACATAAGAATCACTCTCAAATACAATTCAAAGCCCACAGACTTGTTCTGAAGATCTGAGCACATTACTGAATGCATTAACGCAATCAAATTGTAAAATGCATTAAGAAATCTGTAGTTTCTTTTAACTTTAAGCCCTCTAGGACTGTGCAAATCTGTAGCAGTAAAATAGTTGTGATAGCATTCCCGTCCACGTGTTAGCAAAGTCTCAGGAACAGCATAACCCGAAAGAAGCAGTGCTTACACTAATATACCATAACTATTGAAAAGAGAAAGGGAAAACTAGCAATAATTGAGAGGCCAGAGAGAGAAAATTCATCAGTCAGAGCAGAATAAGTGTTAAGCAAATAACAGTCTGCCAGGATGGGAAAAGCTCTAAACCTAAATCCACATAATTCTCTCAGATCTCATCTACAAATTCACATTAGTCATGAATACCAAATACACTGATTAAAAAAGTACATATCTAAGCTAAGTAGGCTAAAACAGAAAAAAAGAAATAGTGGAAAGACCATCTTCTGGTATTTGTGATGACATGGTTTCTCTACCAAGCAACCAAAACAAAACAGGTAAAAAAAGTGAAATCTGCAGAATTTGTGTCTTGTGTGTGTCTCTTAATTGCCAGCAGGCATTTTTTCACATGGTTCTTAGAGAACAGATGGTATCCCTGTTATTTGTAAATTGGTTGCAGTACTGCAGAAATTAATATAACTCTGCAAGTTATTACCTTTTAAGCTGCACTCCTCCTTTGCATCAGATTTGTGCATTGTAACATCCATAGCCAGCCATTTTCTGATTGTATTCATTTTTAAAATGGATTCTTTGTTTTCTTTAGTTTTGTTTTTTTATGTTTTTATTTTTCTATGGTAGGAAATACTTATTCAAAGGATCAATGTCCTGCCAGGACTGGTGATATATAGTGAAAGTGAGCTTCAGTTTAATCTTCATTCTTCTGGATTTTTCCCAGCAATAGTCAGAAATTCCACTTCTTATACTTATACTTCAGCTTATACTGAAAACAAAAAGGGAATATTTTTAGAAACTTGTTTTAAATAATTACATGGCCATGACAGACAACATTATTGTTTTAAATGAGGGATAATGTTCTAATACATACTGGTAACATAAGGGAAACTATAATGGCACTTCCTGGAAATCCAGAAAGTATTTCTGCCCATAGAGCTTTATTTCTTTTTTTTCCCCAATACACAGCCTTTTTTTCCCCTCAACTTCTTCACTAAATACATATAAGAAAAATATGACATTATGATAGGTTTCAATGTGAAATACATAAACTTAAAAAAACCCCCAGCACCTCTCAATATCACTAGAAACAAGGTAACACAAAAAGAACCTGTTTAGAAAAGGAGGTGTTTTTGAAAGTAATCACACTAGATTGGTTTAAGAGCTTTGGTGGTGGGCAGTGGAATATAATTTCTAGTGTGGTAAGGGGACTTGGAGACCAAACACCATCTACAGATGCATGAACCAGCTGAAAGGGACTAGAAATAATGTGCATCATTAGAAGCCATCGCATTGTCCCTTTGGAAATAATAGTGCTAAGCTTGAAAAAATTGATAAGGTGATGCTTCTCGCAGTGAGAAACTTGATCTGCTTACATTATTAATGAAAAAAGAAATGGTGACATTTTGTGTTTCAGAGAAATCCTGGTGAAAATTCTTATTCTAGAAGAGAGCCACCTAATTTAGAAAGACATAAAGGATCCTAATGACTGAAGGCTTCAATCTAATATATTTAGACTTGAAATGAGACTTGATTTTAAACTAATTGGAACAGAAGAGAAAAAGAGACTATCCTGCACAGGCATTTGGCAGATTCTCCTTCGTGCAAAATATCTAGAGTGGTGTGCCTGTCTTTCTGAATGCTATGGGCATTCAGCTGACTGGAGGTGTTAGGCTTGCTCCAGAGATGGAGATGTGTCTGCACACGGAGCTAACCCTGGTTCTCTGCCAGTTTCACCCAGCATTCAGAACATTTATTCCTGGACCTGCACACCTTTTATAGTTTGAAATATTACAGAGAATTTAGGGTCAGGGTAAGTCAAGTGCTCAAGTTAAATTCTCTTTGTTTTAAGGACAGCATGAAGGCAAACCATGCTGAAACTTGGTGACAGACACAAACTACCCACTGGAAAGTGATCCAGAACAGCTTTTAACTTGAATGACCAGTCCTGGATCTACTTAAGTGTGAATCTGAGCAGGTTATGTTCAGCCAGCAAAAATGGAGAGGGAGCCCCTGCATGGTGAGTGATCCCTGCGGGGTCGTGTGTGCATCCTCACCTCTTGTTGCAGCCTTCCAGAACAAGTGCCCCCTGCCTCGTTGTGCATGTGGGGAGCTCTGAGGGCATCAGCTCCATGTGGAAACCACAGGTGCATGGTCCCTTCTCCTGCAGTGCAGCTGCAGGGTTCTGCAGTGTCCTGTCCCAGGGCCGAGCTGGGGATGCCATTGCAGGTGAGGGGTGGCTGAGGCTGCCCTGCCATCCTGCCACCAGTCTGGCTCCCCCAGACTGCTGAATGGGGCAGGAGGACCCAGCTCACACAGCACCTGAGCAGGTATTTCTTTGTGCAACCCCCTCCTTTGCTTTTTTGTTCTTTTGCCTATCGATACTAGAGCTGCGCTTTTGCCTGCCTGAGAAGGTGATTTGTGGCACTATTTATTCTCTTTAGCATCTTCAAATACTGTAAAGGAATACATATACTAATTGTTAGAGAACATCAGTGAATGGTTGAATGAAAGCACTGTTATCATTTTAATTGCATTTTGTTCAAGGCAGCATCAAATGCTCTTTTGTTCCTCTTTCACACATAAAGGGTTATCTTGCTTTTGTCTGTGTGCAGGGCACTTGATTGTAAGCGTTGCTGTAGAAACTTGCATGAAACATGGAGGGAGGGAGGGATTGCTGTGGAGAGAGAAAAGCTTGGAAATGTGTGCATTGTCTTGAAAGCACATTGTAAATTCAACTCTTAAGGTGAATTTCGGCCTTAATAAGGAGCTAGACTGGGGGGGTTTTTCTTCAGTAGAGTTTTTGCTTGTACCTTTCTAGCACTAACTGTAGGAAACAGTCCCCCTCCTGGAATCATGAGATGTGACTTCAAACATTACTCTGGTCTATAATTTTTTGAAGTAATGGCAGGTAATTTTGAGTTATTTAGTCATTTGCTATGTCAATAAAAGGAGTGGTGGGATAATTGCACCTAGATATTATCAAGTACTGAAAATGCCAAGAAGTTCTGAGAATGAATGAAGTGTGATAGTAACCCAAACCAGTTTGATCTTACATTTCACTGAAGTGCATGGCAACTGCCAACTGCAATGGTCCTGGATGGTTGCCATCACAAACAAAAGTACAATACCTATTATTTGAAAGTGTAAATCCACATATTCACTGGCTGTCACAGCAACATGCAGCCAAATTGACCTTAAAATTATCACCATCATACATGGCCAGAGAGGATCTCTAAACAGCCATTTTATTCTGTCCATCCTCTTCCCATGCAGTGAGCTGGGAGGGAATGCCATTCTCTGAGGCTGCTAATTCCACACCAGCCATGAATGCAGAAATGGTTTTGGGTTAAGAACACTATCAAGGTGAAAATTTTTATTCTGGAGCCAGGGTGGAACCAATAGGGAAGAAAATCTCAAAGAAAGCAGTAACTGAATTAATAAAACTATAATAAGAGGAAAGAAGTATGTATCTTGGTTCTGATTGATTTTCATCACATCCTTTTCAGTCACAGAAAAATGTAATGTTCCAGTTTGTTCTGCAAATATTGTCAAGATCATTAATTTACTCCTTCTAACTTATTACAAGGCTATCAAGCAGTGTAATTTTAATTAAAAAATAAAAGGCAAGACAGCCTTTTTTATTTGGGCCACTCAGTTTGCATTTCAATCTTTTTTATGGATTCCTTAGTTGCATGTCACACCCTCTGAATCTATCCTTTGGCATGGTTTGAAATGAGAGAGTAGAACTGTCTCATTCAAATTCAGCATTCTTTTCTATCTAAAAATTCCCACACACCTTTTTTTGCAATCCAGTTATACAGGAGCAGAGAAACAATGCTTGCAACAACAGAGGGAGCATTCATGAAAAAATGAAACTAGGCGCTGATTGCCGGAGATAGAGCCCACAACAAGCCACTTTAAGTTATATGGTTCTCACTGATTTAACTCCCAAAGGAGGAAAGAACTCACAATTAAACTGCATGAAAATTGGAGGTTCTGTGTCATATGTGGTCTCAGAGTTATGTAGCAACATTTACCTCCCTGCTGAGTTTTCACTTCCAAGCAGTTTAGCTGTGCGTGTGTGTCTAGTTTATTGCTTATTTTATTTTTTTCTTGCCTGTTTTTCTTTCCCCAGCCCTATTCCCCAGGATGTTATTTCTGGTAGCGGGATGCAGGGTTTGTATGAATGACTCCACAGGGGTTCTCCTGCTCTGTATTCTGCAGGGGTCCTCCTCAAAACCCCTTAAAGCCTGCTGGCAGCAAGCAGACCCAGCTGACATGTGACCTCAGGACAGCTTTCCTCCGGCGCTGCACAACACCCTCTGGAATATTGTTACTAATTCTTGTTTGTTAAACCCTGACACTGTGCCAGACAGAAATACCAAGCCAGTCACGGTTTCAGAGAGCCGTAGTCTGGAGAGACGTAGAAGAAAAAATGCATGGGGAGGCTGAAGAGGCAAAGGAAATTCATGTGGAGGTGTGATGTGTATGTTTACTGCATGAAACACTGCCAGAGTCCCCTGACCACAAAATCAAACTTCCAAAAAGATTTATAGCAGGTGACTTGCAGTAGGTTTAGCAGCAGTGCATTTATACCTGAATAAAGATGTTAATAATCCAGAGGAAGATGCTGGATGAGAAGGAGCTTAACAGCAATAAGACCACCCTTTGATGAGCTGGCAAGTGCTCTCCTAATAAGTTCAAATCATCTGACTACAACAGCACAGTTTTCATCTTGTTTAAATGGTGGTGACCCACCTGTGTCTGCTGGGACTTCCTCATTTACATGACACCACAAGCTGATTTCTTGGGATTTTACAAATCTTTCATTTTGAATTTTAATAAGCTGGCATTACCTTATTTCCTTTCAGAAATGACTGTGAACTCTGTTTATAAGCCTGCAATATATATTTATTCCTTTCCATGAAAACTATTTACAGGTACCTATATAATGAGCAGTATAATCCTTTATAGAAATAGAAGTATTTGCCCCACTTTCTTGTAAATAACTTATCCTGTCCAGTTGTCTACTCACTCAATATCTGTTCTGTTTATATGCTTCCTACTCCCATTTTCAGGGAGTTTCCCACTGCCTTACAGAAATGTGCTAAGTAGCTTGACAAATGTTTGTCATATGCAGTTCATTCTTTTTCTCCCTTCTCCAGGTGGGAGGTTGTTTATCCAACAGTGTTGTACTTTTAAGATAGTTTTTTGAATCATGTGTGCATCATATATATGCTGTAAAATACTGTGTTAACGAAATCAGCGAGTGTCTACAGCACTTACAAAAAAATCAAGACAGTGAGGGTTTTGCTCCCACAGAAAATTGTTCTAGTCTGAAAATTTTCTTCTGCACTGCTGAGCTTTATTCAGTTGTAATAAACTCTTCTTCTGTCTGTAGCCATAGCAGCCTTGTTATAGAAGGAGATCATTAGATTTCTTGGCTGAAAGAAATAGCACAGGGAAGCTGAGATGGCATTTTAAAGTTTGTCACTGTAGAAGTAAAGATCACTATCACTCTTGGCTTAGAGTTCCTTGCCAGTTGATTGCTTCAATTGCTCCATCATAGGCCAGCTGGCAAGAAACAAAGTCAGGTCATCATTTGGGAAGAAAAGAAGACATTGATACATGTGACTTTTTTATCTATCCCTAATCATGGCAAATACCTAAACATGATTCATTCGTTGTTCCTTACTTCCAAGTTCCATATGTGCTTAGGTTATTATTTGTGTAATCACTTCTATTTTCCTAATACTGAGAATATTTGTTTGATGAATATAAGATTTGTAGTTTGATGTCCCATTCTTCATGGGACATAAAAAGCATCTTTAGGAAAGCTGCAAAATTCCAATTTTATAGTATCAAAATTTCTGTCATTTTTCTCATGCTCTTGGTAAATTCTATGTGATTTTTTTTTACCTGTGCTACAAGTGCTGATTTTAATCATTAAAGCATTTTTCCCCATGGCTGTTCATAGTGAATGCATTCAAGACCCTGTGAAGTAAAAGAAAGAAAACCAGTCAGTTTACATTAACAGGCAGAAGAGAATTTACATTAACTCATTTCTACATTAGAATTTTTTCAGCAATTTTTACATTTGTTTGAGAGATTATCTTTTAATCTGTAGGGCAAGGACCACAGTAAGTCTGTACACTTGAAGCCAGTAGCTCATGGAGAATGAATAGGCTGTGATGGATTGCTTTGTTTCAACAATTGAAGTAAACAGATGGAAATTTTTACCTTGAGACCTAATAAGAGATGATGAATGAGAAGTTCTGTGGAAATGGAACTAAGGTGTACTTTCTTAGGGCATAGCAAAGTGCTGAGTGATCCCTGGGAATATGATGAAAAGCAGGCAAGCAACTCCATAGAAATACATGATTTTCCAAGCAGAGAAAATGAGGCACTCAGTGAAGCATGACTTCATAGAATCCTAGAATATCCACAGTTGGAAGGGACCCACAAGGATCATCGAGTGCATTGGTCTACAACATGATCACAACTGGGCTAAAAGAAATCTCTCTTTAATCCCAGCTTTTCTCTTTTACTCTCTTTCTAAGACTGAAAAGAGAGCAGCTCTTTCAAATTTCAAACTTATTTTAGATAGAAAGATGTGATGGCAGACTTTTTCTCTTTTGTGAGGAAATTATTATCTAAAATGCAGTTTCAGGCATTTAATTTCTTCTAGTTCCATGCTGGGTCACCATGACATTTTAATTTTAGGCTCTGATATGTTGCAGTTCTCATATCTGCTGAATTATTTGATAGATTTGGGGTCTGGCCTAGGTTTGACAAATTGTTTCCAATGATAATCTCACCACCACAAAGCAAGACAGCCAGCATGGTCAGGCCTGCTCCTTGCTAAGGGCACCTGACCATCTTTTTCTGCTTATCAGAACTGAGTCTTGTATTCCAGTGCTGGAAGCCTGTTAATAGAGTTTACAAGAATTTGCACATGTTCAGTACTCCCACTATAGATGCTATTAAATTAACTAAATAAACACTTGTTAATGAGAGCTAAAAGTAAAACACAGAGAAATACACCAAATTGCTTGGAGTGTTATAAAAGGTTTAGTGTATCCATCCCTACAATGTCCCAGGATAGATGGAATTTACTCAGTTAAATCAATAGCCTGCAGTCTATGTTTACAAAAATGGCAATCTCCATTTAATGAATCAAATTGTCTTTGTTTTACTCAGCAACAGTCAGACACACTGTGCACAATGAAATTGCTTCTTTAGAGTTGTCTCTGTCTTTTTTCCTTCCTTCTACTCCCAGCACCTTCTCTTATTTTCCAGTAAAATGAAAGGAATTCGGACTCCTTGCAGCATATGCTCAGTAAGAACAGTGAGGTTCAGTCCCTCTTGGAATGCACTGCACACTCAAAAACAGAACTTTCACTTCTCCCATTGGTATGTTTGATTGCCTGTGCTTTACCCCAAAACAGTAAAAAAACAGTATTGGTAGATAGACTGCATTCATTTGCAGAGATGACATTTGTAACAGCATTTTAAGTGGATGTATTCAGCATGAAGCTCCCTCAGTTAAGGTGTCTGAAATCACCAGTTTTACTGCAGCATTCAGAAACGTGTATTCATTTAAAAATGTAATAACTTGATGATATAGCTCTAACTGCATGAGTGGTCTAGACATGTGCGCATGCCTGCCTCCTGAAAGTCAAACCTGAGACACTTTCAGGTGTTTATAGTGATCTGTCCTGCATCTTTATTCTCTATTGTTGAATCCAAGTGGGCTGGATTTTTCTAAATCAATGTTTTTACAACCAATTTTAAACCTGTAGAGTTAATGAAAACGGGATTTGTCTGAAATGTTTTGCTGAATAAAAAGAGGTAGATGGCACAGATGGGCTGGAGGAAGGCTTGCTATTTAGCATCATCTGTACTCCATCTCAGGATGCCTAGCTGACTTGGTGCTGTGGTGGATCTCTGCAAGGTAGTTTACAGGTTCAACCAAAGTCAAAAATCAAAAGAGACTGGTATGATGAATCAGGAGCACAGGTAGTGATTTCTTTGATCCTTCCAGTAACAAGGAATAATATTGATAGGAATAGCCAGATCTGTTAGGTCAGTGCATGGCTCTGAGGTTGGTGTAATCAAAGAAAATTTAGTTTTGACCATGGAATGATCTACTCAACACCTGGTCTACTCAACACCTGGTCTACTGACACCTGATGGGATGTGCCAGTATCAGAGGGGAAAAAGAGCTGGCACAGGAGCTGGTGGGGCTCATTGGCAGAGCTTTAAACCAGCCTGGAGGGGGGAAAGGGACAAAGCCAGGCTGGCCAGTGATGAGTGGTGGGATGGTGTGTCAAAACTTGAGGAAAGGAGCACTAATGGGATCCCTCCATCTGCCTCAGGAGATGCTGGCTGCAATGGACCATGCCTGGAATGTCTCTACATTAATGCACCCAGCCTGAGGGACAGACAAGGGGAATCCAGGCCTTGTTCCAGTCCCAGAGATTTGACATTGCTGGCATAAGTGAAACCTGGTGGGATGGATCCTGTGCCTGGAGTGCCCTGTTGGATGGTTCCAGGCTCTTCAGGAGGGACAGGCAGGGCAGGAGAGGTGCAGGGGTGGCACTGCATCGAATAGAAGGGGTAGAATGTATGGAGCTCACAGCTGGCAGTGGCACAGTTGAGAGCCTCTGGATGAGAATCAAGGGACAAACAAAGAATGCAGGTGCCATCGTGGGACTCCACTATAGACCTGGACAGGGCAATGATGAATTATTCTTTGAGGAACTAAGGGACTCTTCCAAGTCAACTGCCCTTGTCCTTGTGAGAGACTTCAACTTGCCAGAAATTAACTGGGAACATCACATACCTGGCACAACCCAGGCCAGAGCATTCCTAAAAACCTGAATGACAACTTTATGGAACACACTTGGAAAGATGCCCTCCTTGATCTACTGCTTGTCAACAGGGTGGATCTTGTGAGCAGGTGGAGACTGGAAGCCATCCTGGCCACAGTAACCACAAAGTGATCAAGTTTTAAATCTGTTAACAGAAGGAAAAATGCAAAAATCTCAACTCTGGACCTGAGGAGAGCAGACCTGAGACTGCTCAGGGAATTAGTGAGTGAGATCCTCTGGGAACATGTTTTTGCAGATGCTGGCATCCATCAGTGTTGGTCTGAACATCACCTCCTAAGGGCACAAGAGCAGGCAATTACCAAATGTCAGAAGTCAAGCAGGTGAGGCAGAATGCCATCTTGGCAGAACAGGAATCTTCTCTTAAAAATAAGGCAAAAAAGGAAGGTGTTTGCCCTGTGGAAGCAAGGTCAGGTGACATGAAAAGGACACAGAGCCACTGCTGGCCGCTGTAGGAAGAAAATTCATGTAGTCAAAGCTCAGCTGAGCAGAGCTGTAGGGAAGAATAAAAAAGAGTTTTTCAAATATATTAATATTGGGCAATGTGAAAACAACCTGTCCCATTACAGGATGAAGATGGTCTCCCCACTAACAGGGACAGAGACAAGGCTGAGGTGTTTAACACATTCTTTGCTTCTGCCTTCAACAAGGATGAGGGACCAAGTGTGCCCTGAGCTGGAGGACCATGATTTGGAGAATAATTGACTCCCACTTGACCCTGAAATTATGTGGGATCTGCTGCTCCTTCTGGATCCCTATGGGGCCTAATGAGATTCATGCAGCTGGAAGATGTTATTGCAAAACATCTCATAATGATTTTTTGAGCAGTCTTAGGAATATGGAGAAGTCACAGGTGAATGGAAGATAGCAAATATTGATCAAATTTTCAAAAAAGGCAAGAAGGAGGACCCTATAAACTGCAGGCCTGTCAGTCTCACTTCAGTGCCTGGTAAATTTATGGAGAAGATTATTCTGGGAGGTATTGGCAAACATTGGAAAGACAACACAGTCACTGGCCACAGCCAGCATGGCCTCATGAGAGGAAAGTCCTGCTCATCAAACCTGATTTCCTTCTGTAACAAAGTAACCCATGGGGTTGATCAAGGGGAGCCAGGTGATGTAATGACATTTTTGGATTTCAGTGCTCTCTCCCAGTGTCCTTCTGCACAGGATGTCCAGCTCACAGCTGGATAAGCACACCATGTGATGGGTGAGCAACTGGCTCACGGGTCGGGCACAAAGGGTTGCAGTGACTGGGGTGACATCAGAGTGGTGACCTGGCACTGGTGGGGTTCCACAGGGCCCCATCCTCCACCCTGTGCTCTTCAACATCTTCATAAATGATTTGGACCCTGGACTGGAAGGGACACTAAGCAAGTTCACAGATGATAAAAACTGGCAGGAGCTGTTCACTGCCTGGAAGGCAGAAAGGCCCTGCAGAGACACCTCAACAAGTCAGAGGGCTGGGCAATCACCAACCACATGAAGTTCAACAAGGGAAAGTGCTGGATTCTGCACCTGGGATAGGGCAGACCTGGATGTACAGGCAGGCTGGGGAGTGAGAGGCTTGGAAGCAGTGCCATGGAAAGGGACCTGGGGGTCCTGGTCCTTGTGATGGCAAGTCTGAACATGAGGCAGCAGTGCCCTGGCAGCCAGAAGGGCCATGTGTGTCCTGAGGGGCATCAGGCACAGCAGGGCCAGCCAGGCAAGGGACGGGATTGTCCCCTCTGCTCTGCACTGGGGCAGCCTCACCTCGAGTGCTGGGGGCAGTTCTGGGTGCCACAATGTGAGAAAAAAAATACTAGAGACTGTCCAAAGGAGGATCACAAGGATGGTGAAGGGCCTTGGGGGAAGCCATGTGAGGAGTGACTGAGGCCACTTGGTCTGTTCAGCCTGGAGAAGAGGAAACTGAGAGGAGATCTCATGGCAATCTACAACTTCTTCATGAGGGGAATAAGAGGGTCAGACACTGATCTCCTCTCTGGTGACCAGTGACAGAACCTGAGGGAAAGGCCTGAGGTTGTGTCAGGAGAGGTTTAGGTTGGATATTAGGAAAAGGTTCTTCCCTCAGAGGATGGTTGATCACTGGAACGGGGAAGTGGTCACAGCACAAACGTGACAGAATTCCAGAATCATTTGTACAATGTGGTCAGATACATGATGTGATTGATTCTTGGGCCTGTCATCTGGGCAGGACTAAGAGCTGGACTCTGTGAGCCTTGTGTTTGACTTCCAACACAGCATATTCTGTGAAAATAATAATGGATCTTCTGCTGAGTGAGTTTAGAGAATCTTGATGTATGTGATATGCAGATGAAGACAGTTGATAGCAATAACATAATCTCATTTTATGAACATCTCTTCACATCTTCAAAAAATGTTTTAATCCTGTTTTTACTTTGATTCTGCCTATAAATATATATCACCTTTTTACTACATAAGCAAAGGAGAACCTGATGTTAAAAGTGGTTTCATAAATAATAAAGAAAAAAGAAAGGAGAAAAGGTGGAGTTAATCTTCCTGAGCAGAGCCAATTTATTTCACTGCTTTCCACTTTGATAGTCAAATAAGCTGTACTTCTACTGAATAAACGTCTTGTAGTTCTGTGAAAATAAGGAGGGTTAAATCATATACCTGATTTAAAAATGTGTACAACTCCAAGGGGGTGGATGATCCATTGAGTGAAATACTAGACAAGGGCTTGGCTTAACTGTGTGATTTGCTCTATTTCTTTTTTGCTCTCTTATGTTTGCCAGATTGTTGTAGTCAAAATCAGCAGATCTATGTAGCTTGGGTGCATAAATTTATTGCTAGGTATGAGTCTGACTTACCTTTTGGGAACCATGAACTGTAGCTGCCTATGGAGCTGGGTTAGCCTAATTGGTTAATTACCTGGGATGTCCCTGTAACCAGTGGAGACAGGTAAGTGTCACCAGATTTGAGTCAACCCAGTCTAAAGAAGAAGTGTGAAATGCTGGAACAAATGAACTTCTGGATCTGCTGGTGTATTGCCTTTCAATGCTGTAGGAACTGAAGCATCTAATTTAGACTTAAGTATACTAGTAACTTTGAGTTACAGAAGTTAAGTAAATCCATCTGGTTTCATTCTTCTCTGTGGTCAGGACAGTAGATGGATACTGTGAAAACAAGAGCACTCAGACCTGTTCAGTGCTTATGTCAGTGACTGAGACTTACCACTGGTTTTGTCATTCGCACAGCTGTGAAGTCTGAACACCTGTATGTCTGTTTAACCAAATGTAGTGCATGCAATTCAGTATGCCTGATTTTCAAGAACATCTTTTAAAAACATTTTTATTTTGGTGTGGTTTTTTTGTTTTGTCATTTTGGTTTTGCGGTTTTGGGGGTTTTGTGTGTATGTTTGGGTTTGGTTTGGGGTTTTCTTGTGTTAGGTAATTCTAAGTAGATATCCTATAGGGAAATGCTAGATAAATGCCTCAGGAAGTATGTCATTCTCTGAAACCAGGGAATGTTTGGGGAGGTTGAATCAAAGAAAATGTAGTCATTATATTTTTCTTCAGAATTTTAAATTATTTTTAGACATACTCTCTGATTAATTTAATTTGCTTTGAGAGGAATATTACAGCATACAGAATTTTTCCTTCATGATTGTTTGTCACTGTTATGACACATTTATCTTAAGTTTCCAGAGCTTTATTAGCTTGTGTTCAGATGTTTTTTTGGTGCAAGAGGATGGCAGAGTAGATCAACTGTACAAGAGTGAGGTTTTCTAGTGCATACACTACTTGTTATCAGAGGCTTCATTTAAAATTACATTGGTAATTCTGGCTTTAGGATGTATAAAATATTCCCATCACAGTTACATTACATTAGGTTTAAATTGCACTATTTTCCATTGCTCTTGAAATCCTAGAATCTCTTGGGTTGGAAGGGACCTTAAAATTCATCTTATTCCACCCCCTGCCATGGGCAGGGATGCTTTCCACTAGACCAGGTTGCTCAGAGCCCCATCCAACCTGGCCTTGAACACTTCCAGGGATATCCACAACTTGCCTGGACAATCTGTTCCAGGGCCTCACCACCCTCATGGTAAATAATTTCTTCCTAATATCCGATCTAAACCTACTCTCTTGCAGTTCAAAGCTATTACCCTATCACTACATACCCTTGTAAACTCATATTTAAACCATGGCTTTATTTTTTCTTTTTGCTTTTACTTCTATCTTCTTTGAAAGGGCGGGATCCAGTAGAACACTGCCACTTTCAGGCCCAGCGATGCTGGCTGTGATTGTTGATGCTCAGAGCGTGACTGATGGTGCTTCGCACCACGCAGAATCAGCTCCCCTGCAGGTGCCAAATCTCCTCATGGACTATTTAATCTGCAAACAGAGCTGTTATCTTTCAGCAGGAGTTTTTTCTAGGTTCCATTTCTAAAAGCAACTGCAAGAACAGATAAGGAATGATATCAGAGTGAAATAAGAAATGGAAAAAGAAAAAAATGAGAATAAAAAATGGGATATGTTATAGAAGGGCAGATAAATATTTGAAATAGAACAGTTATAAAATATTAAAAATTACATTCTTATTCCTCTAAGTCTTACAATCACAAGAAATCTTTTACATTTCTGTTATTTTAATATATAAATTAATACATACAGGAGCTTCAAATGAGCTGACAATCTTGCTTCTGCAGTAAGTGTGCAGGCATTTGAGATATGGTATTTATGTTGAAGAGCATGCAAGCTAGACAGTTGATCTGTCAGAGGAACTAGTATTTCAAAAATCAGTTTGTTCTGGTGCACTTTATTTTGTATTACTTTAAAACAGAATGACAATATTTCCATGTGTAGATTTCTCTTTTTAAAAAATTATCAGTAGCCCTGGTGTTATACCTTTGTGGTTTTCTGAGTTGGAAACAAGAGGTTTAGTACTAGGTAACATCTGATGGGAGATTATCATAGGTCATTCACGTCCTTGGTTGGTGCTTTCATTCTCATCTATTCAGTCTTGATCAAGAGCAAAGAATCTGTAACCTTGAAGCTAAATGCAGATTGCTTGCAGCTCCATTTCACTGGCCTGTGGTACTAAGGTGTGACATAATGTGACACTCATCAAACCTGTTTTTATTTTATTTTACTTTGTTTTTTTTTATTCACATTTTTCGCTGGTTTACACTTAAAAAATTCTTTTTCCACAAGAGTAGAATTACCCATGCAAGGCTCTTGGTGATGATGAGATGGCTCATCTGTTTCACAGATTATTCTGAGTGAGAAGGGACCTGCAAGGATGATCAAGTCTAACTCTTAAATGTTCATACTTCCCTGATTTCTCACCTGATGTTGTGATTCCTCCCTTTAAGGTGCAAGGACAGGGTGAATTGGTGCACTAATTAGTTGTGATGTCACAAAATTTGGTAATGATAATTCCCAAGGAACTTAACTAAAGTCAGTGTGGGAGAAAACCCCACACTGATTTTGCCTTCTAATTTTAGAGAAAAATATTACTCCTAAGAGTATGAACAATATTTTCTGACTTTAGGAATTAAAATGCTGCCATATTTGCACATCCCATGGAGTAGGTCAGTTTGGCACTACAGAACTACCAAAGAATTTTGTTAATTTCAGTAGACCAAGACTGAAGTGTTAAACTTCTGGCAAATTGCTACCAAGAGATGCATTTTTGAACACTGAAATGACACTGAACTGATTTACTGATTTATTGATTTACATTTCTTCAGCTCTGGACTCTCCTTACTTTCAAGACAAGATACATGATTTAGAAAGTGCTCAACTATACTTAATCTTCTCTTGATCCTTGCTTGGAAGGAATCATGCAAGCCACTAAAAATAAATTTAATAATGTATAGCCCTACTTCAGCATCAGATCTCCTCTGTGTCGTAATGGGTGAATAATGGGAAAGATCAAGGCAGCATTAAAAATATTTATGCAGACAGCAGACACTTGGCAAAATTAATCTACAGAGGGGGCAAAAAAGAAAGTAGAGGAGAAGACTCTGGAAGAGGAAATTAGTATAAGTACAAAAATGTGTGATTTTTCTGGACTTTTAAAGGACTACTTAAATGTTTATAGGGTTCTTGTATGTGAATGTCAATTTTATAGAGATGTGTCTCTGTGTTTCCTTCATAACACAGAATAAAATTCAAACTTTCCAAAATTTTACCTGATTTAAAGCATTTTTACATAGGTAGAGCTCAGATATCTAGTAAGAGATGCTGCTGCTCTTATGTCAGTCCTGTCCATTGCATGAGATTAAAACAATGCTGTGCTGTGAGCAGGTGCTTGTTGGAAGGAATGGACCTCCTGAATCAAGCTGCCATCAATCAGCCTGATGTGAAGCCTGTTGCAAAAGGGACTGCCCAAATAAAGGAATCTGCTCAGAACAAGTTTCCTGACATTTCCCAGTCTTGGGGGGAACAGAAAACGGTCTCATTTCATTACCAGCCTTGGATAGCTGCAGTCCCATCCTGAGGTGGAAATGTAGTAGGAGCATTGTTTACTTTCTTGATGAAAGCTTAATGCTTCAGATCATGAATTACAAATGCAAGCTTTATATTGTCTTACTAGAAAAACCAGGTTTTTCATCGGTTCTCTTCATTTTTATTTCTTTATTTTATATATAATTTGTGGCTTTATTTGAAGAGTTGGAGAACACAAAGTAGCTGTATTTTTAAGTCTTTTATGTAGTGCTTGTTGTTTGCAATCTGCCATAGTTTTTCCTACTGCTTACTTTGCATCGTAAGCAGAAATCTGTTCTTCATAAAACTGCAGCCTTGTTAGATATTTTGATAGATGATGCTTTGCATCATGGCAGAAGACGCAAAGCGCCTGACCCGCTGGGCATTGTTCTCAGCACTTTGTCAACAGACCCTCATGATGTGCATGTTCTGTTCAGAATCTGTCTTCTGGTTTAATAATAGAAGAATTTTGTTAATATGTGCTCTGTTCCCTGAGGAAGTGAACTATGCAATGATTAATAGCCTCAAACATCTATAAATGTTTCCTCTGAGTATTTTGCATTGCTTTGCAAATAGTAAGTTCTCAATATATTTCTAGCATACTTTATGTTAAGTATTTTCTTCTTTTCTTTTGTATTTGAATACTTCCTGCTATGTTTACGTGTGGCTAAAATGGATCACCTAATATTATTATATGCCACTGAAACCCCCTGAATTAGGCTTTGAATGTGTCCACAGAAAAGAAGATGGTGACAGCCTTTGCATGGGCATGCACAATTTCAATTTAATCTCGTTAGCTCCCTTGCCAGCAGAAGTGCAAGTGCAGCAAATGCTCTGTGATCCAAGAATGCATTGATCCCAAGCACACCTCTGGAGCTTGTCTTTGCCAACCTGTCTGGCTTAGATTAAATCTACCACGTTCCATAACTGTGGACAAAAACTTCCATGCTCAGAATTTATTTTCTGGGTAGACAGTTTGCTTACATCAGTCCACATGAACCATGAACCCATACAAAGGAAAAGTCCATCAGACACTAATATTTTCCTGGTTTTATTATTATTGTTGTTAGGTGTTTTTAGAAAAAAAACTCCAACCAACTTTATGGTGATTTTAATAGACTGGCTCACAAGTCTTTTTGAACATCAAATAGGTTTTCAATCCTTAATGCTATTTATATAATAGTGTGAAAGTAATCAAATCAGTGCCAGAAGCAGTTTCTAGTCTTTTTGAGGATAGACCTAAAGATGAAGTCTATTACCCAGAATCTTGAACAAAATACTTTTGAACTGATGTGTAAGTGAAACCAGAGGTTACCTGCTGGCAACAAAATGGTGATTCTAGATTTTAAATTCAAGTTTAGGGAAATTTGGACCTTAAAAATATGACTTTTTAAAACCTTTTCAATCAAAAAAAAATTTAAAACATCCTGGACCATGCTATTGTCTGACACATCTCAAAGTAATATTCCTGAATACAGATTTTTTTGTAGTACACTAACTGAAAAAACATAGCTTGCGAGAAAAAGGAACAAGAGTGGCACATTACATAAAAATTACCTTTGTATTATAAAACTCCATACTGAGATGTGTGTGGCAGATAATCCATTTTCATGTTAACTTTGGCAGTGCCCAGGAATGCTTAAGGAGTATATTAACACTTCAGAAACTTTCTCTTGCCTTACACAATGAAATTTTTTGTGTGTTGATTTATTAGTGTCGAACAGAGGTTTTATGACTGTGTTTGTGTTTCAAACTGGGAAGAAAAGTGTGTGGCTCCAAGACAGGGGAATAGATACCCTAGAGGTTTAGTACTTGGGTCCTGCATATGCCATGAAGATCAGACCTTTAAGTGTTCATAGTGCTGGATCAGTGCAACTGTACATCTAAAAAAAAAGGAAAAGGCCTGGCAATGTTAATTGTCTTAGCTAATCTTAAGTAGTTAGAAATTCAGTACAAATAATAGTAAAGTGGTGCTTATGGGGAAAAACTAACTACACAAATGGCTCTTGACATGCTGAACATTGCTGCTGAAAGGTCATAATGCATAGTCCTGTGAAAGAGTCACTTAAATCTACAGAACTGGTTCTCTAGAATTACAAATTCAGGGCTTATTGGGAAAGTAATAGAAAACTAAACATGACAGCATCACTCTGTGATTGCAGCATTCCACAAGGCGCATTTACACTGAGTACTGTGTGCTGCCCTGGTCTCCTTCTCCCAGAAACACTGCAGTTGAACTGAAAACAGAAAAAGACGCCAAGGATAATCCAAGGATGCTAAGCTTGTTAATTTATTTTAATTTTCTGGTGTTATCCTAGTGTCTACAATAGGATAATAGATCAAAATAGATTACCTCAGAAGGAGGTTATTTTCTAACTGGTGTTGTGACACATTAAATTTATGAAAAGGAATCCCTTTTCACGTGTTTCCTAGATAGAGCCAATAAACGTCTTCTGCAGTAGCTTCTCAACTGAAGTATTTGCAGTTTCAGGTACTATGCATCAACTGCTTTGTCCTAAAAATGTTATCACAGCCCTATCCTGATCACACAGGATGTTTTATTTTCATCTTTTTCAGAAAGAAAGACACATTCCTCTTTTTAAAATGTTTATCTACGAATATTGCATGTTTTTCCAATAAAGCTTCATTTTATTAACTGAGTTTACAAAAAGGGGTTCCTATGAGATTGTGAGCTTTTAAATATCTTTGCACAACTCAGAGACAGATCATCTGAGTAGTGGTGGTGTGTTCTTTTAATAAGTCTGGTTTTACATTTAGCTGCAAATTGCAGTGAAAAGAATAAGCATCCAAAAAGCACATTGTTAGCAGAACGCCTCAGGGGCAGGGAGGATGTGATTTTCTACTTAATAGAAGAACCAGCAGGCCAAATTCTCCATCTCTTTTTTGTTCTGGGGTTTTATTGTGCTTGTTTATTTGTTTGGTTTTTCTACACCTATAATGTTTTCATCAGACATATGAAACGAAATAAGCAATTATATCAAACACTACTAAAATTGTTTAATGTTCTGAAATAGAAGTTAAAGATATGCTTTATATTTTGACTTTCTTTGAGCAATCTTCTGAATATTTCTTCTAAACAAGAATTCTTCTAAACTTTTGTTATTTTTATTTGTCTTTACTATGTTTGTCCACAAGAAATGTACCAATTTAAATAAATATGTGTTATAGTGAAGGTTGCAAAAGATTTCTTTTAACTCTGACTTTCTCAGAATGACAAACCATAAAATTATAATCAGCTGATATGGTCCTGTGCACAAGCACTTTCTGAACATTTATTTTGCTGAGAGCCAGGACGCAGCATAAAAGAAAAAAAAACAACCAAAGCCATATTTAACCATACTGTGTTTGAGGCAGATGTTTTTTAGAAAGGTGGCTGGGTGAACCACTGGAAATTGTTGGTTTGAAACAGGTTTGCTGAAGTGCAAAATCAGCTTCTGACAGAAGAAATATCCTAATCTTCATGGCAAATATTTGATTTCAGTTTATTCAGTAAGTTCTATTCAGTGATTTGTTTCTTAAAAGTTAAGAAATTATCTGCAATTACAACAATCTGAAAGTTGGCCATATTTTTCATTTTTAGTGTATGGGGTAAAATACAAGAAAAGTATTGTTATTAGTTTTAAACTTTTAAAGACTGGGCGAACCAAAATCAATGTATTTAAATTGCAAAATTTAAATTTTGCAGTATGCCCTTTGCATTCGTAATAATTTTCTTTATTTAATAGTGTAAACTTAGGTAGATTTTTTTCATGTCTCTAATGCACTTAGGTGTTTAGTTTAAATAATATGAATAAGAATCATTGCACCTAACATTGGCTGTTGAATTCTAAGGAAAAAGTTTCCCTTTCCTTTTTAGTCAGAGGGAGAAGATAGCCATTACAGAAGGCAAATAATTTCATCATTTGAATAAGGAATCACATGCTGAAGTTGCCTGTTAGCACTACTGACTGCAAGCCAAGCCTAGGTCACCTGCTGAGACGAGGGGCTTAACTTTTAGATGGGTGAAGGGAGATTGCTCCCTGACTAAATTGGTTTAATACTTTCTTTTCTGTTTAGCTTAAACTGAGATACAATTTTCCATCTGTATGCAGAGACCCAAATAAAGAATAACCATTATCTTAATAGTTAGAAATACTCTCACTATTTTCGTATTTAATCCAAACTAAAAATTTAGGATTTGAATACATTTTAACAAGCGACAAGGTTATGTTAGTCACTATTTATGGGTATATTTGGCATAATGTTCCCTGATTGCAGAAAGAGAAGAAAAATTATATCAGCCATAAAGACTCAACTTTTCATTAAAGAAAAACACCTACAAGTGGAAAACAAGATTAAACTTGAAGATCTAAGTAAAACTGTTCTGCTGACTCATTTAAGTGCTGATTAAGTTTGGTAATTCCAATCATTTTGATTTAAGTCTATGCACTGCTATTTACAGTGAATTGTCCTGTTAATTTTAATGAGTCTATTTTATGTGCTAAACAAACACCTGCTTATGTCTTTGAAGAAAGTAAACCTTGGAGCATAAGGTTTCCATTTTAATTGTTAGCTAGTCTTGTTTTTGCTATTACAGTTTCATATTTTCTTTAAATAGGTAGCATGTGTATTAACCACTTCATCTACAAGTTTTGTGTCAGTAGTGGGTTTGTTGAAAACATTTTTCTCTAAGTGACTGAAGTGAGTCACAGGAATATTTTGCACTGTTCCTTCAACAGATGGTCTGTGAAACAGGCAGAACTTTAGGAAAGATAAGAGTAATGAAGTAGAGTATCCGTGCTTTTATAAAACCACTTTTCAGGCTTCCAAGCCTGTTAACAGGGAAAGAGAGTTGTTTGTTTTTTTTTTTTAACTTTTATTCTTTCAGTACAGAAAGTACCAGTACAAATTGGCTGTGGAAATGTAAGTTTATGCTAGGACTGGAAGCCAGATTAATTTTTAGGAATAACCTGGAAACCAGATTATTTGTTTTGTATTTCTGATTCAAATAAATTCAGAAATGTAGTGCATTTTGCAAGATTTTCCAGTGGAAAAGGTCAAAGGACTAAATCAATGACAGCTGACAAAATTATTCATGTTTTCAATGTGCTTACTAGTATTCCTAGCAAACCTGCTAAACTTGAATGTTAAAATTAATCTACTGATGATGTCAGCTCTTTTAAGAGACCTTCTACAAATGCATTCACTTGTGGCATTGTCCTGAAATATTTAAAGTTAGCCTTTTCATGCTGGCAGCAAATAGTCTAATTTAATATTCCTCTGAAAATAGCAGCTATGCAGGCATAGCAGAGAGGAGAGATGACTTTAACAGAGGTCCAGACATCCAGTAGGCAAATGTGTAATAGTATTCCCAAAACCTTATGTTCAAAAAGTAGGTCAGGAAAGGAGAAATAAGAATTCAGAAGAAAAGTGTTCAGTGGTTTACTATACATGAAAAAAATAAATGGAAAGCATCAGCTAAGTGTTGGCTCGACAGGCTTCCATGATTAGGCTCAGAAAAACAGCAGGATGTGTGCATTCACTACATCGGCATGACTTTATCTTGAAAAAGCAATAGCACCTTTATCTCTTAAACTGATAAAAAGGGATGTTTTATACTAAAGACAAACAGGACTTTACAAACTTGCTGATATCTTGGTGTGGCACCTGGCATTCTAAAACTTAGAAAAAGTAGCTTGAGCTGTCAGGACTTTGAAGAGAAATATTTTTTAATGTAGTGGAGATTTGATTTGATCTAATTTATGAAACTTCCATTTTTTTGTGATGCATCATGTGTAACCATTCTGCAAACAGCTCTAAGAGAACTAGATAATATTTCGTTTTCAGCCCACGCACGTGAATGAATAGGTCTTGGTTCCAAAGGCAGCAGCAGCAGCTGATGCAAGGAGCTGTATTTTTGACATCCAGCTCTGGTTTGTGTCTGCTGCAGGAAGCAGTTATTCCCCTGCCTTGCCAGTCCTTGTGGAGTTCTGGTCATGCAGCAGTGTTCTGCCCTTATCTTTACTTAGTGACAGCACTTCAAATGATTGAAAGAAAGGGGAGGAGCACAGTCCTCTCATTTATTTTCATATAAATACCCCTCATGCTCAATAAAAACAGTATGATGTTTAGAGAACGTGTGCTGTTGGAGTGTGGGAATAACTTTTATTACTAATGCTGGAGGTGAAACACAATGCACCTGCAAATGCACTGCTGCACGTGAGGAGCAACATCCCTGCTCCTGCGTGTTAGTAATGGCTGTGATTTCATGAGACACTTCTGTTCATCTTTATGCCTGTTTTGCAACCTTTTAAGCCTTGCTAAAGAACACAAGAATTTCCTGCTAGTTAATCTCCAGCAGTTATGATCTGAGTATGTGTATGTATTTGTGTACGTGCCTTTGAATTGGAAATCTCTTCCATGGTTTTTAGGATCATGGGGTTATTTTATGTGACCAGCATTTAATCACTATCATGCTTGAGCCTCACTGAAGTTGGCAGCTTTACAGATGTTATTTTATGTGACCTGCATTTAATCACAGATGATCTGTGAGTCTTGTTAAACATGGTAGGATCACAGAGATCCTATTTTAACATTCTCTAATGTAGTTACAAGAAACCTTTGTGCCAGTGGGATATATACTTACGTTTCCTCATTTCCTTCATCTAACTAATTATTTTGTCCTGGAAATTTCAAGGAAATTTCAAGGATTCCCTGTCAAACTCCCCATGTTTCAAAAATAATCTGAAAACATTTTTTATACCTATTTTGAAGTGAGCTTTCAGAACTGATATAGATGCAAACATTCTCTCCCTGCCTCCCTACTTCTCCCTTTTCCTTTCCCTTTCTCCATATCCCTTCTTCTCCCTTTATATATGACTGATACCTAAAAAAAATCTGTCATAGAAAATACATTTGACATTTCTAAAAAAAAAACCAACTTTTTTGAGCCCTTCAGAAAATGCACAATATTTTATTTTAGTTAATTATAGCAGAAAACCCAACATTTCCCCTTAAAACAAGCCTTGTGACCCACCTGTTCTTAAGTGATCTGAGGGTGGCAATTGAATTTCATTCCATTTATGTATTACACCATACTGCTAAAGCTGTGGTTAGCAAATCACTCTTTTTTTTTGTGATTCTGTGTCACAAGTTGAGTTCAATATTATCTCTATAAGTCTCATTCTCCAAAGGTTGACATCAAAGCTACACTCCATGGACAAAGTCATTGACTAGGTCCCACAGATGCTGAGGCCATGCTTACGCTTGAGGAGAAGCCTGAGTTCTTGGTGGCAGTTGTCTTTTAGGTGTGTGGAGCAGGACCTTTCACACAGAGGGCTCCTAAGTACCTTATTTAGCAGTGGTGAGCATCTGCCAGCAACCAATTTTGATAAAGTTCACCCCTCTTTCTCAGTTCAGTAATCAGATCCCTTGTTGCTTGCTCCTCAAGCCAAATGTTTTTAGAGTTATTACATGATGTGGGTCAGCAACAAATACTGCAAAATCGGGGTTGCTTATCTGTATTTTCTGTCTGTATAGCATTTAATCAGGCCTGTGCCATGCTTTATGCTTCTTGTAAAACAAGATTGGGACACTTAATATTTCTGTTCAAGTATGCAGGGTATAACTATTTTATTGACCATATACTGTAAAGGTTTTAACGTCACTGCTCTGCATTTTTAGCACAAAGAAAGCATGCTAGAATTTCTGAGTATATTCCATGCACTTTACACATTTTTAAGTCTCATCAGGAAAAAAAAAAAATTGTTTTGTAAGGTCATAATGATGAGCACAGCTTTCATCTCTGGTCATGGAGTGGTCTTTGCTGATAGTGAATGGCTTTTTTTCCCCCATACACATTTTTCACTCTTGGGGGTGCAGCAGGGGAGGGAATTAGATCAAGGTGTGTTTCCAGAAACTTTTGTAATAATTCATCGTATTTATTCTTTTCAATATTTTTATTCACATTCACTATTTGACTTTACACACTTTATAGTCAATGAAAGCTTGTTAATAAAAGCTTCACCTGTGGTGTGTGCAGAGTGCATTCTCACGTGGTGTTGTTGAGAGTGGGAGTGTTCATCAGCTCTCCACAGCCTGGGGTACTCTGCAGTGGGTGTGCATGGGAGTGTCTGTTGCATACCCAATTTCAGAGAACAGTATGGACCCCTCCTAAAATGAGAACAAGGGTTGAAATTAGGAGAGATCTTTTCTTTTAAGAAATCTCTTGTCTCTATTAAGATATAAACTCCTTCAGAGTGGATAAGAGCCTGGAGATAAAGTTGCTTTGTCCTATGCTGTCCTTTTTCACATTGATCCATTACCTCAGTTTGACTTAGTTGCATCATAATTGTAAAAACTTACACCTGTGCTCTTCTTTGGGAGTGACTTTTTATTCCAGCTGGACACAAAAAGCTTTTCTTGGTTTTGTGGAAAAGTTAGAGAAAAAGCAAGACCAGTACTTCTTTCTTTGAGCTTCTTGGCTTTTTTCCCACAAGCAACACTCAGGTTTAAGTTCCAAAAACATTTTCAAGAATCCTGGAAGCATTTTTGTTCCTTAGTCAGTAAAATGAAGCAGAGGCATACATACACTAAAAGAAATTGTGAGAAGGGGAAATAGGTGTCAAGGAGTGAAGGAGAAGAAACAGAAAATAAAGATTAGGCTGCAAAAAAGGGAGGAAGGTGGAAGAAAGGAAAACACGGCAGGAGTTGTAAGTAAATTGGTGAAGATTGGCATCTGTCCATCCATCTGCCATGATCAGAGGCTTCATTGGAGCATGAGACTAGCCAAGGTGTTTACATTTGAGGATGAATGAATTCAAATCACAGTGAAACCAACCTTCTTGGAGAGAGGGAAGGCTGACTACCTTCATCCTTTGTGCACATCTGTGTTTCCATGAGTCAATCAGATGGATGTACCTATGTCCTGGATCTACAGTTTGAGGTAGTAACACAGAATGGTTATTTTTAATGATGATTTGTATTAAATTTAATTAAATTTATCCAAAAGAAAAATTCAGAAATTTGTTATATTTGTATGTAGCAAGTCAGCAATGGAATAATCAGCATAGACATGTAGACTCTCAGTAAATGAAGTGACAGAACAACAAGATCTGTGAGATCAATCCTGCCAAGAATAGAAAGCAATTGTTTCTATCTTAATTTTATATCAAAATGGGGACTCTACTTGTAATACATTCTTCTGTTTTTATATTTGGTACACTCATCTTTCTCAGAAGACAGTGTTCACCTTTACTTTAAGCTATGTGAATTAAATAAAAAGTGTAATTTTTTTCTGTTGTAATATCAGTGCTAGTTAGTATTACTTTGTGTACTCAATATTATTCAGCAGGATCAGTTGGAGCTGCAAACAAAGCTGTTAGGAAGAAAACAGGAAAGATGCAGAACAGGTTCAAAGATGAAATGACTCCATGAGAAACGTTGAGGCCCTGTGAGGGTAGAGGGAGTGCTAATAATGGGGAAATGTCAACCTGCATCCCAGGTGGGCTAACAAGATCTTAAGGTTTAGGACTAAAAACAGAGAAAGCTTCTAAGTGCCTCTTAGCCCAGGAGAAAAGAACATCAGCCAAAACTTCTGGAAATGTTTTTCTGATGGATTGCTAAAGTGCTGTTGCAGCAGGGCTATAATTCTTTGACTCTGGCTTTATATCAGCTTCACTTGCAATGAAAGGACAATATTTAAATAAGAATTTACAGCCTGAATTATTAAATGCATTCTTTGTTTCAGTGTGAGTTAGTGATGCTAAATACTGAATAGTCTAAATATTTCTGAAGTTCTAGACCAAGGTGTATAGGCAAATTACTAGCTTAATCCTCATTAACAAATACATTATTTTGTTGAAACACTTTCAGGATAATTAAAAATATTTTATTCTGGGGAGAAGGCTTTTTTCAAGTAGAGTAGCTGGGGGATTTTCTTTTCAGGAGTACTGTACAGGAATCCTGAGCCAAGCCAAGAAGAACTAGATCATAATGCATCTTGCCTCAGATTGAGGTGGAACAGTCCACGCCTGTCAGGTGGCAGGGAGAGAGTGAAGGGACCTAAATTAAAATAGTCACATATTGAACAAGGTGTGTTGTGGTTTACAGTGAGTAAACTGCAGAAGGACTCTGCTGATCATCTCTTGAAAGACATGGACAGGATTTATGACAGAGGTCATGTCTTGGGACAGAGATGCCAAAAAAGGCAGCACTTACTAGAACTCATCACCTGAGTACTCCTGATTTCAGTTGTTCAACATGAAACCAGCCTGTTCATGAATATTAAAAACCTTCTGTGTCCCAAATAGTTTTTAGTTTAATAGTTTAAGCATGGTGTTCAGCAACTATCATAGAATAAGAACCCTGCACTTTGTTCAGGACATATTAGGTAAGACAAACCTGTCAGCTTGGTCAGACCTGCTTGTCTAATCGTTCTTTTGAACACAAAAACACAATTTGTGTTTGCTTTGCTTTGGCTTAGTTCCAGTCATCTGAGAAATGTAGTGCTCTGCTCTTTTAAGTGTATTAAACTATTCTTGTAAAGTGAATTATGCTGATAGCTTGTTTTGTTGGAGGAGAAGACAGCAATAAAAATGATTTGTGACATTTTTTAAAAAAGATGGACTTCAGACATCCAAGAAATTAAGATTTGTCCAACATGAGGCCCTTTCACTTGCTGAAGTAGACTATTAGCTGTTACCACTGGGAGTTTTTGTTTGTTTTGACATACATTGTCCCCTTTTTACAGCCATTCTGAAGGTCGTGGGTTTAAAAATAATTAAAAATATCATGGAGACTGAATCGCTTCATATTCTTATAAACCGATCTTTGGGACTGGTGAGAAGGAGAGAAAAGCTGATAATATATGTAGAATTAATTCTGATGAATTATTTAACACATAGGAATTTAGGAATAATCTCTTTGAATAATCCTCTCATCTTAAAGTCTTCAGTTCTTTTGGGATTTAACAATGCTGGCTGATAGTACTGAGGGTTGTAATACATTCTGATATGTCCTGTCTCATTTCAGTACAGGTAAATTAAAAGCAAATTTAATTCTAATTAGCCAGATGGATTGCTCAAAGGATGAGGTCTGCAAGGTAATGTTCAAGCTTTTAATTTCTTGTGATCTGAAATTGAGGTTATATATGATTGATTATTTGAATATCTGAGAAATAAGGAAAGTTTGAAGCAAATGAAATGGACAGTCTGAGAAATAGTGGTAGCTTGCATCCAGATCCTTTTTAAGACAGTTCTTCACTGTCTTACAGTGTGTTACAACATTCAAACTAAGATTTGCTCAGAAGGGGATTTCTTATCCCTTCTGAGCAAAAAGTCAGTAAGTAGCAGATGTTTTCAAGCGTGAAATATGGGTTCCATGGAAAAATCTATTGTGTATTTTACTTCATTTGCTTGATTTTTTTTTTTTTTAATTTTACTTGATTTGAAAACCTGGCAATGCCATCTCACTAGGATACAAAGTCCAGTTTGGTTTACAAATAATCCAGAAAGCTCAGAACATAAACCCAGTAGGATATATTAGGTTTTGGCTTCACTTAATCTGTCACAGTTCATGAAGAAAATTTCAGCAGGGTCACAGAAATAAATATGCTCCAGTGGTGCTGGGACCATAAAGTGCATTATCTGAAGCACTTCTGGTGAAAGGAAGCTCATTACATTGTGCAGAGAACAGGTAAGGCTTTCTTTTTTCATGCAGGGCTGCATGGAGATTTGGTCTTCCATCTTCTGGAGGGATTAACTAAAACTGCACTAAAGGAGGAGAAAAGTTGAATACAGAGACGTTGAAAAAACACTAAGAGGCCTTGGTTTGTTTTGCCTTCTAAAACAGAGGCTGAGTTGGTTGATTTTCATGCATGATTAGGTAGGTAAATGACATAGAGGAGAAGATCTATTTAGGGTATAGAATTATACTGACTCAAGAACAAATACATGTATATAACTTATGAATACATCTAAGTCAGGATTTAGAAAAAATATATAAACCTTCTCGGGTATCTTTCTGCTAGGTTAGTAAGACCAAACTACTGTTTGACTACCAATATTATCAATTTATGAAGCAGCTTTGTGAATTATGGGGATACTAAGTTTTCTATGTGAATGAACAAGCTAAAGAGACAGAATTATGCCTTTGGATGATCTAAATTTTTACTATGCATTCAACTGGATATATGAGGCTTGAGATGTTTTCTGTAAGAGTTTGCTGATCTATCAAAATTACCACAGGTTTACTTTACTTGAGGACCAAAGCCTTATATTCATGCTATGAATATGTTGTACACTTTGAAACCACCCTTCTATTCCTATTCCATGCCTTTTTTTATGGTATCCAAGAGCCTTTCAGAAACCTGTTGATTGATATAACCATAAAGCATCACAGAAATTTTTCATTCCCTTTTTCTTTCTCATCATCTTCAGGAGAAGGTGTGTCACACATACATATACAGAGAGGCACACGAAAATATTTGGAAAGGCATGCTGAAAAAGATGGACTTTATCATAGCATGTGTGGGTGAGGTGCTGGGATTAAACAGATTTTCATCCAGTATTCTTTTACAGAGATCCATGTTCTGTCAGATTAAAGGAGAAAAGAATGTAGAATGTCCTGACTGCATTCCTTAAACCAGTGTCTGAACAAGTGTTTCAGATACTCCAGAAATCATTAAGGATCATGTTTTCAAAGGAGGTGTTAGAGGATGTGATTAGGCACCCTGGAGCTTCCAGAAGCCTTTTTGTGAGCCTTTCGTTTTGATCAGTTGGAATTGAGCACTGAAAATGGAATCAGTGATATGCCTCATTCAGTGTGCACCCAACTAGGCAATTTTTTTACTGAGATAAAGACAAAGAATAAAATTAGTTTGACATGATATTTTAAAAAGAATCAGCATCATGAAAGGATTAATGCTTATAAACTTCTAAATGGTTGCGTGATTTTAAATTATATGTTTACATATACTTAAGCTCAATACGGTCTGCTGATGTAGCTGTGGTCTAAAGGAAGGTGTTTGCAAAAACCCATATGATGGAGAAAATGCAGTGTTTGTGTTGACAATGACTGTAATCTCTCAAGAGCGTGTAGTTCCCTGTTTCAGTTCTGTAAAGCTGGAATAATAAATGCATGTGTTGCTAAGTCCAAAATGTTGTTTATCAAGATGGAGAACAGTGTCCTAAACAGAATTAGTGGTAGGGCATGGGGCTTATAGAAGGTGGTACATGAAAACATGGTACATTAAGAGTCAAGGGTTTGCTTAAATTCTACTCTAGCTCAACTATTTTTAATGGATAGTAACAGCACTTAAAAACAAATGTCAGAAGAGAAAACTGATTGTGAGTCCCCTGTTTCAGACTATCACAACTGGAACTGTCAATCCTGGTTTCTGTAAGTCTGGGGCTTGTATTCCACAGTCATGTGTAGTTTAGGGTAACATCCTTAGAATAAATTTTCTAAAAGGCATGTTGAAACAAACTGCTGTAGTCATAGGAAAAATAAAGGTACTAGTCATAGGAAAAATAAAGGTACTAGTCAACTACAATAAACCATTATGACAAAGATTTAATAATCTACAAGGCTTCATGGAGGATGCTAACTCTTCTGTAATGTTCCAAATAACTACTACAGCTGGCAGCAACTTCACCCTGAGCTCAAAGACATCTGCTTGCCTAAGTGCAGTGGCATCTGCATATCTTCTGGGAGCCTGCAAGGTTAGGCTTAGAGAGAGAGGAAGAGCCAGTAGTTAAAGCAGAAATTTGGATAGCACGAGGGAGATATAATACTCATTGAATGAAAGCAGTTGAGGGGCAGTGTGTCAAAAAATGCTAACTCTCTTTCTAAAATGTGGATAATTCTGTCTAAATCTGGCCAGTGACAGCATAAATTGCAGATACAGTGTTTCATTAATTGTATATTAATTGATTTTGTATTTGATGTATTATCTTTGTAACTGCAGTTGTTTTGACTGGGCTTGGTAAAACTCACAGTGTAACTGATACTAGTTGTCACCCCTTTTTTAGCTCACTCTGTCAAGTTGACAAAAATCAAATGAATGTAAGTTGAATTAGCTTCCACTTCTAAATCTGTTCTGCAGATAGTGTTTAAACATCATTACAGGCCTGAATCAAAACATGAAATAAATAAAATTCTCTTTTGTTCTTAAAAAATAAAGGAAAAAAGCTAACTAAACCAACCAATCAAAACAACAAAAAAAACCCCAATTTATGCTATTCAACTCAGTATAACATCTTTGAAACAAGAGCAATTACATGTTTTTCCCAAAGTAATACAAAGTACTCACAAATTAGTTCCCAAAATGTCTGTCCATCCTCATCTCTCAAAGATGTTTAGTAGATAATACCGTGGGACTATCAGGTAGTTAATGTATTTTCTTCATTAGGTTAGAACAACTTATGGAAGACAAATTCAGCTCTCATTAAATTAATTGAAAATTTTCATTAACTTCAACAAAATCAGTGTATGGCACTTCAGAGTAAATTGTCAATGGAGATTCAAATTTGTCCCTAAAGATTGCACACAAATTTGAATCTATTTCTTAATTTAAAGAATCTCTGTAAAATCCAAGGAGATAGATATATTCACTATAGCATTCAAACTCTGTAAGCTCATTGTTACTGGGTCCACTATACTGGTAAGATAATCTTCTGGTTAACCTGAAGATGCAGCAGAGCCTCATACCCTCTGGTCTTGAAAACCAACATCATGTGGACAACATACTTCATACTAAACTAAATCATCTGTGTATGTAACAATTTGGTAAGTGCTGTTATCTTATTCCCTTTATGCCTGTTATACACCAGTTAATCATCCAAAAAAATGCCCCACCATTACAAGAAATACCTCTTCAAATAACTTATCTTCCATTTCAGTCAGCAGCTATTTTGAGGCTTACAATAAGCTTTTGTCCTCAGTTGTGTGTCTGCTAACATCAATAACAAAATTATTGCTGACCTCATAGAAAATAAAACAAAATCCTTAATACCTCCTCAAAGCTAGATTCTTGTTGCAGCAGTCCCAGATGTTTTTTATCTCTGTTTTATTATGTTACATAATTGACAACAGATAAGTGCTGAGACAGATGTCACTGCATGGTGCAGTTACACATGTGCTTCCAAGTTCTTTCCAGTGTGTGCTGGGAAGTACATGCTGCAGCAATTGCCATCTGTTTCATTAAACTTGGCAGAAATAATGGTATTTGGAGAGAAATTTATATGACCAGTGCTAGAGCCTGCTTTTAGCATTGGTCTTTCATCAGAGCCTGAGGTAGAAGGAGAATTTCTCCTGAAGAATGGTCTACTTCTATTGAAATGAAAGACAAAATCATACAGTGTCCCTTTGGTTTCAGTCAGATGCACTTAGAATATTTTTAAGGAGTAGCAGCTGTTCACAGCAGAGTTAATCTGGCAAATTAGTGTCTGGGTTAGGCCAGTCTAGTTATGAAATTCCTGTATAAAAAGCTGTATTAAGAGGTGTTTTGTTCAAATGGGCATTGTATTCTCTCCTGTGAACCAGTGAGGTATCTAAGGGAATATATCACATGGTTCTAAGAGCTGCATTTGACTGCATGCCTTTGATTTAATTACTTCCTAATATAAAGTGAGAGAGATACTCCATTCTTCCTATACCCTAGCAGATGTGAGTTTAACACATCAGTGCAGACATTTCCTTCAGTGTGCAATGCTCTAGATTTTTGTCTTGCAGCCTGTCTTCCTACCAGTAAAGTGAATATCTAAAGTGAATATGACTGCAATTTTGGGTTACACTGCCTATTATCTTCTGCTTCCTACAAGTGCTGTGAGTTGCTCTCTGAAAAGTTGTAATCATATGTGTACAATTTACAGTTTGATGGCAGAATCATAAGCTTGGTGTGTGGAAGCCAAAAACCCTGTTAGACACCAGCAGTTACTGTCATTTCTGGGATCACAGCCTGCGGAGATGATAAAAGGAAAAAAACACTTAAATAACCAGAAAGTGAAATGTTTTTTTTGCTCGAGCATGGTCCAGAAGATTTGAGAATGAGCTGCGTACCCATATCTTTAGTGTGAAAAAACCTGTACTGAGCATGTGGTGTGACCATGGATATAGGGCACAGCTGTGGTGTGCTGTAACACTTTGCTTTCAAGAAAAGCAGTTTTACATGTTCTTTTTTTGAGACTTTATTAAACCTTTCACTTTGAAATTTCTTTGTTCTCTCTCAAACTGTGACACTGAACAGAAAAATTCTATATTAATAGCCAAAGTAATAGCTCAGAGAATATACAGCCTGTAGTGTGACACCCCTGGAAGTGACCTGGTGCTGGCTTTGCACTTAGTACAGACCACATCCAAACAGGGTTGGGGGGATTGTCCCAGCTGTCTGTCCCTGGACCACAACTGTGCAGGGGCTGCAAGGATTGCTAGTAGCAAAGGCAGCCATCCTGGGTCTTGACCAGGAGAGGCATCAGGAGTGCTGTGCTCTGCTCCTGGTGGTGCATGCCAACAGCTCCCTGCAGACTTTGCAATGCCAGTGGCAGTGAGGCTCCGCTCACCCACTCCAGCTCAGGCAGTCTGTTGATACCTTTCCTTTCTGTTCTAATTATGGTGCGTGGTGTAGCCTCTGGTGGTTTTCATTTGCAAAGACCTTCAACTCCTCAAAACACCTCTATTTTTAGATAAAGCGAAGAAATATTTGCCTTCTGCTTATATGTTATTTTTCTGTATGAGAAGAGAAGAGAAAAGAGGAAGCAAGAGAGAAATGTCTCCTCTCTGACTTGGTGAAAAGGAAACTGAGTTTTACCCCTTCACTCATGAATTCCATCACTTTCTCCCGTTCCTCTTTCTGCTCAGCCTTTTAGTCAGTAAAAGTGTACTATATGATTTATACTAAAGAAAAAAATATACCTTAAAGATGCAATATTAGGTACTTTGATATATAGCCTGAAGAAGTCAAGGTTCTCTGTAATTTGTGGTTGTGTTGGCAATAGAAAATAGGAACTTGTTGGAAGATCGTGGAGTAAAGACTGCAGTAGTAAGTCATCTGTCAATGCCATGTTCTTCATCTGGTGTACACAATTACCAGGATTGAGCAGAAGGGGCTCTTGAGCTGCAAGGGGAAAATGGAAAACCTGATTTGCCTGGAAATTTGGTTTCATGTTCCAAGTTCCTGCTTCATCAGATAATCTCTTGCATCATTACCCAGCAATGAGCTAAAATTAAGGCCAGGATAAACAGGATGTTAAAATAAAACGCTGCAGCATACCAGCACTACAGATGTCTGTGCAACCCACGCCCCTCATCTCTTCCAGCAGCTGGACACAGGATCTTTAAGGCCAAGAGTATTCTGAACATCAAACTGCTTCTCTTTTGAGTGAGGTCGTAGTGGCTGATGTCTGCAATGCTCCTGGTAGTGACCAACAGCTCATACCAGAGGGAAGGGAATGCTGCCTCTTGCATGTGTCAGAAGAGTCATGCACAGTCCTAATCCCTCCTCTGCCTGCATGCAGAAGGGAAAGCTGCAGAAGGGAATGCTGAAACAAAGCTCTGACTGCACTTGTACCCCTGCCTGTTTGCATCAGAGCTGGGTGCAGGATCGGGAGCAGGAGACAGATGGGGACAAAGGCAGAAAAAGGTCTTCTAATCTCCAGTGAAGTGGCATGTTAAAAATTTGATCTCGCAGCTGGCAGAATTTTTGGATTGCGCTGTTGAACCATCTCATTCTTAGAGATGGTTTTACTGAATGTGCAAAATTTCTGTGTCTACACTAGGTTATTATTTCTGCCTGATCCAGAAATTGCTCTATGACAAGTTTCTATTTAATGAGCCAGTATTAGTGGTTCTTGCAGTTGATAATAGACTATATTTGTTTCCAAAGGCCTCCATTACTTCTGAATTAGTATAATTATTTTCTTTTAATTTCTTTAACAACTTGCTACATTTCATGCTCTTCCTTTTAAAGCAAAAAGCTAAAATAGATTGCTTCAAAGTTTATTTGTTCAAGGATGCCCTCAGGTTGAGCAATAATACAGTCTTCTCTCAAGAAGAGAAAATAGTTATGGTCAAGTTAGACTCTTTTGTGAGTAGATAGGAAAAATTGCTTCCAAAGCTACAGAAATGCAAGCAAGACAATAATATGAAAAATAAAATATTGACAATAGAGTTGTGGGATTGATATTTTGATAATGTTTTCTTGGTAAATCTAGAAAAATATTGTTTCTCTTTAGAAACACATTAAAATTAATTATATAGCAAACAGGGTAACTGTATACTTTCTTGATCTTATAAGAGACGTTTGTATAATTTCCATTTAAAATTTTAGAATGATTGCCATCCTGAAAAAACTTCTTACAGGGCATTATTAATGCGAAGATCTCCAGATATCTGCAACTAGAAGTGTTTCACTGGTCAGTGTGTCCACAGGGAATGCAATGCACTGATTGAGGTGATGTGTAAGGCAGTGTAAAGGTTCCCCCTTCTACTCCAGCTGGTATAACACCACTGACATTTTTTGAGAACTTTTCCTGACAAGAAATTTTCTTTGAATCACTCACTCCATTGGTCCCTAGTTTCTTCTTTGATAATTCTTCATGAAAAGTCAATTTATGCTGCCAATGCAGCTCAGCTAAGGCCTTCCCATGTCCTTTACATATCCTTTGGGCATCAATGAAAGAGGCAGCAATCGACTTGCAAGGCTGGATTCTTGTTTTGAGAACATAGCACAGTTTCTTTCAGAGTGAGAAATTTATCTAATTTGTCCTTCTAGAGACATTTTGAAGATATAAGGAAATGCCTATAATATGTTGCCTCACATCCAAATCACACCAGGGATTTACTTGATTCAGAATCTAGTGCATTATTTCAGCAACCAGAAGAAGTAAGAGGCATTAGAAAATACTAGTGGTAGTAAAACTTCACTGATTAGTAGTTTATTACAACTCACTGTGTTGGATCTCACAGTATATTCAGCCTTTGGTGGCTTGCTTTTAGAAATTAAGGTTTGCACCACTTTGCAGAGCTCTGTGCATAACCCTTGACAGCACTGCCAGTTTACCTGTAGAACTGAACTTCACAGAGTGACTTGGTTTGATAACATCCCACAAAATGCTGTGTCCAGGTAAAGCCGGGAACAAAAAAATGAGCACTTACATTTTGGAAAAAAAAATCAACAAAATCCAGGTTATAAACCCTGGAAAATCTCTTATGTGACCACTGAAGTGCTAAGGAAGCTGCCATGCATTTGTGTGAAATTTATATTTACTTTAGCAGGAGTGTTGATTGTTTTGGGAGCAATTTATCCAATCAGTTGAGATTCAACCCTTGAGCAGTTTTTTGACACCTTTTGTGTTCTTGTTGTAGCTGTGTGGAATGCTGCACATGTAGAGCTGTTGAATTTCCACAGATCTGCTATGTGTTTTTAATATTCAGACCTGTGGATGTATCATAGGAAGTTATGCACTTGATGCTTTGCCTATCTGCATTTTCTAATGCTGAAGTACAAGCTTATTATGAAAACTAGAAAATTACAGGGTGTAGATAAAATACTTCCCTTATATTACCTAAAATAATTTTGCCTTTTCTTTTTTTTTTTTTTTTTTTTTTTCCTAACTAAAATGAGAATTAATTAATGTTCATTGTAGATGCCATTAGTCTCAGTGGATGTCCAAGAATCCAAGAATCCTCACCTTCATAACAGTGCACTCATATATAGGCTGCTGCTGGCTCAAATTAATGTTTTGTGAAAAAAAAGGGAAATCTCTTGAGTGGAGATATTTTACTATCCTTCATTTTTCATATTCATACCCTTCTTCTTCAGGTTCATAAATGCCTTCAAACACATTTACCAGGCTAAGAAGCAATAGTCCATAGCAGGAGACTGTTTTCCACACAAATATTGGACAGGGGAAATAGATAGTAACTTGTCTGTCTCTGCAGAGTAAATGACTGAGAACAGATAGGACATGAGTTGAGAGTAATTGTAGGATTATATACAGCTGTTTATCAGAACAGCAATTTCCTTGAGAATGTGTAATGGCAACAAAGTGCTTGCTGAATTTCGTGGAGTTTTGATGTGCCTTTGCTTTTATAAATTACAAAATCTCCATATTAATTTATCAAATTTTTGGTCTATTACTACTAATGGACTGACTGTGTGTTGAATATACTTGAGCTTTAATACTGTGATAGGAGTTGTCATGTTAAATCCTCGCTTCTACCTCTGGAAATCCAGAGAGTAAATAAATTATATGTTGACACCCTGCATGGACTGAGTTTCCCTTCTGCTGAAAAAGATCTTTGTTCCTACATCAGTATTTTACAACATTAAAGAAGTTAATGTATGATGTATAATTACACTTTTTGACACTTGTAGAATCACAGAATCACTGAAGCCACACTGAAGATTAATGACATAATTACTGGTAAAACTTGCTTAGCTTGCTGAAGAGGTTTTGCATCCTGGAGAATATTGTTTGCAAAATTTTCCAGAACACAGCTGAGCAACTAGATATTAACCTGAAGGATTTTCCCATGCATTCGTGAGCTAATTTAACAGGCAGTCAATTTACACTAATCTAGATTAATTGCTTTACCAAAATAGGGAGAAAATATTTTAAAATAGGTACAATGTTACTTGACAAAATTTCAGTTAACAGGCATGAATAATGATGAGAGTCCTTATATATTCTCAATATGTGTTTAAAAAAGACAAGCAAATCCCTACTTTTGAAAAGGAAGAAAATATACATGAAGGTAAATATAATTCAAAAATTTACCAAAATCTGTGTTTATATTGCCCTAATATATAACTCCAACATGTTTGCAGCATCTTGACATTGAATAAAAGCTTTCACTTAAGTTCTTTCTTTGTTTTTCTTTTCAATCACAAACTTTCCATCTAGAACTTACTTGTACATCACTGCATCCTTATATCCAGGTGTCCTTAAGAAGCTGAAGTTGGATACTCGGTTTATTTTTTCAAGGATTTATTTGTTGAAATATACTGTTTAAAGGAATATTATGAGGCTACTGCATTACATAATTTTTGTATGAAAGATTGGTATATGACAAGAATTTGCCTTCCAGCTCTGTTTGTACCTTTCCATTGTTTTGAAGCAGAGCATGTACACAGCTGTGTTGTGAAAGCCTCTGTCAGAGTCATTGGCCTTGTCCTACAGGCCTCTGCAGTGCAAATAAATAAATCTCACTCTGAATTAGGGAAGTACAACTGAAATTAGTGACTATATTCACTAGTTCAGTCTTTCATGGTAGACTGGACATTTTCCATGTGGTCACCTTTTCACATTCTGAGAGCTCACACATAATTCCTGCTTTTAAACTATGTGTCTATAATTGTCCAGCTGTGTTTTAAATCTTAGTTGTTTTTTAAAACCCTTTTTATTTCTTTCCATGTGATACTACTCAGCCAATGAAAATAAGCAAGTCATCCATGTGTTTGTTACATCCCTTTTCACTTATCTGTGTTTTTCTAACCCAGAGCTTCAAGGTGAAAGTGCATAATTGTGTAAATCCTAACAACCTGAACCCAGAAAACCCCAACATTTCTGACATCTGATTAAAAGTAGGGCTTTCTGAACTCTATTTGAGAAAACTTATCCAAGCAGTAGAAAAAAGGGAGAACTCTGGATAAAACCACGTTAAAGACTTAGACAACATCAGGAATAAATCTTTGGAGAAATCAGTCATGCGTAACTCTGCAAGCAGTTTTATAACTTAGAACTGATTTAAAATTCAGATATAGGACTGGTGATGAGACATTTACCTGAGATCTTTCCCCCTGCATGCCATTTACCAGAGGGTGCTAGCTGATTCTCTGACAAAAAATTAATCTTTCATCCTGCTGTCTGACACTGCCCAATTCACTTTTTGAATTTGGTTGCTCAGTCCAGCTCCTGAGTTTTCTAATCTTGACTCTATTTAACCGTATCAACATTTGTATTTACATTACTTACTTCAGAGACAGAGGAATATCCCCCCCCAAATCTGTCAGAAACACGTGTACCTTTATAGACTACAGAAACTAAAGGAGGAAATTCTTTTCATCCAAACAGAAGATATTATGTTCTTGATTTTCAAATAAATAAATAAATAGACAGAATCTATGTTCAAAGAAGAGAATAAGCCACTACCATTCTAGGTGATGCACTACATGCAGGTTCTTCCTGAGCGGGACCAAAATTTTGCCCGTTTAATGGAGTCAGCAAACTAGTTTTGTTCGACCCAGGTGAACCCAGGCTGGTACATGCAAAACTGCAGGTCAAAAGAGGGATTTAAGCATATTGGGATGGATTTTCCAGCTCCAAAGAGGAGTTCTTTGCTGGCTTTGCTGAGTGGGATGCTTAGTTTGTGTGCTTCTGCAGTAGCTTCACTCCTTAGTGTGGAAGTCCTAACTTGGGAAAGGGAGTTCTGAGGAAGAGTAGACATCGCTTTGGTTTTAAAATTTTGAATGATTATGGACATGTCGGGGTTTTTTTAGCCAAAGAAAAGGAAAGAGGAGGGAAACATGTCTGCAAAACTTGTGATGTGCTAGCAAAAATGTGCATGTATGTCTGCATTTCCACTGTGATTTTTAGCCTTTTTCTCTCCTGAAAAAAAAAGAAAAGTGAGAGTGGATGATGCTTTTGTTTTTACATGTTGAATAAAATGAAAAAATCAAATTAAAAGGGTTGACATGTAGAATAATACAAGATGGAATAGTTGGACAGGTTGAGTGAGAGTACTGCTCCCACATTTGAGCCCATTTATGTATTTTTGCAGCTTTGAAGAGGTCTGAGAAAATAGTGCAGTGAATACAAGAGTTTCTCTACTTGACTATGATGCTGGGCTCTGTACCCATGTCTAACCCTCCAGCACATCCAGTGCCTCAGAAGGAGAGCCCTGAAATGGGTGGGTGGGGGCAGCTGGAGCAAGGCACCCCTGGGACGGGGCCAGAGGAGGGTGCAGGCAGCCCCTGTCACCAAGAGCCTCCCCTCACCCCAGCTTGGTGCCCCAGAGTCACTGCTCAGGCTTCTGCTGATGGTGCAAGAGAGGCTCTGTGGCTTCCCTCTGAAAGTGTTGGAGTTGTGGAGAGCTTGCAGAGGGATGCAGATAAGCAGGAACCCTGCTGAAAGTGATACTTGAAATGTGCCTTATTGAGCACTGGCCCAGAGCCCACCAAAGTCAGCAGAAGAGCAAATATTGGATCTGTTCTTGAATCTGTGTGGGTGTCTTCTTAGCTGAAAGCCTGGCTATCATATCAATATACTTAATTTAGCCAAATTTCAGAAGCAAAAGTAAATGCAAAGATTTCTTTGGGCTTTTTTTTTTTTTTTTTTTTCTTTTTTTCTTGGTGTATGTGGGGGAGGTTTTTTGTTCCTAATTAACATGTTTAGTCTTCAGAAACTCCCTTATTTGCATTCTACAATTATACTGCTGAGTAGGAAGCAGGGGGTCTTTGGAAAGAGCGAAGAGAATTAGTTTTAGCTAACTGCATCTAAAAAGGAGAGCACGTGGTCCTTTGGCCTTGCTCTGAGAGTAACTCAGCTAGTGGTTTGGACAGCAAAGTCTCTGAATATTAGACCCAGGAAAAAATGTCACACATTATTAGAAATGGGATGGATGGGAGCAGGCTTTATTGGAAACACTGGCTAAGATTACGTCGTAATTGCTGTGCTGAAGCAGTAAACAGCTGCTGATCCTGTGATCTTTCTAGTGAAAAACAAGCATTTGTTGTAGTTATTTTTCAGATGTATGTTGTTGTTTGCACAGTATTTCAAGTGTCCTATTTGGTATTTATATTATTAGCTCAGTGTTCTACATTACAATAAATGTGTTTACTTATTACAGAAGTACTGACCCTTAAAACATCTGCTTCTCAGCTGAACATCCACAGCTCAGTGGGTGTGGGTAGCTTCTGTTAGCCATTCTTTCATAATATTTTGCAGTCTCTGGCAAGCAGTTTGAGTCAGATTCTGACCTCAGATGCACTCCTGTACAATGGCAATAGCTGTGCTCCAGTCAACAGCATTCTTCTAGTTTTATGTCAGTGTTAACTGAGGTCAGAGGACATTGCAGCGAGTGGGCCACCATTCTGCCTAATTTTTGCCTGGCTGAATTCTTCAAGCAAAATACATTAAAACTCTAGTGGCTCCAAACTGATGCCAAAGTCTCCCTGACTCTTCTAGAGACTGAGCAATAGCAAACAGTATGGCAGGAGGTTAATCAAATAGTTATGAGGAATAAAGGGTTCTGTGTCTGTCACCATTAGCACAAGAGCTGTAACTGCAGTTTGACAGGCCTGGAAGAGCTGTGGCTGTCTGGAAAGTGCTTTTTGATCTTGTGCCTCTCTTGTCTCTACCAATTCTGCACCCCAGGGGAATGCTCAGAAGCTTCCTTTGGAGACAATGGTTTCAGTTGCCTCATGAGCCAGGGAAAGGACTGGGAACCTGTCATTTCCTGCAGGGGGAGAGGACTGCATTGATTTCTGTGGTTGGTGACAATCATGTTAAGAATTTGAGTGTCTTAGCAAAAAGTCATCCTTCTCTCCCACCCTAGCACGTCCACAGTCCGTGACTCATGCCCACTCTGCCATTCATGTTTGAGGTTCTGCCTTTCCACCTCTGATAGCTCACTCCAGAACTCCTCCTCCTCCTCTTCCAAAACCCTGCAGCTTCCTCTGGTCGCGAGCTACCTGAGGAGTGAAAAGGTGCTCAGTTACCTCAGAGCACAGCCTAATTTAGCACATGCTTAACTCTTAGTGCAGCAGTGGACAGGATGGAACAGTCTTTTTATCCTGCATTTGCAGGACTACCCTGGACCTTGTCAACAGCAAAGGAACTTACCCACTATGGTTACACAAGCAAAAAATAATATCATCAACCAACCACAAGCTATCTGGGTTAGTATCAGCTGGGATTTCTGTAGTGGAAAGAATTGGAAAGTAAAAATGCAGTGTAAAGTTAATATACACAGCATCCCCTAGAGGTTTGTGCTGCATCTTACAGATAGGATAACTGTTCCTTTTCCATAACTGGTTTCTCTTAGAAGTACCATGTAGTAATCATTATAAAGAGAATACATTTTGGAATTAGCTTATAGATGAGTCATGGCTAAAATAATGTTGGTAATACATCTTGTAGAGTAAATCTCATTTTAAATAGAAAAAAAATGTTTTGCAAAACTACTTAGCAATGTAACCTTTGCAGACTAGTGAGAAAAAAAGAGAGCTATTTTGTGTTTCTGATCCTTGCTTATCACCAAAAATCCCAGTTTATTTCCCAAATGTTTATTATTGCCCCTTTTAATTAAATAAAGTGTTGTATTTTCTAGTACATGGATTTGATGTTGACAGCAATGTTTCCATGAATAAAGTGGGCTCTCTTTAAGAACTTCAGGCCATACAAAATGTTTATGCTTGATAATTGATATCCAAATACAAAATGTAGTGAAGCTTGGCTGGGACAATCTATAGAAGCATCTTGATATAGTGAATTTGACATGCAAATAAACTATATTCTCACCTTGAACTTATTAATGAAAATTATTCATTGTTTCATCTACGGCTTCTTTTTAATGTGGAAGACAGTTTTGATATTTCCATATTACAATATTTTGGATGCCTCCTTGTGTAAAGAAGAAAACTTCAGAATGAAACTATTTTGGTGTTGTTGTTGTCTTGTGGAAACCGAGCATGGAGAATAGAGCAGATGGTGCAGACTCACACCAGGTCAGTAAGCTGTGGAAATGCAAAACTGCCAGTCCTGAAATTGAAAACAGGTGGCAAAAATTTCACTTGGAGATTTGACATCTGTAAGTAATCAGTTAGTACAAGAGCTTTGGTCAGACACAAATTAACTTCATTGCTGATTGCATTTTCAATAAGTAAAGGAGAAAGCATCTGCAGTTGGTTAGAATCACAATAAAGGGAACACATAGGAAATGTTTAGAAGGACTTCATTATGGGTTTGTCTCTTTTTTTCTTAGCTTGGGTATATATACTTCATAGCATTTAGGTTGAGAAAACAAAATGTTTTACAACAGTTTTAACAGTGCTTCTGGGATCAAAGTGTCTTCTCAGAGCTTCAAACTGTTTCTCACCATTCCTACACCACTTTCTGCTTCTAAAAAATGTAAATAAATAAATAAACACAGGACATCTGGATTTGATTGGGGGAAGGGATTAATTTCAAATAAAGACATTAAAAAGTTGTTTTGACTAGAACAGAACTATGCTAATGGGGGATGTTGTGTTCTTGAACTTTGTCCTTTCTGGCAAGCCTTGCTTTTCCCCACAAATAGTAGTTACTGATCTGAAAATGCAGATGTCTGACGCTGACCTAGTGCTGACTTTTCTAGCAACAACAGGGAATTTCAGAGCAGGCAATGTGTTAGTGGGTGCTAGTTTGAGAAAAAATGATGTCACTTGTATGCCAAATTGAAGTTTAGAATATTTTCAAAGCATCTAAACAGAAGTTATTGTTGTAAGGCAGCCAGACTACCTGAATAGTTTCAATAGGTAATGGTATTGATCACCCAGAATATTTCAGGTTTAAAAGATTTCAAGTTAGTCAGGGTAGAAAAGGTTTTTCCCATGTTGGGAAACTACTAGAGCCAGAGCAACCTTCAGAGTGGCAGTAAAAAGTTGGGGAGATGATCTCCTCCACCTGATGCTGTATGTGGCACACACATTTATGAGAATGTAGCACTACCTTTTTCCAGAAATTCACGAGTTGCAATTGATTTCAATTCAGTTTTCCACAGTTGGATGTTTCAGAAAGGTTACCACCTCCAGCCAGACACCACCCTATACTAGAAGCAGCTTGACATCAAAGGTGCATTTACATATGCTGAAGTGATTATAATTCTAAATCTTGAACTATGTGAGGATAGGGTAATGTGAGGAAGTAACTGGGCTTACTAATGCGAAGAACCAGAAGATCAAAAGTTGGAGGATGTCTGTGGGGATGTGTTCTGGATGGAATGATGTTCAGAAAGAGTCAATAGATCACCCTGCAAAAATTATGCCTCTTTAAAATGCTGCAGTCAGGCATCTGCAAAATGTGAAATTCTCAGTCATGTCGAGCAATCAGAAAAATGTTTAATATGAGTTTAACTTTTGAAGTGTTGTTTAATAGCTGAAAACTAAAGGAAACTGTGTGCTGTGACTAATCAGCTCTCTTCAGAGCACCAGCAAGTGCTCCTATTAAATAGAGTGACAAATGTGTGGCTTCTAGATCACTTCGTGAGACTTAAAGGCGCCAATTTATTGGCTATATGAGGTATCTTGCAGTAGAACAGTATTAGAATTCTTTTTCTGAATTTTCTAATGTCTGAGTTTTCTAAGAGAAGTCAGAGGAGCCCACTCCATTACTAGCAGTTTTATGGTGGTTCTATATATTAGATATCATCAGTAAATTACCTTTTGTTTTTTTCCTGGAATCTAGACATTCCACTGGACTCAACGTGCACAGTTGTTTCATTCCTTCCCTGTGTGCATGCAAACCACTTTGCTATTTTGTCTCTGCCTTAAGTGATTTTTGTAATGATTTATGCCACATATATTCATGGAGCAGTAAGTAACAGATCATAGTATACATAGAGACTGTTCTGTAAATTAAAACATGCAATTTCTTTATCCACAGCCTTGAACAGTGTGAAGTAAGCCCAGCATTGTTTCTATGCACTTATAATGTAAAAAAATTTCTGATATTGAGTTCAGATAAGAAAGGTCTTAATTGTAAAATTTTAAAAAAAGAAATAAGGTTCCTTCTGTGATACTGAGAAAATACAGGAGAGCAAAATAGAGTTCAGGCTTGTCACATTGCTTTTCAGAGAAGTGGTTTTCTGACTGCAGAACTCTATGCAATCTCACTCTCCCTTCTGCTGTTTGGCTTTCTCTGACAGGTCACTGGAGAGGATAACATCTGATTTAAACAATTAGATTGGGAAGAGGTAGCAGGCAAGTGGGGCCAAGTTCTATGGCTGAGGCTGTGAGACAGTGTCTGCATGCAGCATCACCTTTTCCACCACAGTCTCTGCTCCTGCTCCCTGAAGCTGGGCTAAACAAAAGTGGTGCAACATGGGGTCTGTGCTCTCCCTGGGCGAGCACAGGTTGATCTGGAGAGACCAGGCAGCTGTGGAAAAGGAGATAATCGGAGTAAGGCTGGAAAGTGCTGAATGACTGGACTGGTGGCAGAATAAAACCTGAGTAAAGCTATAAAAGGAGGAATTCCCAGTCTTGACCTGTTCCTGGTGGGATAGACCTGTCAGGGCACTGGATGGTAAATGCTTCATTAAAGCTTGTCATTCAAGGTATGGGAAAAGACAATTTTATTGTTAAATGTATGGGGAAGCACATATAGTATGGGAAAGGTTGTATGGAGAGAGACTTGATTTAGAGTCCAAGGACATCATAGGGAATGTCAGTCTGGCATTTTGTACCCTGCAGGGAGGAGGGAGGAAGGCACACAGTGAGGAGTGGGGTCACATGCAAATGTAGGGGGGAAAAACCCCAAACAAACCATAAAAAATGAACAAAAAAAGAAGCAAGATTCAGTTTGCCCCTGGTTGAGTGCATAACAGATCTAAAAGAAATTGTATGAGCTGGTATATGTGAAATCCCTCATATTTAAAGCTGAAGGTGAAAAACAATATATTGATGAGCCTGTGGTTCCTGTGGAGAGGCTGTATAATGACACAGAAAGTTTTCTCCCATGGCTTTCAGTCTCCTTACTTCAGCAAAACTGATGGGAATAATAAAGTAAGTTGTTGCTTTTCCCTTCTTACTGCATTTATATGAGAGGAGGAGGCTGAATTTGCTGTCTTTTATTACTTTTTTCCTCCAGGAGTAGGTAAAAAGTGATATATGCTTCATACTTTTTTACAAAGAGATTATACTGGACAGATGCTTAGAAACAGCTTAGCTAAATCATGTGAAGGAATGCCTACATTATGCAGTGTGGAAAATTTGCTGCTTCTGGTATAACCAAGCAGAAATGGAGATTCATTTGGGGCACAAGAAGTTGTGAGGTTGTGGTTTACCATTAACAGGAAAAGAGGAAAAATGTCCACCACGAGTTATGCAATAAAGTTCAGTTAAATAACAAATCTTTGAAAGGCCCTGGTTCATGGAAGTGTCAGTGGGTTTGTGGGCTCATTTAGAGCCAAACAATGTGCACAAATGCACCAAACTATGAGAAACTCCCACATGATTGACAAGCACGTGATACACGGGCTGAAAAACTGGTTTTAGTCTTTGAAGCAAGTGGGCATTTGCTGTCAACACTGGTTAGTGTTTAACAAACTCTTCCTCCCAAATTTGTTCAAGGTTACGAATGTGATGAAAGACTTCAGCACTTACAAACTCAGTGTTTTCATGGCAGATTTGTAGTTTTATAATTCATAAGTGGAATTAAAGCCTTGATTGGATTGCTTACTGTTATCACTTAGTTTGCAATCCCAAACACTCAGTTGTGGATCTGGGAGTGGCCTGAAAATTAAAAACAAAAAGAAGCAATGCTCATTGTGTGTCTGAAATCCTGCTTCTTTCTAAGGATTAACTTAACTGCTCTTAAGGTTTGCAAAAAGAGACTGCTTGCCTTGGGATCCAGCATGTGAAATGCACTTCTGGGAGTGCAGCTGGTCTTTGTCAACGAGAGAAGCTCTCAACTTGTCCTCTGAGCCCAAGTACCGGTGTCTGGTTATGGACTCTCTAGGGAAGTGTGGCAGAGAGTTCACAGGTACCTTTACCCTGGGGTAATGGAAGAGGTCTTCCATCTCCTGGCAAGATGTCCTGCTTTTGATGATCTTCTGGAAAATAGTGAAGACTCATTCAAACAAAGGAGAGAGGGCAGCAAAGACAGTTTATAAAATCTGTGAGGACTGTAACTAGCCCTGATTTAAGAAAAGTTTACTGTGAATTTCAAGTTCTGTCTCAGTGGGCATGTGCTTTCCAAAACTGGAAAGCAGGATCAAGTGAGCAGCTCAGACAGGTGAGAAAGGTGGCCAAGCCAGCCTTTTGTAAGCTGGGGATGCCAGTCCTTACTGACTGAGCCTGACTGCACCCTTTAGCATTAGACAGCCTCACCCTTACAGTTATCTGAAGAGAAAATACTGTAAACCAGGCCTGTTAATGGTAATGGGTTTGGAAGTGATGGCTCTGTGGGACATACTGCAAAAGGACAGCCAGCCTGTGCAAGCTCAGCAGTCAGTTGGCCAAGGCACCTAGATATCCAGGAACTGGTAATTTATCCCTCTATAATTCAGACATGGAATGATGTATCCGTAGTGACTGAGCTGTTTCTCTGCTTGAGTAAATGAGATGTATGTGTTGAAGAAGGCAGTCAGCATTCAGCAAGAAGACAGATTAATTTAAGATAAACTCCTCATTGGAGTGGAACTGACAGGCCTGTAGAAGATGGGCAGTTTTAGGGGCTGTTAAAGACCCATTAAAGTTCACCAGCTTGGGACTTGCTTGAATTGCAAGTGCTTTGACAGTGTGAATACACGTGGCACAGAGGGAGAGTTTGTGCCCTAAATTAGCATTAAGCTAATTGGAAGCAAAAGCAAATTGTTCTTGAGAAACTTAAGTATGATTTGTGGGGTTGTATTAATTTCCAAGAATCAGGCAAATCTTCTCTTACAACACTGAATGTAGTTGAGCTGGTTTTGAATCCGTTCCCTGCTGCAAGATGTGAGGAGCTGGTTTGCAAACCTTACTGTGGCTGCTCTGGCTCTGGATGGGCTGTCAGCCAATACGTGGGTTAAAATCTTGGCAGCAAAATGCTAGGACAAAGAAATATAAAACTGCTCTAAAAGACGCCTTTTTGTGCATCTGGCTGGTGCTTTTCTGTCTTTGAATTTCAAGGGCAGGGCATGGGGAATCATCACTGACTGCTGACACTATTCTCCCTTTGGAAAGAAAAAAGAAATAGCACAGCACTATCATGTGTACAAATTGAGACAGCATGACTATGTGCTTCTTAGGAATAAAATCTGTGGTGAGTAGAATGAGAAGAAACACGGGTGATTTTTCAAGTATATTTTACAGGTATATCAATCTCTGTCTAACAAAACAGGCCAGATTTTGACTTATTTTCCCAGCTCATTCTGTACATGGATATTCTTGTCTTCATTTAATAATTAAACACTGAAATGTCATTTTATCTAAAAAACTTCTAAAACACTCCGTTTTCTCTCTTAGTTAAAGATATTTTTCCCCTTTCTCCTTTGAATTTGCCTTCTAGCCAGTGATAATGAAGAACCTGAGCAACAGCTTGAGCAAGTGGCTGAAAAGTATAAATGTTCTGCACTGGAGTGATTAGCCAAGCAGAAAACCAAGCATCTTGTGAAGAATGTCTTTTCCTCACAGAGTCATTCCTTCAGCTCTCTGTAGGCACTAGGCAGTGTTTGCATGCATCTAATCGCTGATTCTACCAAGTCTTCCTATAAGCTCAGCTTCATTTTGAAAATAAGCTCCTCCTAAGCATTTAAACACATTTATTTTTTTAATGAATATACTGAACTCTCTTGTTCCATGTGTCATGTCTATTTTTTTTCCCTCTGAAAAGTAAAATAACATTCTTCATGTGATGATTAATGTGTAATGATGTTCACCCATTACATAATGTCCCATCTTCCACTTAGAAAAGCACTGGCACAGCAGAGAGTTGCAAATCTGTCCCTTCAGAAAGTGTAGACTGATGTAATTTGAGCTGGCTCATCCCTGCACAGCTTCCAAAACACCATGTGCTTTGCAACACGGCAGTATCCATTTCTGCCTCCTTTTTAAAAAAAATGCACAGATGAAATGTGTGTCCACAGCATGCTAACAAACCCATCCCAGCAGGAGTGCTGCAAAGCTGATAAGGTTTTTTTCTGCAAATGTTGTGGTTGAATTGGAAGGTGTTTAATACAGAAGAAAAAAACCCACATTTATTCAATCTTCTTCCAGAATATGTCTATCCAAATGCCTGAGTTCCATGTAACTTGTATATATTAAAAGTGAATGCCAGCAATGCAGTTCCCTAATTTTATTTTGGTGTGGTGGGAGTCCATGTAAACAGTGTCAACTTTAAAATATATAAAAATAGGTTTTATCTGTAAATTCTAAAATGCCTTTATAGGAGTTGAGTCCTATTCATCAGGTGAAAACTGAAAACATGCCCTTCCTGCACTTTACTCCCCAGAGCTGCACAATCCACAGTACTAGCACAGTCTGCCTTTTGAGAGAAGACAAAGGCAATATTCAATACTCCATGTACTGGGCAGTCCAATTAAACATTTTCTGGATAATTTCATTGCTTTGACAAGTTTCAAGGTTGATGCAATACTTTATCTTCTGTTTCTCCAGTATCTCTGCCAGTTTTCAAAGGATTTACTTCTTTTCTGCCAGACAAAGAATTTCTTTCTATCATTCATATCTCAAATTGGCTTAATCTGTATTTTTATGCCTGTGATTTCTGATGGGTTTAATACAGCTGTTCTTTGATTCTAAACACATTTCTCCAACAATTCCTCCTTAATCTATGATTTTTTTTTATGGTCTCACATCAAGTTAGCAAGGCAGATTTTGTGCCAGAACTTAAAAACAATCTCTGCACTATTTTCCTCTCATCAGTGTTCTAGAAACATGATCTTTTTCTCCAGCAGATCTCCTGATCTATGTTTCTAGCTGATTTCAGCTGAAGAGAAAATGATAATTTCTTCTGTAAAAAATACAGATAAAACACTGTAAGCATAATTCAGTATATCTATAAAGGCATGAAAATCAGGTAAAGATATCTTAAGAATTCTAAAGTACTAGCATTTAATGTATTTTTCAGTCATTGCTAACCTAAACATGTAACCCTACCATATAAGCCTAGTGAGACCACCTTTACTTTTCCTGATCCTTGAAGCAACTCTGTGTTTGAACATGACAATTTACTCCTTTTACTTTTTTCAGGACATTTCATGAAAACCATATTGACACCACAGTGTAGTGAGTTCTGCACTAAGCCTCTACTGTTTATTGAATGAATTCATTAATTCTACAAATGATCAGTCTATTTACTTGTAGCTGGATTAATCTTTCTTAATCCTGAATCACTGTTGGTCTAGGAAGCCTTTGTGTGCAAAAAATTAAAGAAGGTATATAGTTTCCTTGTTTGATCCACAATGAAAGTGAAGGTGTTTAAATTTATGGCTCCAATAGAAAACAATTTGTTATCTTGAGCTGAAAAGAAGCCCAAGATATGTCTCCATAAACAGCTGTAAATTTTAATTTTCCCATCTTCAAAAAGTTCTTTTTTGCCACTGTACTAGAAGAGAAATCGTGCCATTTTTTCCTTCAGCTTTTATAATATCGGATTACTATTACATTCTCTGCCACACATTTCTGGGCAACAGCAATTGCTTGTTCATTTTCCAGTTCTCCAAATCCTGAACTCTGTGAAACATCTAATACTGCAAACCCTTCCTTGCTACTCCTGTGATGGGGGAAGAGGATGCAGAGAGAGCAATGTGGAATATTTAAGTCATGTGGAGGTTACATTGCATGATCTGCCTTTCTTTGAAGTGTCCAGGATGTGTTGAGTTCTCAGAAGTGTCACTGTATGTGTGGGCTGTATTTTGGCACAATGCCACAAACTCATAAATAAATCTGTTTGGAGATAGTAAGAGGTTTAGGAGTTTGCCCTTGTTTGCAGACAAACTTACTAAGTAAGGGTGGTTTCAGTCTGTTGGGCACCACTGACAAGGGAGGAGAGGAAATCCTTCATCTCTGTTCCATCGGTGTTTGTTGTACCTGATGAGGCATTATGCCATTGTGCCAGCTTTCTTCTTTTATTTCTGCTGTGCCAGGTTCCTCAGATTGTCACCTGTGCCCCTGAGGTGATGCTGCCTATGCCTGTGTGTACGGGCAGCTCCGTTGTGCTGCAATGTGAGCCCTGTTTTCCATCTATCTCTCTGCTTGGGCCGCCCAGCCCTGTGTGCCTGCCTTTGGGTGAATGCTGGTGTTGATCCTGGTTTGAAGTCAGCCTGGCAGGGCTCCCCAGAAGCCAATGACCCTCTGGAGCTGCTGCAGCCCAGTGAGTGAGGGGCTGTGGAGAGCTGCCCGTGGTGTCCTGGCCAGAGCAGTGTCCCTGCAAGCACTGCTCTTTTCCTCTGCTGCTCTGTGTGTGCTCCTGTGCTAATCCATTTCTTGAGCAATGGGCTTCCTTCTGCCCTTTCAATCCAAAGACTTGGGATTTTCCTCAGGCTAAAACGGAGGATAACCCTTCTACCAAAGTTGCATTTGACACTATCTGCTGGGAAGAGCAGGATTAGCTAAGCTAGCACAGGTTTGTACAGCCCATGCAAAATGGGAAATTATCATTGCACTCATGTAAAATGAGTTCCAGGCATCTGCTGCTGCTCAAATGATGAATGCCTACTTTACTTTTTGTATGCTTTTCTCTCATATCCTTGGGTTGTTCTAGTGCCTAGGTTTGCTAGGTCCTTCAGGAAAAAGAAAGATGCTTTCAAGCTGGAAGAGTGAGGTGGATACATAGGAGACAGCTCTAATGCTCCTGTCCAATACCAGCGATCATACTGTAATCTAGTTACAGACCAGAAAAAAAATATAGACTTCTTTACAATGTGTTTAAATAAGGTGCAGTTGGTATTAGTATTCTCTGGAAAACCTTTGAGTCAAGTTTGGAAAAGCAAGAATTTGCATATAAATAGAATATTATAGAGAGATCTCCATTTCTCTTGGCAGGGCATTTTTTTTTTGTTGAATTCTTTACTTTTTACTGCTTTTTAAAGAAATAATTCTGTACTTTAGCAAGGGTTTGTGTTATAGGGAGGTTTGGACAGAAAATACATGAACTACACATGAATTAACATTTTGACATTATTGCTACAAGTTACTCAGAAAACATCAAATTATTTAAAACATGTTAACTACTTCCTTTTCTATGCTGTAGTTGATAGTCCACAAGAAAATAAAATTATTAATAGTGTGAGCTGTGTGCTGGGTACATAAGAACATTATAGATATACTTCTTTCTGGAAGCTTAGTATGTGCTAAATATTCATCTATGTACAGCTGGGTGTCTGCATTACTAATAATTATTGCAAGTGCTACTGGAGATGTGGATATTGAACATATTAGTACAGTGTGCAAAGATTAAGTGAATAGTAACTCAAATTGAATTTGCCGTGGCTGGGCATCTAAGTCTATTAGAGCTTCTTTATTTTTTTTCTTATATTTTGAAAGGAAAGGATAAACCAGAATCAATTCCAATGTCATTATCTTTCTTTTCAAGGTGATTTTGTCTTCCTGTCTCAGAAAGTGGAGGGCTGAGATAAAGGATTACATTCCACATTGTTAGCTTAACTGTAATTGTGTTTTTATCGTTCCAAAAAAATGATACAAAAAAGGTCTGCAAGTGTGGGATGCAGATGTGCACAAGACTTGTAAGCACCTAGTAGGTGTAAAATGTTTTATGCCTTCGGCTTCTGTTATGATCAGCCTTCCCTAGACTCTTGTTCTAACCTCAGCTGTGAAAGCAGCTCAAATCCTTCTAGAATATGTGTGTAAAAAAAATAAACCACATCAAATTAGAACACCTCTTTTTTTTCCCATTTTAAATCTTCTTTTTACTAAAATAGCTTCAAAATCTGGATACTGGCTAGGTTTTTGGTGATGACTGATATCACTGTGTACTGACCAGAATTCTCTACCTCCTTTTACCGTCCAACATCTTAAAGACTGCAAGCCTACTTTGAGACATAAGTTGTATTTTTTGGTTTTGTATATATCCAGTCAGCAATAAATTTAAATCTTGGTCCCCAAGTGGAACTGATGGAGAGACTAGCAAAACAAATCTATAAGAAATTATAAACTCATAATCGGATTGCTTGTAAATTCAGTGTGTAAGTTATTGTGTTTATGTAGCTGGAGAATACAAGTGAGGCGGGAATTCAACAATATTTCCTCAGAGTTGATGTAAGCTAATCAAAGTAACAGTATTGTTACCAGTGGACTCAGATCTTGACTTTACTTATACCATTTCAATTTGCCTGTATAATTATATAAATAATTACAAAGTGAAACTAAATCAGGCAATTCAAGCAAACAAAAAAACAAAACCCCAAAATGCTACAAAAACCCAGCCTGCTGCAGTTGTAGTTGTGACAAGATAAAGTTCTGGAAGTGTGGTAATGTGCTCTTTGGGACCACTTGTAGTGGTGAAAAATAGTTATTGAATAGAAAGCAGCTGCAAAGGGGAAAGTCTGAGTTCATATTGTTGATAAAATGGATGTGGAAGGAAATTACCAGTTAAGTTATTTCCCTCCCATAATACCTCTTATTATTGATACTGATTTTGTATTGGACATGAGTCTTAGTCACTACTTATTACATAATGGCAAGGAAAACATACCTCAAGATAGTGTTATTATTTTAGACATTATTTTTGTTCTGAACGAACAATTCAACAGCACTACAGTGATCATCATCGTCCATCATTCAGAGTTTTATCATCCTTGACCTCTGATTCCCTTTGCAGGCCTCATAAATTCTCATCCCTAGTTGGGAAAAATAGGATCATGCTAAGCATTATTTTCCCACATAATATTACAATTCTGTTAGTAGTTTCAGACAAGCCTTAAAAAGAAAGTATGAGGATCTGGTCCTTTGTTGGTTGACCCAAATCACAACCCAAACTGACACAGCTATTTGTGTGCTAATTATCAGTGTAGGATAGTTTTTAAAAATAATGGTATTTTTAAATTTGTTAAGAAATTTATTGTATCATTATCAAGGACATATTGAAAGTCAAGCATATCTTTCTGTCTTGGTTTGAAAAACAGATATCTGCTAGGAAGGGGCAGGACCTCCCTAGAGATGGAGAATTCAAATCCCCTCCCTCCAAATTATTCCAATTAAAAAAATTTAAAGGAGCTTTCAGGAAGAGGTATGGGGTAGGAATAACAATTCTTTACTAGTATATATGACAAAACGACAAACAAACAACAACTACAGCATCAATAATAAACAGAACCAAGAACCTTGAGGGCTTTCTTTTACAAAAGCCCAGAGCAGTTTGATCTGGGTGCCCCTGCAGGACTCCTAGAGGCCGAACTGGAAGGAAGGAAAAGTCCCGGGCTGGTGGATGAGATGAGGAGCTCTGCGCTGGCAGCTGGAACAGCAGGGGTGTCCCGGCAGGGCTGGGCAGTGCAGGGCTACAGAGTAGCAGGAGAGCCTCAAAGGTCCGAAGAAGCAGCGGCGGTGGTGGGAGAGGCTGGAGAAAGCGAGTTCAGGATTCCCGGGTACACAGCAGATGACGATAGATTTCCCAGGACGAGGCAGAGGCAGAGGGCAGCCTGACCATCCTCCTCGGCGCTGAGAGCAAGAGTGCCTCCCCCTTCCCCAGATCTGTCTTTTTTGCCTTTCCCAAAGCTCATCCTCTCTCCCCTCTGAGGGACACTCCCAGGGACTCAGAAACAATAGGTGTAGCCTCCTGCTGCTATATCCCTCAAGTACCCCTTTTTGTTCTGACTAAGTAGTCATTAAGGCTTCTTGGAAACTTATGGGAAGAAATTCTGTGAGAAGAAAAAAAACCCAAATCTAACCCCCAACACTTTCCTAAATTAAGGTCAAAAAGATGGAATTGGTCCTAGACCCATGAATCAGGTACAGATGAAGAAAAAAGTCTCTATTTTGTTGAGGAGTTCATAGGCAGAGTTAATTTAAACTAGAAATTTTCCTTTTTTTTTTATTTCTGCTGTGATATTTTTCATTTGATATAGAAGCCCTGTACTTGGAGAATCCTTTAAAGGCATGTTTATATTTGGAAAGAGTCTGTAACTTCATGGGACTAGTATTCATCTCTTTCATCAACATTTGTTGGTTTCTCACCCTTACTGAAAGGGTCATAATAGAAATAAAGGCTCATAAGACAGGCTATAGAAAGATACTTAAGCTAAAGTAGCACGATGGCATTTTCTGTCCCTTGATGAAGAAATTTGTGTATTTGATACTTGATTTTGCTGGCATTTGGGCTGTGGCATATTTAGAAAGTTGATCCTGTATCTCACAAGCAATATGCTGAATAAAATTTTCAATGTGTGAGTATTCCTAGTCTTTAAAAAAATCTTGCTGATTATGATGTATTTATGAAATTAGTCAAATTGCAGAGTTGGCGTAAATGTGTGCAATCACGAAATGTAAATAACACGCACATTTCAGAAATGCAGTTCTGAAATTCTGATGTGCTGAAACATTCCACAAACTTTTTTTGACCTCATGGAAAAGAGGGGAAAGACTCAAAACTAGTTGAATTGAAGAAGATTTATGTATTGGCTTTATTTATTTTTTTCCAAAGAAGGTTTCTTTCTCCTTTGATTATGTTGCGACCCAAAAAATTTAAAGCTTCTTTTTTGTTTCTTCTTCCTTATAAATAAAGCTTTATGTAGACCAGACTTCCTTACAAAATCAGAGCTGTCTTACTTCTCAAGTTTGGCTGTTGCATTTTGGGCCCATTTGCTTAGAATTTCTCCCTTTTTCTTTGAGGGCAGGCTTGGCAAAGCAGAGAACCCATGTCCCCAACACATTTAGGTGTCTTCTTCTCTTTCAGGAAATCTCTCCTGTATAGCCCAGCATTTCTGATCTGTTAGAGCCACTTGTATAATTCACAATATTGAAGTGGACTTAGAGCACTGATTTCTGTTAATGGCAGAAGTGTTGAGCAGTTCCATGTATTTCACAGTACAGGACACACATCTTCCTCCCCAAAAACCTCAGACTGGCAGAGCCATCTCAAAGTCAGAAACGAGCTGATGTACAAGACAGAGGTTTCAGATGTGTGTCTTCCATCAGTTTAGTTTAACACATTTAAAAACGTCTTTAGTACTTGTTAAAATGAAAGCTCAAGTGGTAAAAAAGCTGTTACCTGAGTAAATGGTGATTTAAGCAATAGATGCCAAAAGCTTTCTTTTTTATGTGAGCATGTACACCTGTACAGGAGGAAATTTGAAACACCTGTTTTAGATATGAGGGAAAGTGATTCTCCCTGTAATTTTCACCCATTCCCATTCCTCAGTGTCTTCTCTAAATATTATGTGCAAGTGTTTCCAGCTTGTGTGAATGATGCTCCTGTTCCTTTACTGGAAATTCTGATCAATCACATCAGCTATGAAAGGCTGAACTGGCCAACTGTGGCAAGAGCTTTTGATGTTCCCAACAGTCACCAAATAATCTCTGATCAGTGAAAGCTTTTTATAGGTTTGTTTCCCTTATCCCCACCTGACTGCCTCTCTAACTTTATTCAACATGGAGCTGAAATCTTAAATTTTACTATAACCCAAGGAGGAAAGGACCTGCATATATGAGGATTTTTATCACTTATTTTATGAAATCTTCAAGAGTAAGAGCTGAAGGGTCAGGCCAAAACACCAGCTTCATTATGTATTCATTAGAAAGACCTTACTCTACTTTTACTGCTTAAAAATATTGCAGTACAGGATCAACCATACAGACCTTCCCACAGAGATAATGGCTTGCCACTGATAGTACTGTATATAAAACTCTGATGGCTCACACATGAAATGTCAGTTGAAAACAGTAGTTCCCTCTAACAGATTTAAAGGCTTACTGTAGTTTTGCATCTCTGTTCATACAAGTCGAAGAAGTTGCTACTCATCTGTGCTTGCCAATATTGTGATTTTATTATAAATCAGACATTACAGCATTTGGCTTCTTTTCAATTGATTTGAATGACATGTTCTCCTTCAGTGTTAATTAAAGCAAGAGCTCCAAGATCTAAAAGATAAGACTATAATACTTCAGTACATTTCCTCTAAAATGCCTTTTATGTGATTTTTTTTAAACTACACAGGGATTTCAACCAGAAATATCAAACAGTTCTAACTTGTAAAATGTTGGCATTTTAAGTCTCTGACTGCTTTTTCTTATGGGATGCCTCCTTTTAGAATTTAAAAATAACTTCTCTGTCCATTATCTGAAAATTTATATAGGTTTTATTTACATAAAAGTAAAACATCCTGTTCAGCTAATTTCAAAAATGTTTGTCATTTTCTCAGCTAGAGATCTGCTGGGATAAACAAAGAGAACATTCTGGAGCAGACCTGGTCCAGCCAAGCTCATCACTCCTCTCTCTCTATCCCATGTAGTTCAAGGAAAAGTTTTAATGAAGGAGGAATCACACACTACATTTCTTTCTTTATTCCTTGAAATCACATCCAGATTTTATCTCACATTGTAGCTCAGTATCCTCATGCTGCCAGTCCAGGACAGTTAACTAGCGTGTTGATAAAAGTGTTTTACAGATTTCACGGAGGAAAAAAATCTCCAAAGATTAGTTTCAAACGGAATAGTTATCATTTTCTGCATTTAATTCAAGCTACTATTTAATTTAGAAGGATAATGTACATTCTGAATACAGTTAGATGATTCTAAAGCTTCCTAACGTCAGTATAGCTTGTACATGTAAAAAAATGTTTATCAGTTTAATGGCAAGAACAGTCTTTTTTAGAACATTTTGTATGTTTCAAAGAGAAAAATCACATAATTAAAAATTTTAAAGGGGGTAAAAATTGTATACTAATGGCACAGAAAATCTCTGTAATAGGGAATGGCCCAAGCCAAATTTTGCAGATGCCATGATGCAATTATACTGTAAAAGAAAATATGGAGAAAATTGTGTAGAATTTCCAAGCCAGTGGAAATACCCCAACACACTTCTTCCCTTCTCACCATCATTATATTACTAACATTTTAAAACCAAATTTATGTTACAAACACCTGTAAAGATTAGGAACTACATTCATTTCGCTTCAGGATGTGGGAGAATAAGGTGTAATTGCTTTTCTTTACAAATGGGTCTCAACTTGAGGTGAATGGGATTTAAAAGCCTCCTCTAACTTTCACATGTTCTAGCTGCTAATTTAGGTGATTGTCTCAACATGTCAGGCATGTACGATAGCCATGGAAAGAGCAGGCTGGAGTATTGTAGCTGCAAAATGAGGGTGAAATGCTTTTTATTGCCTCTCTCTGAGTGCGGGTGTTGAGCCACCAAGACCAGGCAGGAAAGGTGCTTCGAGGGAAGGGAAAGGGGCCGGGCAGACTTGTGCCTGAAGGGCTGTGACCTGCTGTGTGATGCTTCCCAGCCTGCAGAAGGTGCCAGGGTGTCCTAGTGATGCCTTAAGTTTTAGCTTTCATAATTTCAGATTCTGTGCTGCCTAGGAGTTTAGTTCTGAGCCTCATATTAAGTGCCAGTAAGCTCTCTTCACAGAGTAGGTAGATAAAACAAATCCTTTTCCTGCTGAGAACCAAGAACAACTTTCACTCCCAAAAGCATAAACAAAGGTGGACTAAAGAGAAAAAACAAGAAAGATGAGACCTCTCAACCCCAATATGCAAATGGACCAAAACTTATAAAAATGTAAGATCTCATGACTGGCCAGCCATCGTGTAACCATTCTAAGTCCACCATGGGTGTAGCCCTGGTCAGGCTCCTGTCCTGCCCAAGGTGGATCCTAGAGATCTTTCAATAAATATCTATTTTATTCTCTAGCTCGGTCCAGTCTCTGTTTCAGGTCAGCCTTCCCAAGGCATCAGCAGTGCCACATCCTCTCTGGCAGCAGGACAAACCCTGCCTCCATGGAGCACTGAGGGCCAGGGGCAGGGAGCCCTCTCTGCCCATTCTCTGGGCAGTGTGCCATGTCTGACAGCTCCCTGCTCCCCAGCACAGCAAAGTGCCTGCAGGCTGAAACAGGGAGGGCTGCTTTGATGAGATTCTGATAAGGGATGTGGAGGAATAAGGTGGTTGACCCGCTGAGCTGTCCCTCTGCATCGGGCTGCTGACTGATAAAATAGGGAGCACAGTAGCAATTTGTTGAAGACAGTGTTCTAAGGCTTTTAAGAAATGCAAGGAAACAGGCTTCAAAAACCCACCTGTTAAAAGAAGTCTGATATCTTGGGGTCTGAGGAAAGATATCGCCTAAGATTGCTTGTTTTGTATGTCAATTAAATTCTGATTCCTCTAGCTGAACAAGCACCTTTGTCTCACAGAATTTCAGCTTGGTTGGGACTGATCAAATAACTCCAGAAATATGTTTAGCAGATTTGGGGGAGTTTGATAGAAAAATGGAACCACATAGAGCCTAAATATATGTATTAGATATTGTTTCTGTATTGTAACACTTTCTGATCTGCAAAGAACAATGTCTGACAGATTTTTCTATACCTGTGGCTCCCATACCTGTTCCTGCTGTGATGCAGGAAAATCTCACTTATTTAAACCTTTGATAGGTAATTTTATATTTTCCCATCTCTTCTGTACTTTGACAACGTGTGATGCTTATTAAGGACCTTGGAAGTGGTGCCATCTTTTTTCAGAAGATTCTGTTTAAAAAAAGCGATGGAGGTATTTCTGCACATACTTGTTTACCAGTCTGTTCTTTCAGCATTTTCCTTTGCTTTGCCACTCCTTTTGAGAGGTCTTTTTTTCTGTTTTTTGAACCAGATCACCTCCTTCCTGACACATCAAAAGCACAGAGCACCCCTCTGCTTCTCCTTTTCAACACAAAGACAGTATGAAAAGCATATCTGATTTTTAGTGCAAAATACACAAACTTACTTCACTCTCTCTTGATGGTGTTAACAAAAATAAATAAACAGAAAAATACTTTAGTAGGGTTTTGGATTGGGCAAAATGAAAACTTCTTAAGAAATAATGGTTTTGCTTGCTGATAGTTTTATAGGCTTGTTTTGCTGATAGTTTTACTAGTATGAAAAAGTTGCAAATGAGCATGAAAATGTCCAAAAGTAATGTGTTAAACACACCACCCAACTTCTCATCCCTTGCAGAAGGTATAGTGAATGTCTGCAGACTTCACACATCATTCATGTTTATCATTTATACAGCAGGACAGCTTTATTTATGGACTGGAACAGCTGTTTATGAGAATTTCACATCTTTCATAATGTTTATTTGCATTTCACCATGGCTTCCAAGCTCTTTCGACACAAAATCAGTAAGAAGACCTAAGTCTGTACAAGAGTTTCTCTGTCTCTTCTACATTTGTTTTCTTAGGTGATTCAAATATTTTTGTTAGACTTATTCTATTTTGAAAAGTGTCAGCTATGGGTAAACATGTATTACAGTTACAGATGTTACAGGAAGAGCTTTTCCCAGACAGAAAGCAAGCAGAAAAATGAAATAGTTAGGATATGTTTAGAGGAGTCTATAAAACTCAGTCCAAATTCCTGAATTTTGTAAAAATGTAATAGTTCTTTTAAACACTTATGTTGCCATAAAGACTTTATCAGGGATACAAACAGCTATTTTATGGAGTTGTATGAAACCTCTATAAAAAATTCTTAGGTTTTTCAATTATGATTAGCAAACTAGTGTTCTGTTCACCTACAATATTGCTTTGTTTTGCCTTTCTTCTCTTGTCAAACAGGTGTGTTTTATGAAGTTGTTCAGAGCTTCCCTCGAGTGGAGGAAAATGTGGAGGTAGATTCATATGTAAGCAGCCACAGGTGGAGAAGGCACTCAGAGCCCCTCAAATCAGTCGACACCAACAGAGCCAGCATGGGGCAGGATTCCCTGGAGCCAGGCGGTTTCACAGACCTGCTGCTCGAAGAGGGACACGACAACACTACACAGATTGAGGTAGCTATTCATTTCATCTATTCATTTTATTGTCTTTGACTGGGGGTAAGTAAAAACTTAGGACATTTCTTTCAGGGTATTCAACACTTACAGGGAAGAATACCTCTGGTCTTTGTATTTTTGAAGGAAGCAAGAGTTTTCTCTTGTCCTGAGGCTGGAGCCTGTCCTTTATGACTTTTGAAGATAGTCTCTTAAAGATGTTTGCTTTTTTGCTGGGAGACAGTTAAGGGAAGTCCCCTGTTTTAGCAGTTCTTGCTGGAAAACTGGAAATGGAAGTAGTATTAAATGGAATAAAATTGAATTCTTTTTTGAAGTTGATGTAAACACCTCAGTTTGCAAGTCTTTGCCTGACCTTTCTGGAGAGTGATATCCAGCTACAAAGGGGAAAAGATCCTAGCAAAATGAGAAATTAGAAGAAAATTCAGATTGGTCATTGAAAAAAATTGCATACTATTTGATTTTTGGTCTTCCAAAGAATAAGATGGATTGAGTCCATCTGTGTGAAATCTTGGGATATTCTCCCTTTGTTTTATAGTGTCATTCAACCTCTAATTTCTTGTTTAGCTGCCAGATTGCTCTCTGTCCTGTTTTCTTTGGTGGTGTTGTTGTGGTGGTTTTTAAAGTATTGAGTTTGGGGGTTTGTTATTAATAAAATCTACATCCTGTTTCTCAATAAAATACAGCTGGAAATAAACTACACTTAACATCTTCAGTCATTCTAATCTGCTTCCAAAACAACAACGTTGGGTTGGTTTTTTTTTCGTTTCCAGGAAGCTCACTCTCAGAGAAAAAAAAAAAAAACAACACCAGCTTTCAGATTTTTTATTGCTTACACAATTAAAAAAAAAAAGGCAATATAAAACCCATGTGTGGAGATAATGAATCTCCACTGCAAGAGCAAAAAATAGTGCATTTGGAGAGGTTTGTTTTGTGCTTGTTTTTTAGGTTCCCAGTTCGCACAGCACTAATTACATTTCTGCTTATACTAACATGAGAGCTACTGGTTGGTAAATTGTAGTTTTGAATCTCACGTTGATTTTTTTACTTCCTTTTTGGCACATGTAATCCCCATCTGCCCATACCTGTAGCAATTCTTTTGGGCTACACACAGATCAATGTTGCTTCTAGTTATTTTAGCAGGTAAAGTGAAAGCTGTCTCAGGTACAGGGAAGTTTTAGTAGCTGATCTTTCCATGGCTTACCCATAGATCCCTGTGCAGTGTTTCCATTCACTTGGGTTCCAAGCTCTTATGAAGCAAAAGGGTCAGAGGTCCCCCTCTAACACTTATGCATAGCAAGACTCAGGGGAAAAAATGAATGCTTGCAAATAGGTACACATAGAATGGTATTTTTCCAGGAAAGTCTTTTCAGGCAGATTAATGGCTTTACAGTGTCTTAACCTGAAAAGTTTATTGAATTCAGGTTTTGTGTTCTGTTGCAAACCTCTTTTTCTAAGGTCTTTTCAGCACAGCAAGATAACGGAGTTGTGGTTTTACACATTATCGGATTCCATTGGAAATCCCCACTAAACACACAGCGTCTCACAGAAACCCCTTGATGCCTGGCCTTATAGAGGAGTATACATATAGAGTATACAACAGAAATCCACAGAGGAAGAGTCCATACGTTGCAGTCTTCTGCAGCTTGGCAGCTTATCAGCAGTGCTGGAGAGCTTATTGATTATTTTAAATCCTTGCTGTGTGTACATTGCAGTGCTTGCTAAAGAAAATCCTGAGAATGAGTACTACCTGCCACTTCCATTCAGTGATGCTGCAGGATGATGACATCTCTCCTTTACAGATACTGTTTTCTCAAAAGTGTTTTGTAGGCTTGCAAATAGAGACTTCTTTATTATGAGTACTGATAGTGATGAACGTTTTCACTTGATAGTATTTGCTGTCCTTCTTTATAATGATGAGTTTACTTTCTCTCCGGCTTTGTAAACCCAAACCCGTCCTCCCTCTCTCACTTCTATCTCTCCCTGTGAAAAACAAAACAAAAATCCAACTACAACAACAAAACCAAAACAAATCTAAAAAACCCTTAAAAACCAAAACAGCCAAGGAAAAAAAGGAAAGCAAGTTGGCCGAAATTTCTGGACACTGTTTAATATTAAATATTTCTTGGGTTATCAATCCATACAGTCAGATGAAAAAATGATAAAATCAAACCTGTGTGGAGCACAGCTTAATTCCACTGGATTTCCCTATATTTTAAGGTAATGACACTTTTGATTAATTTTTTTTCCCACAGGAGTTACTGGAATTGTTCTGTAACTCCACAGATTCACCATGCTGGATCAGTTATCAGCCCTGATCTGGAGGTTATTTTAACATCAGCTTGAGTAGGAGCATGAAGTACAGATCTTCTAAAGCTCTTTGTGCAAGTGCATTGTAGATTGGTTTGTCACAGCTTTCCGGTACCCAGGGTGGATCTCCTCCTATGCATAGGAAAGATGGAAATGGTGAGATTTTCTTTAGGGTGCAGCCTCTCTGGTCCAAATGGAGCAGTGTAGCCACCAGGGAGCCCAGGTGTCACTCTTCACATCTCTGTTTTGTCTCCTGCATTTGTTTGGCACTGTGATTCAGGAAAGGACTCATACATAATAATATACACATTCATGTGATTTTTTTAAAATAAAGATGTTCTCTTGAGCTGGTCTTGAACTAAATTGCAGAGACTAGCAGAAACAGTGGTTATAACTTATGTGCTGGGGCTTTAGAAAAGAGCCTTAGGAAGAAGATAAGACCTCCAAGTCCCATTGTGTTGCTGGAGAACAGGAATGTTTTGGTCCACGGGTGCAGTGTTGTGGTGGCACAAACTCACAAAGATGGATGTTGCCAAAAGAAAAACAAAAGACATAAATTTCTGCTGCAAGCCAGATAGGAACCCTGATAGCTAACTGTAAATTATAATGTAAAATTAATATATAACACTCTTAAAACAGTATGACTATCTTGAAAGTACTCCTACTTTAGAAGGATTATTATGGTGTGCTATTAGAGACTATAATGTTGCAAATCCAAAAAGCCTCCCAAGGATGGAGGTTAGTCCCATTTGCTTTATTTGCAATTGGTACTCTAGAGCTCAAAGGCAGAGAAGGGTCATATTCTAAAAGAGACTTATTATCTTTTAATTTCATTATATCAAACAGATAGAGAGAGAGAGAAAGCTCTGAAAAGGGACAAAATAGTGGCATAAAAAGAGTGAGATTCCATCTTATACAGATGGGTGCAAATGTTACAGTCTGAGAGAAATCCCCAAAGCCTTGGAAAAGGTAAAGAAGTCTGCTGTCAGCCATCTAAACCAACTGTAAGGGGCAGCCCCAAAATACAGGATTCTGATGATGCATTGCAGCAAGTTGTCTTCTTGGCTTCATGGCAAATGAGAGTTTCAGAGAGTCTCCATTGAAGATAGGAACATCCACGGCTAAGCCATGTTTCTTCCAGAGGATCACAAAGCCAAACATTAAAGCCTTCTGTCTGAAATAATTTTGGGACAGTCAGAATTCTTCTTGCTAGAGAGTTTGTTTCCAAAATTTCTGGGATATCATAATATCATGATCTGAAGCTTAGCTTTCCTTTTTTTTTTTCCTCCTGTCTTTCTTAAGATTCTTCTCTCCTGTTTTGAGGGTCAGGGTTGTTTTGGGTTTTTGCTTGTTGTGTAATCTACTGCTTTTGTTTATTGTGCTCAGGATATTTAGAAGTGCCTTTTAGTTATGATAAATAGAGCTTAGGAAATGCAACATGTCAGGTGGAATTTGTTGCTGCAAACACTCTAAGTCCTTGTAAAAGCAGTGAGTGTGAAAATATATCTTGAATAAGTCTCATTTGGCATGTCTTCTTTCAAGCAAGGAGAAAAATAAGGCAAATATACTACCTTTCTTCATATACACTTGTAAAGAAAAGTATGTTCTGTAATCAGTCACTTTTATTAAGTAGATTAGTATTATATTGTTAAAATAAACACAGATTCATGGTGATGATGTAACCAGTCATTCTATTAATCCCCAAAGCCTTGTGGCCATATAGATAATGAAGGTGGGTGCCAGAGGTTCCTGTTGACTGTTCATTTTTTGCATTACTGAGAAAGAAGCTGATCTCTGAAATGAATCTCATATGGTTTCTGCTTGCCCAGTATTCACCACTAAGGGATCCACAATTCCTGTTGCCCCATAGTATTTGCTTATGCAGGTCTGGCAACTGAGCACTGGAAAAGGCTTAATAATGCAATAATAATATACATCTAATTCATTAATATATAATTGTGCATTGCACAAATGTTACATGATAATTTTTCCATAGTTTAAAATGTGCATTAATTTTTCAAGGGGCTTCCTATATTTTCTGGCTGTGTTGTAGCTCCATACAGAACAGATTTTCCCTCTGTATGTATAGCTTTGGTCTCTTCATCACAGATCTTCCTTGTGACTGCAGTCACACCCGTGCAGGATAAAGCACTGACAAGAAAAATACAGAGAAATTGAATTGGAGATGTCTCTGATATATAGTTTGCATTGTCATGAGCAGAAGGTGAAAAACTTTGCAAAATAACTTTAGATCATGTGAATTACTTTCACATTTCTTGCCACGATATAGAGATACTACATCAAAACAATAGTCCTTCACAAACTTCAAATATCAAAAATAAATCCAGCAATAAAATAATAGATTAAATCATAGTCAAGCTTGAGCTGAGTGCAGTAAAGTTTTATTGCTTTGCACCAGCAAAAATCTGAGGAGAAACATAATTTTTCATATAAAGTCTTAGACCAGTATGAATGATTGCTGCTGTATGACAGAAGATTCAGTTCCGAGAAAAAACCAAGATGCTGAGCATGCTAAATCAAACCAAACTCAACTGTATCTTATTTTCTCCACCCCACCTTAAATACTACTTGCAAGCATAGAAAATTGTGGCTATTTCAGTGCAAAATACTTTTTTTTCTGTATTGAACTAATTCATTTATTCCTGGGGATGTCACTGATATCTCCTGCTTTTAACTAAAATAGAATTGTTGCCAACTGAAGTCACCCTTCTTTCATTGTTTCTCTCCTTTCCTTACTTTCTCTAGATGTAGTTTGAAATGTAAATTTTAGCAGCACAGTAGTTTGTGCCTGAAAAGGGTCTTGCCCCTATTAAAACAACACTTGTGGATTTCCTACTGATAAAAAACAGTCTTTTGCTGGATTTTGCTCTGACCCAGAGTTTCTGTCCAAAAGAGAGCTTCTCCCTTATCAGTCCCAGTCACTCCTGGAAGTGAAGATGTCTGATTCTGACTGGCAAAAACAACAGAAGGGATTGAGTTTTACAGCCCTTGGGATTTGAGAGCAATTACTCTCAGCTACTGACAACAGTGTCAGCCCATTGCTGTGTCCCTACTGCAAGTCTGAGCAAGGAAGAAAACAAATGGTTGAGATTAAATTTCCCTCAGCTGGACAAATGATAAGGCAATTCTGCGAGTACCTCTCTAATGCACTGTATTAAAAGCAGAAAAACTTGTCCATGCAAAAAAGAGTATCATAGTCTTAAAACTAAAGAATATCATAGTCTCGTGGTGAGCTGTCAGTTTGGCCAAGCCTGCCTCTGTCCTCTGTTTTGTTCCTGCTTTCCTTATCTTTTTTTCTTCCCATTCCAATTCTTTAATGCCAGTTGCATTTAAAGGATGTAGAAAGAGCAGTGTTAATAATACTGTCTTGGTTCTTCCGAGTTACTGACAACCATATTCTGTATGTGAGAAAAAATCCTTATTATCACTGTCTAGTGGGTATTTCTGCTCTTCCTCATCCCAAGCTAAGGGAGTGTCCCCCTTTACTTCTAAAACCTGTTTTCTGGCTTGCAATTTTTAGAGCCTTTAATTGCCTGTGTAAAGTTGCCTGCTTACTTACCTTTTATAATTCAAATATTTATCTTAAATAGTATTTGTGTCTTCCTTCCCCTGTCGGTGATCCTCAACAGTGCAAGTTAATTCCATGGGCAACATTTCTTGTATAGCCATTTAGTTTAATAATATCAGGGGTGCTATTGATCCTTCCACCACTAGGACAGAATTATTTTCTTATTGCATAGTCACATTTTAATGCAGATTATGGAATATCAAAGTAACGCATATTCAGTACAAAGGTTTAACCAGATTTTAGGTTTCAGTTGAAGAATTTAATATATGTAAGTGAGGAGAAATTAAGCTTTGAAGAAGAGAAATTTGTCACATGAATTGGCTGAGTCTTTAGAGAGGAAAAGAACAATACTTCTGTTATGAAATTTGTATTTACAAATGGAGGAGGGGGGCAAAAAGCTAATTAAAAACCTGAAGCAACAATCAGTTTTAGTTTTGAGACCTGCTTTCTGATATGGCTTCATTTGAGAAACAAATTTTAGACTATATCATTGAGCTCAAATCATATTTAGCCCTAAACTGAAATAAGGGAAACATTAGATTTTGGCTAAGATTCACTTAAAGTTCCAAGTCAAGAAATACACTTTAATTGATTTAATTACACGGCTGAAGCTTTCCAGGTCTACTTGCAAAATCATTATCATAACAAAAGTTATATTCACTCTTATTTTCACTTTTAGAGCTGTATATATTATTTCTTGTTCACAGTTAATAATTACAACATCACATGATTTTTGGTGCATGTGTGATTTCTGGTGTATGACTCATTCAAGAGAAGGAGGAAAAATCAGGGCTCTTCCTGTAGGCCTGCAAATATTTTTCACAATCTTTGATCAAACTTCAGTTACCTAGTATAGACCTGGAACTTCCAGGGCTAAAACCAGTGTGATTGAAATACATGGTTTTACAGTTGAAGGTGGCATTGCATCAGATTTTCAGCCATTCCAGCCCTATCTTATGCTGCTTAGGCCGTGCCAGTTGTACCTCTAACACAGTTGTCTTGCTGCCTTTAAGCCAGTCTAACTTAGGTCCGGAATTCTCTGTTGGAATTTGTAATGTTCACATCTCTGGTGCTTCCGTGATGTTCTAGAGGATTAAACAAATGTCCCATATGATTCCTTTCTACTGCAGATCACGAAACTGCAAAAGCTCCAGAGCTCATTTACACTGGATGTTGTGGATGGCAAGATTGGCAGAACGAGGCAAATTGTTGGAATGCAAATTTGTCACGGGTTGTTAAACACAAGGGGAGTCTCTGAAGGGCAGAAATTACTGGACCCTAGGGAAAATGGGGAATTGCCATTGTTTGCTCTGGGTCCCCTATGCTTGGTGGGCATCACACAGACAAAATCACAGAATATCCTGAGTTGGAGGGGACCCACAAGGATCGACTCCAATTCTCTTTCCCAGTCAGCTCTGAGGACCACATGAAGATGTTTGACTTAAGAGAGTCCAGCTGTTCATGTGCCTTTTTTGGTGTCTGTTTACTAGATTAACTTAAATATTATGTTGTTATTTTCATACTTGGGAACTTGAAATTTACAGTGGAGATTATTTACAGCGGATGTATTGGAGGAAAAATCTTGGGATATGATCTTGGGAAACTGTGCTGCTGCACTGGAACCATTTTGGATATGTCTTTTGTTTTCCATTTAGCAGAATGTTTAGATGTCATATTATTGTAGGAGAGCTAAAATTTCGTGTTAAATTATATAGCTGATATCTTAATTGAGGGTAAATTTTATAGAATTTTCTTGCAGTATTTTAATTTACTTTTTTTTGCAGAGGTTGTTATTGTTATTTTAAAGTGGTTTTATTCACAGTTTTCAAGAGTTTATTTTAGAAAATTAACTTGTTACTTTGGAGATGGAGGATGTAATTTATTTTCAGAGAAATCAACTATACATTTTTCAAACAGAGTTAAGGGGAAAAAATATGTTTGTTTCCTTTTCATGTACTCGTAGGGAAATTATTTGAACTTTCTCTTCATGTGAAGTCCTAAGACAAACTAAAATGTCTGGAAGTTACTGCTAAATCTAGTATTTAACTGATAGTTTTTAATCATTTTAAAGAAGAGCCAGAAAGTGAATTAGTCTGCAGAGCAGCACAGATCATACATGAAATTCTCTAATTCTCTGCTCTTGCTAAATTACACTGAAAATTATGTCACCTGCAATTAGAAACAGAATCTGGGATAATCATTAATTTACTCACTATTTTCTGCTTGTCCAGCTGAGTTTTTCACCGGTGATGTCACACTTTCTAGCCAGCCAGCAGACTGAAATATCACTGTCTTGGTTTTTTTCAGGCTTTCTGTTTCAAAATGGTAAACTAGGCAAACGCCTTATATCTTTTTCTTTTGAATATACCAATTGCTTACTTATATCAAGGTCATCTTAACACTTTTACTGGGTCTTGCTGCAATGTTCAGCTGGACTGAACAGATTGCCAACTCTGTAAAAAGTGTTGTAGCAATAAGCAATGTTTCCAATATTCTCAGTCTAAACTCGAGAAGTGATGGTTGTGCTAATAACTCTGGCATGGCTGAAAAGGGAAAAGGCTGGAGGAAAGATTTATTCTCTATTTCCTTTAAGCTTGGGAGGAGAGGACGGAGAAGGAAAGAAATTTAAAACTAGCTTCCCCACTCCTAAATAAGAGAACTCCATTGTAATCCTGAGTTCCTTTCCACATGCTTAGCTATGTTGGCATACAAGGCATTTAATTTAACACATTGATGAGAATGAATCTTTATAGGAAGGAAGGAGACAGGGAATTCAGAATTTAACGGCATCTGCATTTGAATTTTCTTAGTGATAATATTTTATTTTTCCATATCATTCATTTCCAACTTCCTAAAGCATATTCCAGAATGGTGGAACTCATGACTGAGAAGAGCTATGAGCAGAATCAACAGACCTCGTACTTTCTGAATTAATTATTTCAGTCATATATGCCTCAGCTCTTGCTTGAAGGGATTTGCTGAAAATAGATTCAGCTTATGAAGCTGAATATTAGTGTGGTTGTGAAGGCTGGGAAGTCTCTTCTTTCCCAGACACTTCCTTTCTGACCTTTTTAACCATGTTCACCTGGAGTGTCCTCAAGAGAGGAGACTTGCATCAATCTGGTCATGCAAAAAAAGCAGATTATGTTCTTTTCTACCCATGCAAAGCAAACAGCCTTAGCTAATGTAACAGCACTCAGCAAATTGTGCATAGTTGGTTGGAGCAGGGAGTGAGGGTGAATACTTTACCAAGTTGTTTGCACAGAGGAATTTGGGTAAGTAAAAAATTGTCACACTAAGCCACACAATTCCAGTTTGGATAGTACCAGTCCTTAGGGATAGATTTTCAAAGCTGTAGGAATTCTGCTGACATTGATGGATTACTCAGTGTGTCTCCAAATCTTTCATTTTTCTTTAATATGGGAAAGTCAATTATCTGTTATCCCCAAACAGTAACAATGTGGCATGTAAACAAATCAGTCCATTGTTTCTGACTGGGTCAGACACTTCCTTTGACTCTGCAAATTTAGTATTTATGCCAAAGCCAATGATCTACCCTCATTGTGATTGTATGAGTTATACAGACTTTTCAAAGAGAATAATAAATGGGGCCAATGCTCAAAATTCATATCAGGAAGGGGATCAGAGTCAAGAAAGTTCCATTTGTAAAATGTGCGTTTGTTCTTCCAAAAATGCAAGTTAAATGTTTTTAACTGCTGAAGCAAATGCTGAGGAAACACTTCTAGGAGATGTAGTATTTCAAACACACACACAAAAAAAAAATCTAATGGAAATACCAGGGATTTTCTTGGGCTTTTTTTTCTTCTGTAACGCTGGCATGCATTAATGGGCAGCATGTCTAAGTGTTCACAGACCAACACTACAAAAACAGTATACTTATTTCTGGAAAACAAAATTGGCAATAGGACATGTTGGAAAGTGTGCAGCAAATTGCAGTATGAATAACGAGGGAGAAAAAAATTGAAAAAGAATAGCAAACATAGTTCCCCAGACCTTTCAGTGGCACAGCATTTAATGAAAGTTCGAGAGATGTGACAGGGTTACTGGAGGCTTGCTTCATGCATTTGTAGTAAGCTGCATAATTCTTCACAATTTCCTACTAAAATTTTTAAATAAATGAAAACATCATTTTCTGAGCATTCTTTCCATGACCTTAGCAACAAAAGTAGGAAGAGGGAGAAACTGCGGATGGAAATCCTGTCTGTCTGATCTCATCCAGACAGAGCACTAAATGTCTTGAGGGATAAAATGTCAAGATCTCTCAGAGGCATTCTGCTCCAGTACAGATAACAAAGCAACCTGTTTCTCAGGTTCTTCCTGCTCCAGGCAAAGTATGGATGTCTCTCTTCTGGTATATGAAAAGTGTCTTTCAATGCTAGAACAGACATAATCTGGCTCCAAAGTGCTACTGCTTAGATCTGGCTTACACAGGTCAACAACCTGGTGGGTGTTCCTTCTGAGGGTGTAACTTTTGGGGATATAGTTGCTGGCACAGTGGATAATAGTAAGTTTCGTGAGGATGTTTGGAACATATTCATTCCATAGCCATAAGCTAGTGCCCCCAACATCCCTATTTGTCTAGAAAAAAAAAACAAACCTCCTTGTTGAGTCAAAATGACTGACTATGTAGTTGAAAGAAACAGCAATTCATCCCTGAGTTTTTTTTTTTCATAAACCTAGAAATAGAATCTTGATTTATCATTTAGTTGCTATCAGTGTATACAGTGTTGATTTTTTTCCTTATATCAGACATATTCTTCTATCACCTTGGAAATCAAGGTAATTTCTTAAATACACTGCAAAGGTTTTGTTTCTTATATAAACATTCAATGATGGGTAGTTCTTATCTGTATACTGCTCCAATAATGAACATGAATTTAATATTTATGTGAAATATTAGGTGACTATGATTGCTGAAAGACACTGGAGTCTATACAAGTGCTTTTCTTTCTAAGTTGTAGCTAATGTTGAAATGGGAGGTAAAATTTAGGTCTTCAGTTTGGAGACCTAAGTATAAATGCATGTGACATAGACAAGGAATATGCAAGTTTTTACCAGGTCATGTGGTGATAGGAGAAGGGGAAATGGCTTCAAGAAGATAGGTTTAAATGAGGTATTAGGAAAAAAGTCTTTGTCATGAGGATGGTAAAGCACTGGAAGAGGTTGTCCAGAGCAATTTGGGTGACTCAGCCCAGGGAGATTTCAAGGGATGGGCTTTGAGCAACCTTGTCTGGTGGAAAGTATCCCTGCCCATGGCTGGGGAATTGGAACAAGATGATCTGCAAGGTCTCTTCCAACACAAACTATCGTGCTATCAAAGTTGTTGGACATTTAAGGTGAAAGGTGCCTAGCTATAGATATCTGATACAATTTTAGGCTGTGGTTATACTGAACGGTCCACTGCCACTTCTGTAGAATAAGGTTCAGCTGTAGGTCCTAAATCATATCTGCAATTTTCAGATGGTCCTGGGTTCCTCCAGTGCTTAGTCAATTAGATCTCATCCATGGTCAGTACGGGCAGTGCAGTTAAAGTATTTGGATTGTTCTAAAGTGGAGCTGGAGGAGCTAGCAAATCTTCACTGACAGCATTTAATAGATCTGTGGTTCTGATAATGAGTGCTTACAAACCCAGTTCTTAGGCAGACAGCTGCACCGAAGTATCCAACCTGCACACCAAATAACAAGCTGCTCATCTACCTATTTTTTTAATCTGAGTCTGAAGAGAAAAAACATAGATTTTTGAGTCAAAATGTTGCAATTCCTCCTCTCTTTTCCCTCTCCCTATCTAACTTGCCACTCTACCAACCCCATTGATTTGGGTTGATTTGAAACATGAGTAAAATCTTTCACTGGTTTTCAGTGCTTAGATGTTTTGCATCCCTTCTGTTGCTTGAAATTGTCAAAAGACACCCTTCAAGTCAAAAGTAATTCTGTAGTGCCTTGTGATTTATCTTTTTAGTGTCCTATATTTACATGAAAGATAAAAAAGGAAATACAAGTTTATGCAATATTCCACTTTGGATCAATCTACTCTGGAAGAGCAATATGGATTTAGAAGTTATATACAAAAAAACCAAACCAAAACAAAAACAAACAAACAAACAACAACAAAAAAAAAAAAAAAGAAAAAAAAGAAAAAACCAACTTGAGTATATTGGGTCAACTGCACTCTAGGTTAAATTGAAGGGAGTACTTTTCAGAGATAACAGAGGGAGGATGTTATTTAGCATCCTGATCCTGTTTGGGTAATTGTGAAGTGCACGGAGTATTCCTGTTGAAAAGAACAGTGCAGATTCTGCAGGAAGCTTGTTTGGAGCCCGATGTCAGGCAAAGGCAGCAACTCGGACACGCCTGTCTAGGCAACATGTAACTTATCAAGCATCTCAATTAAATATGATATCTTAGAGTTGTGGCACCAGAGTTCTCAAGGGATTTATTTGTTTTATTGAGCGTGACAACATCATCTGATAAAGAAACATTTCTGTGACAAGTCCTTAAGAAATATGGCTGGTGATAACAGTTTGGTAAAACTGTATATAGCGATTTTTAATATTCTTGTGTACACAATCCAGACTGAATTGCTGTTGCAGATGTATACAGAAAAATACATATGAATAAAGCAAAATGTGTACTTTTTCCAGACAAAAGAGCAGTAGAAATTGCTAACCACTTCCATAATCACTGTATTTCTCTGTAAGCCATGAATGGTGATTATGAAATTTTGCATCTTGATTGCAGATTTCAGCCAGTCCCATGTATTAGTAACTAAAGCTTCATGTGTGTTATACATGAGAGCTAAAGTAGAAAGTGCTGTGGCTGAATAAATTACCAGTCTGTTTGCAATCTGTTTAAAACCAGTACTCCCCAGGGAAGCCATGGTGCTGCAGTTTGTTCTGTGATGCCCATGTTCCCTGATGGTTGTGGTCTGGCTATATGCTCACCAGCACACAGCTGGACAGAACAGCATGACTTTGGCAAAGGCTGGGTTGACTGAAGTGCATGTGGGACACCTTTAAAAGCTTCAGGATAAGCTTTATCCCTACAGGTAAAATGCTACTGCATTATTTAACCCATGCTTCTGCCTGTATCAACTTTGAATTGCTCACACGTGTTCCTACAACTGATTGCCATACAATTTTGGCTCCAAACCCTGATGTGTTCCTGAAACACTCAACATATCAACAGCTCAGGAACTGCATCTCACACCAGTGAGCATGGAGGCAGCTTCCTGCACTGTCCTATGGAAAGCCCTGATCAACTACAAACTACACCTGCTAATATCAACTTAATATTTCAGATCTATAACACTTTCCATTGCAATTTATATCTGCCATTTCTCCTCATCATGTGAGGCCTCAGGGTTCTTGGTTGGGTCCTGGCTGCTGTTTTCCTTGCATCTCTTCTAATAGAGAAGTGCCAAAGAACAGGAAATAAGGATGACTTACATCTCCTGGCATTTGAATACATAGTGGAGGAATACACAGGCTCCAGAGAGTTAAGTTGCTCTAATACCTGGATGTAAAGAAAGAAGAGAGTGTAAATTATTAAACTGAAATTATATATTTAGGGGGAAGAAAAAATTGCCCATGTGTGGCTATAAATAGGTCAAAGTACTTATGCTCAGAAACACACTGGTTTGTGTGTTTTGTTATATTCCACACAGGAAGTGGATCTTTAAAAGACTAAAATACTAAATCTTTAAAAGCTAACTTGACAAAAAATGTAGTTATTTATGGTATTATCCGGAGTCATAAGCCCCCAAGAATGGAGCTGGTAACAAATGTGATTCATAAGCACTAATGCTCTGCAGTGTACACCTGGCAGATAGGTTTTTATGTTTACAAAAAGTCATTTTTGCAGTTTCAGTTTCATGAACATTTCATTCATATATACATATCTAAAAATGAGAATATAAACTCTAAAACCTGTGTCATAATTACACCAAAATAAAATTTCTGCTAGACATTTTCTTGGGCATTGTATTGAAATGGTTCTTTTTGTTTTCTTTTAGTGGAGAGGATGCTACGGAGCAGCTAATAAAGATGCATTTTCAGAATTTCATTTCTCAGACTTCTGCTCCAGCAAATTGGGAACAAAACTGCATAATAAATATTTCCTTGTAATTGGGTTTTGAGTGACTGGTGATTTGGCTTTTTTCCTTTCTTAAGTAAGGCATTACAGAGATTTTTGCTCTTTTGAAGCTTGTCTCATATGACAAGACAGTCCAAAGGGCTTTATAAGCCTCCTGTAATGACCCCTAAATAGACTGACAGTTTTATAGCAGTCCCCAAGAGGGAAGCTTCCTTTCAAAAGCAGCTGAATATCATGGAAAAGGCAGTGACTCCACATTGACTTTTCACAAAGCCGGAAAGACTAAATGGCTTTCTGGATTAATAACAGTTTTATGGCATCCTTCTCTTGCAGAATGTCTGTCAGCATGTGTGACTCTCCATTATAGGTGCTGTCAGGAGCTCAGAAAAGTGCAGTTTAAAACCTAGGAGCTTAAGTCATTACAGAGCTGTGTAAAGCCTTGTGTCTGCATGGGGGAGAGAGATGTGGGCTAAATCTTTTGTTTCATCCCAGCTAATAACAGCATTTAATGTTTACCATAAAAACCTCTGGATGTGAATATGTGAGATTCTGGGCAGAGTTACTTTCATAGTGGCCCTAGTGAAAACCTGAGTGTGAGGACTGCTCACACACAATAGGCTTTCAGGACTCTGCAGGGTACTCATGTGGCCTCTTCTTGGAGAATATGGTGTGAGATGAGATTCTTAATACCAAAGCACTCAGACATAGCAGCTCCTCTTCAGTTAGATTGGGTTCCTCTCATTCATTAGTCATTATATTAGCTGTTCAAAATGGGTTTTGCAAGGGTTTATGTCATCAACAGTGCTACTCGCAAGCCATCTTCAGGTTCTGCTGGTGGTTGATGTCAAGTATGTATGCTGTACCCATATTGCTATATATAGGTATATTTCCTTAGTTTTTCCCATATCAGACATAAAAAAAAAAAAACAAAAAAAAAAACAGATTGCAGCTTTGTCACTATGAAAGCAGCAAGTCACTGTAAAAGCACATCTCTAAATTGCATATCTCCTCAGTAGATCCATACCAAACAAAGACTTTTGTTAAGAAATTGAAAAGCAGAAAGTTTATCCTTGGTGCAAAGTGCTTATGAAATTGGTAATTCTGAGCACCTCAGAACAATCAAGGTTCCTAAGCAGCAGCCCCTATATATATCCTCTGTAAGACTTTGATGATGTAATCCATATATACCTTACCTGCCCAAACTGGAGCTTTCACATTTTGAGAGGCCAGCTCAAGTTAAGTATTCCTCAGGGTTCTTCAATTATCAGATCCTATAAACCTGTAAATCACAGCATTGCTATGTTATGATTGTAACTACAGTATTCTGTTAAAATGAGTTATATGGCAGCAGTGTGCAAGGTGTCTCTAACCCCATTTTCCCTGGCCCTGATCTTCCCACTAGGACCCCCTTTTAGGATAGGTGATGATTTCTTGTACTGTCTCATCTCCTGTGCTAGTATACTAGGAATGTTCTCCATGTGTCCTTGCCACCTGCCCCTGTCTCAGTCAGTGTCTGCCTAAAGAAAATGTGAATAAATGAGGAGAATCAGTTGCCACACCATACACACATGCTTCTCCTGCCTAGGTAATGCAGAGTGTGACCATGCATCTCTCCTGCCCCTTCTCAGAGCCCAAAATCGTGCTGTTGAGAAGAGGCTTTCCATCACCTGCAATGCAGAGCTAGCTCAAGTCCTATCCAAGCTGTCACCTCTGTTCTCCCCCTTGGGCTGTTCTGAGCTGGGGATTAATAATGCTCAGAAATCTGAAAGCAGTTTTCTAGCAAAAGTCTGAAACAATTCAGAAGTCACTTTGGCTATATTTTACTTACACGATAGGCAGAGATACCATAAGAGAGTAGCCAGCATTAAATGTGATTGGGTAAAAGTACAAATAGTTTTGAGGAAGCTGTTTTGGCTATTTATGTGCAGGGGCACGTTGTTGTCTTTTTTAAATAAAAAAGGGTTTTGGTTCTACAAAATGGATTGCTAGAACAGCTTTATTCCTTAGGGAAGTAATTTTAATTGCTAACTTATTTCCTTTGTCTAAATACCCAACAAAGTATTGTTATCTTTGCTTTCTTGCTGAAAAGTAGTCTGTTTTAAAATATATAATTGCATGTTTTCTACTTTCAGTATTTTCATTGTAGTCTACAAATTTTAGCACCTTTTAGAGAACACTATTCTCTGATTAATTTCATAGGCTATTAATCTAGAAATGTTTGTATTCAGAAGTAAAGGCTTTCTGAAATTAGTAATTGGTGATAAATTTTCTAGCAGAAAATTCAGTTAATTTAAGAATAGACCTAGCCTGTGAGATTGGCAATATTTGAGCAATTTGTTAAGGTATTTGTTAAAAATCAGACACCAGTCCTTACATTCACAGTGATAAAATTATGCATCTATAAAGTCTACCACCATATCCTTGAAGGCTTCAGAGTTTTTACATTGTGTTGTCATCTCAGCTGAAGCTGGAAATGAAATTTCAAAAAGTAGCATATTAAAGGGACAACAGTTATCAAATTAAAGGCAGTCTTGCTGTCTTCTATTACATCTGGCAATAACTCATGACACTTGATAAGGAAGATCTGAAGATGAGGATCCTTGGGTGGGATGACTGATTGGTTTATTGATCAATTGGTTGATTGATTTTTTTATTGATAATGTCACAAACAATGTTCCAGTACTGGGAGAAGGCAGCCAAAACATTCTGCTGAAATGTAATGGCCATCTGATTGGCTGATCCATAATAATTTGCCTCGTGGATGTTTTTTCCCTTCCTTCCTTCCTTCCTTCCTTCCTTCCTTCCTTCCTTCCTTCCTTCCTTCCTTCCTTCCTTCCTTCCTTCCTTCCTTCCTTCCTTCCTTCCTTCCTTCCTTCCTTCCTTCCTTCCTTCCTTCCTTCCTTCCTTCCTTCCTTCCTTCCTTCCTTCCTTCCTTCCTTCCGCGCCTTCCTTCCGCGCCTTCCTTCCTTCCTTCCGCGCCTTCCTTCCGCGCCTTCCTTCCGCGCCTTCCTTCCGCGCCTTCCTTCCTTCCGCGCCTTCCTTCCGCGCCTTCCTTCCGCGCCTTCCTTCCTGCCTGCCTTCCTTCCGCACCTTCCTTCCTTCCGCGCCTTCCTTCCGCGCCTTCCTTCCGCGCCTTCCTTCCTGCCTGCCTTCCTTCCGCACCTTCCTTCCTTTCGCGCCTTTCGTGCCTTCTGCGCCTTCTGCGCCCTCCCCTCCCCTCCCCTCCCCTCCCCTCCCCTCCCTCCTTCCTTCCAGAGAAAGGAAGACTTTTTCTACAACATACAATAGTGCAACAGCAGAGCTTATTCCTGGGTGTGCCATCTGCTTTTTCTCTGGTTGAAATTATTTGTTTTCTTGAATTACAGCCTTACACAGAGAGAGCTTGAGAGATGGCAGCACTTCTTGTTCAGTACTGTCAGTGGTTTGCATCAAATTGAATCCAGTATTTAAAAACAAAATATTCATACAGTTGGATTCATACAGCAAGCAACTCTTACTCCTAAATCTTGCTTGATAATATCCTCTGTCTCCTAGAGACTTATATTACTTTTCAGTTTCTGTTGAAGAAAAAATGTCACAGGAAAAGGATTATATGTAAAAAGTCCCATGTTTACCTATGTGGTTGTATCATCATAGAATAGTTTAGTCTTTGAATTTGACAAATACTGAACACCAAGTATTTAAAGAAGGCCTAATCTTCGGTTGTGCTGAGCATTTATGAATAGTGCATTCATTCAGCTTTCCTGAAAAATTCAGTTGTATTCGGAGAAGTATGAGAATATATTCAGTGTCATCAGACAATATCCCTTGTGAAAGCTAAGAAATTAATCTCTATAATCAACAATAGGATGGCAACTCAGCATCAAGTATTGCCTGAGGTTAAAAATAGCTTATTTCCCCAATAGAAAAGCATTATGAGATGTTCTAATAAGTGTTCCCTTTATACTCACAAAGGTTGCCAACAACAATCCTCATAGCTGGTGCAAAGAATATCTGGAAAAATCCTTTGCTTTAATGCTGTACTGTTCCAAAGAAGAAAGGTGCTATTTATTTCATATACAAACAGAATTTGGACAGAATTGCACATCTAGAGATCCAGTGGGACATAATGCTCATATCCCCCAAATATCTGAAAACAAAAGAAAAAAGAAAAGCTTTCTTGAAGCAGTAAAGGGTATGTTCTGTGCTTTGTCTGCATGTCCTTCCTTTCAGTAACGAGCTTCTGTGTCACTAATAGATACTGAAAAGTTTATTTCTTTTCATAATTGTATTTTTATATAATTCTAATTTTCAGCAGAACTCTAAATCTATGTCATATAACTATTAAAATTATTTCTTAATTGGGTAGTTTACATGCAAATTCAATAAAATTTCTTAAACATTTTTAAGAAATGTTCTTATGTAGTACATACCTGTTGGAAATGGAATATATTATGAAGCAGGTACAATCAGCCAAAGAATATAAACAGGTCTGACAGAATGAAAACTCATAGGTATCTAATGATACCAATAAAATCGTATTTATTAAAGACTCCAAGAATTTAATTTCCATGGTAATGCAAATTAGGAACTATGAAAGCAGTGACTTGGAACAGAAGCTTGGATCCTAACCTTACTGGGAGTTCCCAAGCTGCTCACATCAACTTTAGCAGTTAGCTGCATGTGCCTTTTTGTTTCAAACTGTAAATTTACAGATGGGATTACAAAAAATTAGGATATGAGAGAGAAATAATTAATAGATACAACTGCATAAAGGCTATGAAGAGGAATTCGGTCTTCCTTCTATCATTCAAGTAGAAGTGAATTTGTTTCCTTCCAGAATAGATAAACAATCTAAGAACTTGAATTAAAATATGAAACGGGACTTTTAATACACAAAATTTGGTAGACATAAGTAATTCCTCACACAGTAGCAAAATCTTGAGCTGATGGCTATAATTTAAGAGTTTGATTTACAATGTGTATGATGAATCTGCTTTAAGCATGGATCAAGATACCATTTAAAACATTCTTATAAATCTACCAACTAGGCTTAGTGCTAGTGCCTTCTAGTAGTGGAGATGGGGGCTTAGGTACTAGAAATTAAGTGGGGTAGTTTTTTAGCTATAAAAAAGTTGAAATGCAAAAAAACTTTGCACAATTCTGACTATAGTTTAAATATTATGTGATTATCCAAAACGCACTGTTTGGTAATTACTTGTTATTTGTCTCTGGAGCTCTTTCCTTGAGATTTTGTGTCCCTTAAATGTGACCATTATTTACAAAGGACATTTCTTCAGAATGATAAAATGGACTGGGAATAGATATATTTTTTTTCAAAACCTTTTCATTTATAGTCCTTCTGTTGTATACATGACAGCAATAACTGCTTCTGTTGGCCATTAAAGGAGGAAAGAATTTGGTAAAGTGGCTGGCTTTTGTCATCTTCCTGACAGTATAATTTTAATTATGTTTACTTGGATGACTAACCTAGAGCTGGTGAAGCTGTTAGAAGCTGCCTCAGAATTGTTACTGAGATTTACTGGACATACAAAGTACATCCTGGCATGTAAAGTACAGAAGAAGAAATTGTCAAGGAGAAAATAATCTGATTATATCTCTTACAGCTAAAGTGAGATGCATCAGTAATAATGTTAATGTAGGGTCAATCCATCAGAAATAGGCTTTATGGTTGATATGTTTAATCTAGGACATGAATGATGTCATTAGGTATAAATCCTTGCCACAGATGCCTCCAGCTGAGGATCATGTCAGTTGGAATGGGCTGTGTACAATCTGGGGTTGGGGATGGGAGGGGATGTCAGGTCTGCATGGCAGCATGGCCTGATTTGAGGGGACTCCCATGTGGCTGACTGGATCCAGGAGCTACAGCAGGAGAGGAATGTCTCCATCACCAGGGTAATTACAAATTCTAAGTCCACCTCTTCAATATTTGCCTAGGCTGGGTACGGGTATAAGGTCTCTAAAGATCTCACCACATCTTGATTTCTAAATAAAGTAGTTTATTTATACAAAAGCACATATCTGAAGGCACGAGAGTTCTAAGAGCGGCCTTATTCTACAACCAGTTACAAACCTAGGCAAAGAAAGTCTAAACAAGACAATAACTAAAGCATAGAAATCTTAACACACAGAGTTCTAATGAAACAGCAAACAAAGCACAGAATTCCTAACAAGCAGAACTAGTAAGACTATAAGCAAAGCACATATCTGACATTACAGCCTCTAGGTAAATCAGCCTCCCATCTGACCCCAAGCAGGATTTTCCAACCGTGGGGTCACAATAACAGAAAGGGAACACAAGATCACAGATCCCAGACAGGGTCCCGGCCGCGGGGATCACAGTGGCAATGGAGGGGTCCCCAACTTGGCAGAGTTCCCGAAAGCAGGGTCACAGGGACAAGGAAGGGTCCCGGGGTCCCAAACCCTTGCAGTTGCCGGTTGCAGAGACAGAAACCCTCACAGACTCCCCAGCAGCCCCGAACAGAGTTCCGGGGCAAACGCCGCAGGGGAAAAGGGAAGGGACGGGATCGCAGGGGCCAGGGAGGATCCCTGGGGTCCCGAACCCTCGCAGGAGGAAGGGACGGGACCCCAGGGCCCAGATCCCAGGCTACCTTTAGATGATACCTTTAGAATCCCATTCGGCTCCCTGGCAAGGCTCCTTCCTCAGGCTGCAGGAGGTGGAGGTTGGATCGATAGATCGGATTGATCAATCAATCCCTCGACCAACTGACCCAGAGGCTTTTTATCCCAAATTGCAAAATGCATATTCATATTTTTTATCTACACACTAACCAATCTAGGTACAATTCTAAAGTTCGTAAAACTACAAAAATCAGCGTCAAAACCTACGCACATAGCATATCTATTAACGTAAAACTATCTTACTAGCATAAGGTTCTACCTTGTTGTACATAAAACTCATACTAAAAATTATAAACAGTATTCTACTCTATTTTTGTTATGTCTGTACTCTATCACTAAGCCTGAAGCTGTGTCCTTCTACACTGAACTAGGACTTAGGGCATGCAAAGCTTAAAGCTAAGGGTTAGATTTCTACTTTGTGCATTTAAAGCTTTTATATATTCTAATTTTTCTAAAGGCTTTAATTCTATCTCTGTACTTTTCACTCTCTGTGCAGGATCCATGGAAACATGGACTCCGACATCTCCCCCTCTTTGTTTACACATGTAGACTTTCTTAACAACCTTATTAATCATCTATATTAGTTTTAGGTTTGGCTAACTAGGAAAAAAAAATCTGTGCTACTAAAAGCAAGCAAAGCAAGAGGCAAAAGGATAACATACAATTGTTCCCCACATCTACTAACAGAAATTCTACATTACTACAGATTCCCACATTAAATCCCCAAAGTCCAAAGTCTTTTGTGACTGAAGCACACGATGGCAGGTGCAAATCAGAATCTCTGCGCAGTTCACGTCTGCCTGCTTGCTCGTCTGTTCATGGAGTGGTCAGCGTGTTTCTGTGCTCGCTGTCTTCTTCACATTCTATACTAGAATTCACCTGGGCTCAAATCTGCAGAAACACAAGCAAGCCCTTCGCCCCAGGTTAATAGAGAAAGTGTACCTTCAATTTGTCCTGTTTCTAGATTTCTAAACTAAAAAAAAACTTTTCCCTGTGTGTACCGGTGTAAAATTGCACTTAAAGAACATCTACTGACTGATGGATATTTTACACTTCTCCATTCTAATGAGTTGACAGCTCCTATAAATACAGAAAATTGCACCAGCTGGTAGACTGGGCAATATTTATGATTGATGTGAATATTACATAAGTGCACAGGTACTCTAAACAAATGCATAACTCTGTTAAGTACTGACAGAAATCAGGAAAATTCAGGTACAACAATGAAGAACAGGCATAATTGGTGACTTTTAACAATTACATATGTAAAATAAGATAATTACTAATTACTAAAACACTGTGCTTTCATCTCAGAGTCTGCAGACAGCTTTTGGAACCTTTTTTCAGTCTGGATCCAGACCACCTTTCCCGGGCAAGATGCTCAGGTCCACCCTGAAAATTGAATCAGCTGTCATTTTACAGGGTCAAATTGTCAAGTCAAAATGACTTGAATTTGTTTTTTGAAGCAGAAACCATCTGAGCATTTAGCAGAACATCCATCCAGATAGAGTCAGGGCTTGGCCAAGGCTCGGGCTCTAAACTGGAGTGAGGTCCTTTAATACATTTCTAAAACAAAGATCCTAACAATAGCAATTATGAAATACTTAAACAATTAAAAAGTAAAGGAAAGATCTTGAAATGACACGTGTCCTTATATAGTTAGAAGAAGGATACTAAAGCACATCAAAAAGCCTCTGCAAATAAGGAAAATTAACAAATTCACATCAAATAATTAATATATCAACACTAATCATCCTAGAAAATTGAAATGATACTTTTCTAAACTATCATATACTTATAACTTACAAAAAGGGAAACTTCACTAAAACAGCTTACAACCAACAACAATCCTAATGTGGCTTTGTGAAATGCAGCTAATGATAAAACCTTTCAAACCTTCCAAACCTTTCATCTTCCTCCATCTACTAATAGGTGTTTTCCAATGTTTCATCATCACTGTTCCCGTGAAGCATCTTATCTCTAGAACTAATTTAACTTTACAAATAAAATGAGCATATTTTCTTAAAAACAAACAACACTTAATATGAATAAATCTTAACAAAACTCATATGCGATAAAAACCTTAATAGGATATAGACTTAATATTATTTAAATCTTATAAAACTTAAACCTACCAAAACTTAAAAATAACTTAAACTTAACAGAATTTAAACTTAACCTAACATAATTTAATTGAACAATACTTAACCTATACTTAAACTAAACCACACTGACTATACTTAAACTAAACTATACAAAAGTTTATCTTAATATTAACAGATTACTAAAATATAACTTAACCCAAACATACATATATAATAAATGACTCTAATTAAAAGTCCATTTCTATTAAATCCATTTCTATTCTACTCTCCATTGTGATTGTGCTTCATATGGTAATGTATTTCTGTATTAATTAGAGTACAAGTTAGATGTTGTACTCTTTGGTGGTGACTGGTTTCCCTGCAACTGGACTGAAAAAGTCCAGAAGAGATGCTGGACAGAAATTTTCCATATAAAGACAAGCCAGGTCATTGTTACATTGTGTGTCTATGACATCTATCAGGTGATCTAAAAACATGAGAAATGTCTCTGATGTTCCCTGCTTTATGTCTGGATAAGTCTCTTTTGCGGTTGTTATTGACTGAGTCAACACCAGAGCTTCACAAGCAGGATCCCCAGTGTCCCCATGATTTAGTGTCTGTAATAAGTTGACACCCTGTCTGCCATCCCTGACTGACAAAGCCACAAACAGCTCTTCAGCCAGGGACTCCTGCTGAGTCCCTCTTAGAGGAAGCCTCCATTCAGGCTGAGATGAAGGGTGTTCTATGTTAGAAGTGACTAAATCTGCTTCCCAGTTTAAGTCTGCTGGATCTAAAATTAATAAATCTGAGTCACTGTCCGAGCAAGTGTTATTTATGTCTGTGTTTTGGTGCATAATAGTCTTATGGTGTCTCTCACGGATGTCCTGTGTGGTTGTTTTACTTTGGTGCCTGCCCTCCCCTGTTCCCCCCTCTTGTTGCAGCGTTGGTATTGTCCGAGGTCTGTGCAGGATCGGGGGGGTCAGTGGAGAGTCCGGGCTCCCAGGCACGGGCTCAGGCGCTGAGGGCAGGACGGTGTGGGCTGGCGCAGGCATGACGCCACTCCGCAGCGCTGGTTCTTTTCCGCGGGCAGTACAAACCGCGTGTTCGTGTGATGGCGGCGTGGGTGCTGGCAGCGGCTCTCGCGGTCGCGCTCCTGGGTGGCGGTGTCCGATGGGTTGTGACAGGTTAGGTGCAGGGTGTCCCGCGCCGTGGTCGGGCGGCGGCAGCGGCGGCAGCGGCGGCTCCCGTAGGATGAGAGCCACGGCTGCCACCGGACCGTGCAGCAGTGTAAAGGACGGCAGGGGTTCGGTTTGTGAACGATCCATGATCCTTGCGGGGGTGGGCTGCGGCGGGACTCCCGAAGAGTTCGGGTTCTCCCAGCACGGGCTTGTGTGTGGGGGGGTCCCTCCGCAGCCCGGGTCCGCGGCTGGAGCTGGCAGGGGGGCTCTGACCATGCTGCAGTCTGTGTTTGTGCTCCCGAGCTCGCGGCTGTGTGCGGGGGAGCTGTATCGTCTTCTGTCCCGCGGCTCCCGGGCCGCGGCATGGGCTCGGCAGCGGGGGGAACAAACTCTTGTTGCTGAGGAACAGACAGAGATTCATCTTTGCCCCCCACCGCCCCTAGAAGCGAATCGCGGTCCCGGGTTACCTCAACAGTTTGCGATGCAGCTTTACTGAATAAAGTAAGTTCGAAGTTTGCAATTTCCATTTGTGATTAGTTAAAAAGTTTTACAGTTTTAAAGTAGCAGTTAAAGTAGCAGTTTTAGAGTAATACCTTCAAATCCTTTCCAGAAACGTCATAGCCATTATTCAAAATCAGTAACTTTAAACAATCATAGATGTGGTTTTGTTCTTTAGACAAATTATTCCCCATATTTAGGATTACTCCAGACCGTTATTTCGCTAGTAGGAACGGCAGCTTTTCCAGGGTCCTGGAGAAAGCCTTAGAACACCGCCCTTATCCTTCCTTCGGGATACAGATTCTTGCAAAAAAGCCCGCGCGGGGGAATGCTGTTTTCGTCCTAACAGCCGATTCGAGCAGTCGTCTGGAGAGACCTGGCCGTTGCTTATGTATAGCAATGTACGCCGCTCTTAAAACGAGGGGCATCAATTTGCCTAGGCTGGGTACGGGTATAAGGTCTCTAAAGATCTCACCACATCTTGATTTCTAAATAAAGTAGTTTATTTATACAAAAGCACATATCTGAAGGCACGAGAGTTCTAAGAGCGGCCTTATTCTACAACCAATTACAAACCTAGGCAAAGAAAGTCTAAACAAGACAATAACTAAAGCATAGAAATCTTAACACACAGAGTTCTAATGAAACAGCAAACAAAGCACAGAATTCCTAACAAGCAGAACTAGTAAGACTATAAGCAAAGCACATATCTGACATTACAGCCTCTAGGTAAATCAGCCTCCCATCTGACCCCAAGCAGGATTTTCCAACCGTGGGGTCACAATAACAGAAAGGGAACACAAGATCACAGATCCCAGACAGGGTCCCGGCTGCGGGGATCACAGTGGCAATGGAGGGGTCCCCAACTTGGCAGAGTTCCCGAAAGCAGGGTCACAGGGACAAGGAAGGGTCCCGGGGTCCCAAACCCTTGCAGTTGCCGGTTGCAGAGACAGAAACCCTCACAGACTCCCCAGCAGCCCCGAACAGAGTTCCGGGGCAAACGCCGCAGGGGAAAAGGGAAGGGACGGGATCGCAGGGGCCAGGGAGGATCCCTGGGGTCCCGAACCCTCGCAGGAGGAAGGGACGGGACCCCAGGGCCCAGATCCCAGGCTACCTTTAGATGATACCTTTAGAATCCCATTCGGCTCCCTGGCAAGGCTCCTTCCTCAGGCTGCAGGAGGTGGAGGTTGGATCGATAGATCGGATTGATCAATCAATCCCTCGACCAACTGACCCAGAGGCTTTTTATCCCAAATTGCAAAATGCATATTCATATTTTTTATCTACACACTAACCAATCTAGGTACAATTCTAAAGTTCGTAAAACTACAAAAATCAGCGTCAAAACCTACGCACATAGCATATCTATTAACGTAAAACTCTATCTTACTAGCATAAGGTTCTACCTTGTTGTACATAAAACTCATACTAAAAATTATAAACAGTACTCTACTCTATTTTTGTTATGTCTGTACTCTATCACTAAGCCTGAAGCTGTGTCCTTCTACACTGAACTAGGACTTAGGGCATGCAAAGCTTAAAGCTAAGGGTTAGATTTCTACTTTGTGCATTTAAAGCTTTTATATATTCTAATTTTTCTAAAGGCTTTAATTCTATCTCTGTACTTTTCACTCTCTGTGCAGGATCCATGGAAACATGGACTCCGACAAATATTCTATGGTACTGTTTAATTTCTGAGTTTATTTTAATTTTCAAACTCAGTCATCAAGGCTTTGGGTTTTTTTAGTTTGTCTTAGAAGGAGAGGAAGCAAGGATGGAACTAAGAAATATTACCATTACTACTTTTATAGTATTACTTGTAGCTATTTAGCAGAAAGCTGGCAATGCTGTTGATTTAAATATTTTGTGGTGCAACAGCTTGGTCTGAATAAAGGAAGACTGGGAATCTGAGAGGAGTTTCATTTCTTGCCTCAGAGCACAGACTTTTTTTCCTTTTTTTCTGTCTTAGATAGGAAGGCAAAGACCTTCACAGTAATTGACCTTAAAATTTTGCTGTGATGGGAGCATGACAACAATTACTGTAATTTTTAAAACCACAAGAATTAGGAAGATTTCTTTCACAAATATGTATATCTTTGTCTGTCTTGAAGGGATAAAACTACAGTAAATCAAACTTTTGGAGATATAAAATAAAGTAGCTTTGTAAGCCTACAGCTATAAGGAATGTTTCAGATGCTCTTCAATGGGATAGTCTAGTGAATTATGTTCAGAAATTTTTAAAATTACATTTTTTAAGGTATTATCCATGAATAGTTCTCATGGCTTCATTAAAATGTGACCATTGTTACAGGAACTGTCCATCTTGCCTTGAAAGACATCAAACATTTTGCCATAGATTTCACAGATGTGGTTATTACATAACATGTATAATTGGTATTTGGGATAGTGAACATTATAATCATAATATAAGATGATTGTGGGAGGTAACTGCCTTGTCAGCTGCTAGTGGTTAGGAGCAGAACTGTCTCTACAGCATATTTACAGTTTTTACTCTTTTTCCTTCATTGCCGAGTTTCTTGGAGGAGCAAAAGGACTCAGTATTTCAAGGGTGAGTTTTATATAAAACTAAGGTGCATCTTCCATTATAATCTCTTTTTTTCTGTGTTTTTTCCCTTTCTCAGGAGGATACAGATCATAATTATTATACATCAAGGACATATGGTCCATATGATTCTACCAGCAGGGATTTGTGGGTGAATATAGACCAAATGGAGAAGGACAAAGTAAAGATTCATGGGATCCTTTCCAATACCCATCGTCAAGCAGCAGTAAGTTATTTCATCTTCTTTTTTGACTAGCATGGATATTTTTCCCCAGTGACCCCCACAGCAGTGTTACTAAGTATCATGACTATTACTAAGTATCATGACATGATACAGTGTTACTACTGTATCATGACACAGAGCTGTATCTTTGAATTCTAGTTAAGCTGTGGAAGTCTTTACACTATTGTTAACAAATGATTCTTTGAACTTTTTGAACCTTCTGTAACAGTCCTTCAGAGATGGGTTTACAAATATATTTAAAATTTTCCTCTGTTCCTAAGAATCACAAACTATCAAATGACAAACCACTTGTGTTGCTGAAATCAGAGGGAATTTGATTGTTGAGTTTTATAGTGAAAGAGCTGGGTTCAGGATGAAGATGAAGTTTTAAGTCTCTCATGGAATGTATGTGGTATGTTTGCACATCTATTTTATATGAGGTGTCATCATGCTTATATTTCCTTTTTGGACAACTGATAAAGCTCATGAGAATGTCATATAGTAACAGAAACGATGTGATCACAATTCTGGGTTATCAGCAAATAAATAAATAGGAGTGTGAATAACAATCATATTTAACTATTGTAGTCGTGCTGGTGGTAAAGTGTGCATGGAAAAAATGGGCTTACATGCTTAGAAATGGAATCAAATGCTGTATGATTTAGAGATTGTATCTCTGTTCTCACCTATGGCTAGGAGCTGCATACATAGAAAAGCCAATATTAACATAAATCACATACAGAAAATTACAGCTCAGAACTATGGTTGAAGAGACTATTCTTTCATCCATTCACCAACTTAGCTCCAAAAAAAAAGTCTTCGGGTTTTGCCAGTTTAAAACAAAATCTAGAGCATGCCTTACTTAAAGGTTGTACATTTTTTAAAGATACAGGTGTTTTTAACAGTTTTAAAGCTGAGAGAAAGCCCAAGTTTAATTCATCTTTTCCTTTGTAAATCTGTTTTCTCCCTGGCACAAGCCAGGTGACTGCTCAGAGGAATGAAAGAGGCAGCAGAAAGAAATACTGTGGTATTTAAGTCAGAATATAGAAAGCAGAGTGAGGTGATAAATCCGGCACATGTAACTGTCAGAGAGTCCATTTCAAAAAATATATGCCTCACAGTTAAAAGACCGGAGGCAGTCAGGGATAATTCAAATGGAGAGGTTTCAGACAGTTATATATCTTTGGGGTAGACTTAATAAAACAGTGCATCAGCTATTTTCTTAAGACAATTTGATTCTAATGAGAAAAAAAAAACCTCAAAGGTACTTAAAATTGAGGTACCTCTGTTGTCTGTCTTGTCTACTTCATGTGGGATCTTGGTGCTCTCCCTTGAGGGAAAGAACGGAAATATGCCAAAAGAAAAAGTAATAAATAAATTTGAAATTTTAACCCATGTTTAATGATTAGTAGAGATGACACCTTTCCATGTCTTTGTTGTAAGAACTTTTGTATCCAGTTGGATCCCTGAGATTATGCAGATAAAATGTCCATCCCAGGGGGAACACTTTGTTGAAGTTCTTGAACTGGAGCCTAGAACAGGGCAATATTTTTGGTCTGGTGTGGGATCAATGTAGAGGACCATTCAGCACGGAAAATAGGACCTTGAGGCTTCAACCATTTCTCCCCAAAGCAACTGGTTTAAGACCTTTCTTCTGAATGTCAGGCCCCCTCTGCCTTTGTGCCAGCTCCAGCAGGGAAGGCTCTGGTCCCTGTTTAGCATACTGACATCCATCTCTTTTCATGCTGACCCAAATATCTTGGACTATGAACTGGAGTGGCTGCAGCCATGTCTACTACATAGCATTTTAAAGACCCCTTTTCCAGATCTGTTTTATACCCCCCCAAGGATAAAAAAGTATCAAAGTCATCCTGTAAGGTTTAGTCCTTATTTATGCATCTATAATTGATTTTTTGTATGTGTGTGTCCAAGCAAACAACATCCATATGTACTACACAACAAAAGTGTTTAATGGAGATGTGATATTTATAACCGTACAACTGCAGTCATATATTTTGAGATCATACATACCTCAGCAGCAATCTCTTACCTTCTCTCATATAAACTTTGGCATTACTCTTTTTAAAAGGCCATTTTGCACATCTTGCTGTGACTCAATGATTTACGTCATAGATATTTACATAGATATTTTCTAAACATTATTCTCCAATTTGACAATAGAACCAGGAAATAAATTACTACATGCTAAATAGTAAGGAATTCATTTACGATGTCAGGGATTCTTTGAATGCTAACAATTTTACACTCAATTTATGTGCTTTCCTTCATTTGGAAGTAAATAATCCTGAGAGTTCCCAGAAGCTGTCAGTTGGTTTTGCTTCTACAAGAAAAACCATAAAGACTGGAGAGAATCCTGGAGAGGATCCATGATATGGTTTGACTTTATAAACAGCATAGTAATTTTTTGTGGAAAGTAGCAAGCATATATTAATGGAACAATTAAAATGTCTAACACTACAGGATTTATAACACTAGTAGTAATAGTGTTTTTTCAATATATTCCCACCATCTTAACCACATAATAAAATTTTAGAGGTAGCTTTGATATTCAGTGTCTTTAGATTAGATATCTAAGAGTTGATTACTCAAACACTGAACTAGAATATAGGATACCTGATACTTGGGAACTCAACTCCCTTTTCTTCCAGTCCATTCTATCATTTATGCATGGAGAAAACATTTTTATTTCAATGAATTAAAAACTCTGATATTCGTTCCTGAAAACAAGGTATGCTTTCTAACATCAAAATAAAAGCAAATTTTCATGACTGTTAGAATATTCTGTTTGAAGATAATACGTAAATCATGCTGGTTTTTACAGTATTATGCTAAAAAAATGGCTATGTCAAACATTTTTACATTGTCAGAATTTAAGGTATCATGCTTTGACTCAGGTCAGTGGGAGAGCTCTGTCTGGCTTGAGTGGGATCAAGTTTTGTTGCAAACATCTTTCTACTAATGTTTATATTATAGTAATTTCGAAGACAGATAAGGGAGTATAGTTTTTTATTTTAAGTACTTTAATGGTTGCTATGATTCAGAAAGTTAAAGGGAATAGGTAAAATGGAGGATGACTTATAAAGGAAAGAGGTAAAGTTTGGTCTGAAAATTGGTAGTTTTATCAGAGCTCTTCAAATTATGTTTGATAGAGGAATTTAATTGGAGTGCATTCATAGAGGTAGCATACACTTAAGCATTGAAAGCTGTAGAACATGGTAAAAGAACATTTGTGTGAGTTAATTCATGTGCTGTCTTTTGCATATGCCATTTTTGATTAGAAATGTTCAGTTGTACATCCATATTTATGTATATACAGAAAAGGTCATTAGAACCTACTCAGTCCAATTAACACATTGCATGGATTTTGCATTCTAATTAAAAACAAACAAAAAATGTGCTAATAAATCCTTTCATAATTCTGTCTTACACTTAAATGGAAAGCAAATTTAATTTAAAGTTACTGTAAGTCTTCATCTGCTAATTTCATGCTAAATAATTCTTTAAACATTTCTGGTTGATGTAAATATAAATCTTCATGAGAGAAGAATTTCTTCCTGAAAATAATAAACATAGGACAGAAATAATGGTAGGGAAAATAAGACAAAATTTTCTACTTCCCTCCCCCCTTCTTTTTTAAAATGTGTGGACTGTTGCCCTTTCTTAAGTGGAGTCATCAAAAGTCATGTTTAAGGAACAGTCACCAAAAACCTATCTTCACACTGACTGTAGTAAATCCTCCAAAAGAAGGAATAATTGACTGCACGTTCATTTCATATTTAGTATTTTGACCATTGTTGAAGAGATGTGTTTTTCACAGGATATTATATTTAAACAGTAAAAAGATCTTGCTGAGATTTCAGCACTCCTTCCTGCCATGACTATTAATTTATTCAGAGTTTAGCCAGGTAGCACCAAGGTGATAATTATGAGTGGCCACAATAATCATTGAGCTTTGGGAAAGAAATGGAAAAAGATAAAGCCATAGCAGAGAGGCAAAACGAGTTTGAATTTGAATGTTGCTTTTCTGGTGAGTTTAGTTGAGGAGAGGAGTTCATTCTCCAAATTACAATTCTCTGCTATGAATTCAGCTGATAGAGGATAGTCACCTGTAGGTAGAGGAAGGAAAAAAAAAGTCTTTTTAAAATTTTGTTTATTTTATTTTACAATAAATAGCTTAAGTAGAGTTGTTATTGCTTCTGTTGAATATTTGTTTATACCTTGTTCCATCCCCTAGCTGACAGTACAGAGAGTTTTAGGAAATGGTGTCCCATGGGTTTGCTGGAGGAATTACCTTCCAGACATGCACCCAGGTAGCAGCAGCATGTCAGGGACAGCACATGAATCTGAAGGCTGCTGTGGCACAGCAGCAGAAAGCCATCAGCCAGAGTAGCAGCCATCCTGTAAAACACAGGTATTGCTAAGGCTTTAGATATTGATGGGTCCTTTTAAGAAAAAGGTTAAAGCAACAGTTTTTCAAGGAGAAACTACAAATCTTTTATTAATTTTATTCTTGTGATTGAGTTACAATGTCTGTTCATGTATTTTCTCTTCTGAAGTTTTTGTTATAAAGATCCAGTGCTTTAAGTGTTTAAGTGCTTCTCAGAATTCTTTCCAGTTAGCTACTGGCAATTCCAAATTAAGAATAACAAGGCTCCAGTGAAAAATAAAAAGCAATGAAAGAGATATTTGAAGTAGATGACTGTTCATCTTTTTTTTTTTTTCTCTGAATGTTCTGCTCAATATTGATATTATTTTCTGCTGTTATTCTTTCCAGAGAGTGAATCTGTCCTTTGATTTTCCATTTTACGGACATTTTCTACGTGAAATTACTGTGGCAACTGGTGGTAAGTGGCTTTCTAACCATTTACTTTGAGTAAGATGAGAGGAGCTTCTTGCAGCTATTTAAAATACTTTTTTCCCCTGCTTGTATATGTCAAGAGATAAACAGCAGCATTTATTTAGAAAATTTTCCTGTCCACAAGAAGAAAAACAAAATATCAATATGATGAAAAACCTCCAGCAGTTTGAGTTGAACTGTTATAAACCCATCTCACTGTAAGGCTTTACAGCATTGATCCTTTTCTGTTTAGCTGTTCACCCCAGAACTCAGGTATACGTGTGCCTAGCAGTTGCACTGGAGGTGAGAGTGCTGGAGCCAGAACAAGGAGGGAAAGAGGGTTTGCCTGCACGAGGGGAGAGGATTTCCTGCCCAAAGATGAGAAGTGATGCTAGGAGTACAGCATGTAAGGCAAACCTATGGCAGTGCATTGCCATGGTGTGGTACTCTGGAAATGGACCACGGCCTCTCTCTCCTCTTTCCCTGAGAGGAATGGGGTGAGTAGGGAGGTGGGGCCAGCTCGAGCTCCCACTCTGGCAGCTCTGGGCACCATTGATGGAGTTCTCCCTCCCACTGGTGCTGGCTGCTGCTTGCACAGACATCCTGCACTGGGAACAGCCAGTTCCTTCTGTTCCACTCCCATTCCACCTCCTTGCAACACAACTTGATTCTAATGAGGCAAGGAAAAGGAGATGACATGGAAGACAACCAATGAGAAAAAGAAGGAGAAGGAGTAATAGTAAAAATGAAAGCAGGGAGGCAAAAGGCAGGATCATGGAGAGCACACGCAGAAGAACCTCTGGTCCTTGAACGTATCCAGCAAGTTCATGGGTCCTGGCTGGTGGTGCTCAGCCTAGAGATGTGACAGGACAAGCAGGCAGAAATAGAAGTCACCATCATAATGAACAAATCTTCCCTGTCGCTGATCAAATTTCTCCTTCTCTTGCTACATGGGTCTAGATGGACAGGATCGGGGGATATCCCTGTCCACTGGAGTCAAGAAGGGGGAGGTTAAGGCTAAAAGGTTAGGGTAGAATTGCAGTCAGTGTCTCAACAAGAGCGGGAACTGGAGCAGAGGTTCCTGTCATGCTCCCCATCAGGATCTTCATTTTGCTACCAAAGCAGAACACAAGTGATGGACAAAGGTGAATAAAGGCTGATATTAAAGGTTGATTTGAAGTAGAATGATAAAAAAGGTGTGCAGAATTGTGAAGTGACTTCAGTATCAGTTTTCTCTTCTTGATCAGCAATGACATTTTGATGCTGATTTGGGTCAGATGAGCCAAGAACCACTGATTTTGAGATTTGTCTGATTTCCATTCTTCTTCACTGTTAGTTTCATTTTAGTGCTTGATCATCAATGCCTAGTTGTGTATTCTTTATCAGAGGAGTTGCATTTGACAGGCTGCCAAAATCAAGCATGTGATCTGTGTAGCTCGAAAGGATGGGATGAATCCTGCAAAGCTAAAACAGCAATGATGGGGACAGGGTTCATCCTCTAAAAGTCCCCTTACTCTTACTGCTGTGCTTGGTTCCTGAAAATTTCCCAAAGTTCACTCTCTCCAAGTAATTCTTTTTGTGTGATCATTCTTCTGATTGATTAATTCCCAATTAATTAATTAATTAATTAATAATTCCCTTCCCAATTAATGGAAGTCCTGAATTTTTACTACTTTTACCACTTTCACTGATATGCTGCTTCGACCAGTTTCTCCATCAGACCCAGAAGCCTTGGAAGGAAAGTTAATCTCATGAGGTGAACTGTGTATTACCAATTTCTGAAGTACATTTTTTTTTTCTTTCAAAACAGAGTAACTGGGAAATTAAGGTGGTTTTGTCTTTTGTTTTCTTTTTTTTAAAAAAAAAAGTCAGAATATAAAAATGACTGCAACTCTTCAAGTTTCTTTTCTCTTGCTATTAATGGAACGCTGGCTTTTCTTTTTGCTTCATTTCGACTAAATGAAATATTATTGCTGTAAATAGATCTATAGATTATTGTCAAGCTAAATAAGACTTGAAAATCAGTCCTTTTAATGTACACCATTGACATTAGCACCGAGATATTTCTGTCTTTCATTGACATCTCCATGATTTTTCCACCTCAAAATCAAGCATGAAAAAGATCTAACTAATAATATATTTTAAAATGCTCAGTAACTGTAAGTCATTCTGTTAGTCCAAGATAAGGTGCAACCTTTACTACAAGACTCCTAAACTCATCTAGTGGGAAAAGAAAGGTTTATTTCTCTACTAACTCTCTAAAAGTGTTTGGATTCAGATATATTTGCAAGTTTTGTTGATAGGCTAAGCATCACAATTCACCAATGATTTATGATAACAAAAGATGAATATGGATTCCACGTGCTTCATATACTGTGTGGTCTGCCATTTCTTAGTAACCAAGATTTTACAATGGCATTACTATTATTAGAGACCTGGAATACCTCCAGAGGTTATTCTGACATCAAAAGAATGACAAAGTTAATGTGCACAGAACTCCCCCATGACAGAAGTCCACTTCCTGGAGAGTGGGATATTATTAATTATGCCAATGACAACACTACAAACTGGTTTTTACATCCAAATCATAAATGAAATAACCTTCTTAAAGGGAAGTCGAGGACAATGGCATGTTAAATCCCTGTCAGATAAAAATATCTACCCAAATGGCTTCTGCCATTCTTCACGAGGTGTACACTGTGGCATAATAGGGTTCCCAAATTCCTTAGGATGATTTTGGAATCTCTGTGGTTTAAAACTCAGCTTTTTTTCTCTTTATCTAATATTTATTTCTCCTTCCAAATAATTTTGATGAGCTGATTAAAGAAAAGAAAGAATGGGGAGAAAAAATCAGTTGTTTGAGGATTTTATTCACTGTTGTCCTAGTTTGTATTTGAAAAAGCTATATATTATTATAGGAATTATATATTAGAATTGAAATTATTATTAACAAAATTAGTAATTGGTTCTTTGCTATATAGACATTTCTCTATATATAGTTCTCAAACCAGAAGCTGAATTTTGGGTTTTGTGGCCTCAGGCCAAAAATGCGATTGTTGTAAAAACACGCTTGTGAGATAGCAAGTCATGTTGTGCATGCCAGGAGCTGAGTATATGAAGTCTGCTTGTTGCCTGTCACTGACACCTCTCATGGAGCTCAGCAGAGCTGGGAACACCCTCTCTTGTGATGCATCTCTCCCTGCAGTACCATAACCCTTCTCATGGGTGTCCTTGAAGCTGTGTGGCCCCACATCCTATTCAACATGCTGCAAAATTCTTCACTGGATGTATTAATTTTCCATGTTCATGGTAGTAAGCCCCTCTTGTTTATTCTCTGTGGGGTTTTGTTTTGTTTATCAGTCTCTAATTTTTAGTGTAATTTTATATCAGATACTGTAAATTATTTAGGGTGTTTTTTTCTTTTATGACATTTTTCGTTGACATTAATTTTCTCTGTGGTATTGCAGGGAGCAGGAAAGGCATTGCTGTGCAAGCACTGCCCAGCATTAATGAAACATAACAATAACAGTAGAAATTGAATTGACTTGGTGGTTACATTTTTAGATTTATAATGCTGAATATTGAGACATTTTGCCAGCTAGTCTGAAGAAGGCTCCAGAAATGTCCACCTACCCTGTGTAATAGCAAATTGCTGAAGTTGAAGCAGGCAGCTGAATTTTTAAATATTGTATTAAATTCTAGTGAGATAATATTTTGCAAATCATTCACTAGAGAAATATTCCAGATGGAGGAATTGTTTGAAATGATTCTTATGGTGAGGATGCTGCCTGAGCATTTCTACCACTGTCAATGGAAGGAGTACTAAACAAAGAAATAAAAAGCCATCCTAGCAGTAAATCCCAGTGTAATCAAATGAAAGTTGATAATTTTTCAAAACAGAAATCAAGAACTCTTTGTATTATTACTTCCTAAGGCCAGATCTCATGCTTAAAACAAGTTGTATTTATGGAAGAAAGATATCTTTGTGCACCCAAGATTCACACAGCGTTTCATCAAAACTACAACTGTCCTGCACTCGACAAGATAAGAGCACAAGCATTGAAGATACTGGACTAATTTTTCTGCTGAAACCTGATGTTACTGAATCTTGCTCTGAGGAGCAGCTGTGAGGTACCTGAGCTCTAACATGGTTCCTAAGCTCTAACAAATCAGGACAACTGATTGAAAGTAATCTTTCATTCTCATGAAGAATCATGCTTATTTCAGTATCAAATTCTTTTTAAGTGTACATGTGGCTTGTGGGAAAGCAGCAGAGGCAAAATATCTCTGGTTAGCAAGCTAGTTGGTTAGCTGCTTAAAAGCTGAAGTTTTATACAAAGATAACACCTTAAATTTCCTTTTGGGCATTGAATGTGTATATTTCGTTATGGAATTCTGTTCAATTTTACTGTTTTCAGTGTGGCAGGAGGGATATGAAAAATAAGTGTGGAGAATTCTAATACAATTTCCATCACATTTTGCAGTACTTTCAAGGAAAAGGGATCAATGATAGACAGAGAGTATGCTGTGGGGAAGGAATAAAGCCTGATGTTGCACTGTCTCAGCAGTGGCTCCTATCTTTCTGTGTTGGCACACAGAGCAATACCTCTGAGCAGGAGGGAAATTTGTCCTAGCTGGTGGTGCTGTGGAAAGAGAAAGGACCACGGGGTCAGGACCTTGTTAAGAGTGAGGATGGTTGTGAATTTGCATCCTGCAGAAAGTCTATGCTAATTAATTATTTTCCCTGCATCTCATGCATTTATTTCCTTAAACTTCCAAACCGATGGATAGGAAGAGTGAAACTTACTTGGCTCTTCAAATTGTGTGTGTGCCGAGTGAAGCATTTTATTGCAGTCTATCAGAAATTTGAGGGAGGTTTTTCTGGCTGTTCCTGCTGCTCTGAACCTTTCTGCACAGGAGCCAGCAGGAGATGTGTTCATCACTTAATGAAGAGCTCTTTGACAACCCAAATTGCCCTATGGGCAACATCTGTTAAATGGCAAAGGTGATACAAAGCAGAGTGAAACACAGTGTTTCCAGCCAAAATTAGTACCTCAAATTAGCTTGTGTCTGTTACAGGGGATTACACTTGTCATCACCAGTGGGCAGCTCACTCTGAAGGGACTGTGGAGGCCTGGCTCTTGACTAGCTCTCACAATTGCCCTCATTTACCTCATCTTTTTCTGATGTCTTATATTGCCATGCAGTTGTAAAACTATTTTTTTTTCTCTCTGTAAAGCTTCCTTTGTCTGTAATTCCTGTGTCAAGTGTCCTGGGAATACCCCTCCTGTCTTTGTAAGGGACTAACCACTGCCTGGAAACTCTGCTTTGCCTGTCTCTCGTTGGTGAACCCTTACAGCCCTTTCCATTCCCACACTTATGTTTTATCTTCACAAATTGGATCAGAAACACTTAGGGCAAAGAGAATGATAAGCTTTAGGGAAAAAAAAAATAAAAAGCATTCCATATGCCTTGACATTACTCTCATCATCATATATCAAGGCATTTGCCAACTTTGTGATGATTATGGGCAGTAGTGGTCATGAAGTGGTAATAGCTTAAAATGACCATATTTGTGGTTTTGTATGACTCTGTTTCATAGAATAACACATAGCTAGCCAAAGCATTTGTCCATATGTAATGCCAAATAAGCATTAAAAAAATTAAATAATTTCACAGAAAAGAATAATAAATTAAATTACTTACTGTTAAGACAAAGAGCCTTCAGGGTAGCTGAAAACTGCTCCTCTGAACACTGGGAAGTTTTTAGGTATAGACTATGTCTAAAATGGATCCATAACTTTTTATAGTATAATTTTTTAATTAAGTATTTATCTTATGCTTAGCCTTTACAGAAGCATTCAAAGTCTCAATAATATTATGCTGTTAATCATAGTGAAGATTTTTAACGCTTGACAAATCTTTATTTACTCCAGCTACTACAAAATACAATGCTTCTTTGGTTTGGCACATGCTTATGAGTTAAAAAAAAAATCTTCAATACATTTCTGCCTACAGCTTCTAATTAAAAAAGGAAATTCCTGATGAGTGGGAAACACCTTTTGATGCTGTAAGGCAGCAGTTCATAAAAATTATGTATGTGTGGAATTCCTACACCAAAAAAAATGTGGTCAGTTCATAAATCTCCTAAGACGTGTAAAATAGTACTTGGATATATCTGTTTCATAAAGACAAAATTAAGATTATGATGATATTTGGGTACAAAATTTTTCATGAAATTAAGTCTTTCCAAGCATAGAGTACTTAGAAACCATTCAGGCTGGGAACTGTGTAAAAAATTCAGCTCAGAGTAATATTAATTATTAAAGATACATACTGCTATAAGTTACATAGGGTCTTAGTTTGAATTCTGTTCAAATATTATTGAAAGTTTTCCTTTCTGAAAAAGTTTATTTCTTACTTTGACAAAAGTTAATTTTTCCTGGTTTTCTTAGTGTTTGGGCTTTTTTTTTTTATGTGTTGAATTTCTACTAATATCAATATTACTGTCAAGTGGCAGTAAAATCTTTTCAGTCACTTGGTCCCATTTGCATCTTAATGAAGGCTCTTTTCCTTGAACTTTTAAGGGAAAACTATTTTACATCTCAAATCAGGCAGCTGCAAATGCAGTTTTATAATTTTTTATGTATAATCCTGTATATTGTGTGATGCTATTGCGACCTAGTACCCCATAGCAGCAGGTACCATTGATGATTACTCATAACAGCCAGAGAAACTGAGGGCTGCATTCTCCTTAGCATATTATCCTCCATATCTGTAAATGTCATACATTTGTGTTCTTGTTCCTAGAATACTTACAAAATTCATATTCTTCCTCATATTTCTGCTGAAATCTAGGCACCAGCACTGACTCATCATTTGGCTTCCTTAAGAAATGACTGTTAAGGCAAATATTCACAGAAATTATATAGTGATCCTAATGTTACCAGAATGTAAAACTCCTTAGATTGCCACAGGGTGCTTCCCTAATTGTCTGCACCTCCTGTCAGGGCAGCTCTCCGTTAGCGAGGTGATTACAAGAGCACTGAGCAGGTGAGTTCCTCCTGCTCCTTAGCCACGAAGGTTTAGGGTGGGGCGAGCAGGGGGTGATTAAAAGAGGGCTCCAGGGAGCGTGGCACGTCTGTGAGGTCATGGCACAGCAGTTTGTGCAGGCAGGGTTGCAGATTTCCTACTGCTAGTGGGGTTTTTAGTTTGTTGTGGGTTGGTTGGTTGGTTTGGGGTTTTTCTGTTAGTAATGGCTTTTACACAATCAAAGCCGCAGTTGATAAAAGTGTATGTAGCCAAATGGAACCCTCCAGAAAGGATGTGTCTGTCCAGACCCCTTCCTGTGTGAAGTGTTTGAGCCTATCAGCAGTACCAGGGAGTGTTGCAGAAGAAGCCTGCCTGCCCTGTGAACAGGTGAATGATCTCCTTTTGCTGGTGCCCGAGCTTAGGGAGGAAGTGAAAGACTAAGGAGTATTAGGGAAAGTGAAAGGGAAACAGTTTGGTGGCGTTCCACCCTTCCATCCTTGGGGAGGTCCACCAGGAGTCAGAGGATTCCCATGCCTCCTCTGTCAGGCAATAGGAGGGCACCTGGTGGATGATGGGGAGTGGAAATGGGTCTCTACTTGGGGAGGTAATAATAAAAATCCCTCCTGGCTCCCATCACCTACCCAGGTGCCACTTCAGAATAGGCATGAGGATCTGGATCCTGAGGGTCAGCCAGATGACACAGAAGAGAATGACCTGCCCAGTGGGCCTCCAAGTTACACTTCATCTGTCAGATGGACCACCACCTCTAACATTAAAAAGAAAATAAGGGTAGTTATAGTGGGTGACTCCCTTCTGAGGGGAACAGAGGGCCCCATACGTTAACCAGACCCATCCCACAGGGAGGTCTGCTGCCTCCCTGGGGCCCACGTATGGGATACTACCAAAAGACTCCCTGGGCTGATTTGGCCCTCTGATTATTACCCACTGCTGATACTCCAGGCTGGCAGTGATAAGACTGAAAAGAGGAGCATCGGGGCAACTGAAAGGGACTTTAGGGCACTGGGTCAAGTGGTTGATAGGACAGGAGCACAGATACTATTCTGCTCAGTCCCTTTGGAGGCAGACAAAAATGATGAAAGAAACAGGAGAGCCCACCTTGCCAATAAGCGGCTCAAGGGTTGGTGTCATCAGCAGAATTTTGGGTTCTTTGATCATGGGGCAACTTTTACAGCACCTGGCCTGCTGGAACTGGATGGGCTCCATCTCTCTGTTAAGGGTAGAAGGATTTTAGCTCATGAACTGGCAGAACTCACTGAGAGGGCTTTAAACTGGGCTTGAAGGGGAAAGGTGATGCAGCTGGGCTGTCTGGAAGCAGGCCCAAGGGTGCCAAACCTGAGTTAGAGGTGAAGTCAGTAGCCCAGCTGAGGTGCATGGGTAGCAAACAAGAAGAGCTGGAGGCCATGGTACAGCAGCAAAGCTATGATTTAGTTACTGTCACAGAAACGTGATAGTAAGTAGTAGTGGCATGACTCACATAGCTGGATCACTGCACTGGATGGCTACAGGCTCTTTAGAAGAGACAGGAAAGGGAGAAGAGGTGGAGGGGTGGCCCTTTATACAGGGAGGCTCTTGATGCAATGGGTATTGAAATTACTGACAATGAAGTTGAATGTTGTATCTTACCTGTGAATAAGAATTCAGAGGAAGGCCAACAAGGCTGGCATCCTACTGGGAGTCTGCTATCGTCCACCCACCCAGGAAGAGGTGGACAACTTATTCTATGAGCAGCTGGAGAATATTTCAGGATCACCAGCCCTTGTTCTTGTAGGTGATTTTAACCTACCAGACATCTGCTGGGAACTTAAAACAGCAGAAAAGAGGAAATTCTTAGGGTGTGTGGAGGACAACTTTTTGTCACAGCTGGTGGGTGAGCCCACCAAGGGAGGGACTGTGTTTACACCTGTTGTTAGCAAATAGAGATGGGCTGGTGAGAGATGTGGTGGTTGGAGGCTGCTTGGGGCACAATGATCATAAAATTATAGAGTTCTCGATATTTGGTGAAATCATCAATAAAACTTTTATACTGGACTTCCAGAGGGAAGACTTTGGCCTAATTAGGAGACTTATTCAGAGAGTTTCTTGGGAAGCAGCCCTTATAAACAAAGGAGTCCAGAAAACATGGGTGTGCTTCAAAACAGAGATCTTGGACATAGGAACAGACTGTCCCTGTGTACTGAAAGATGAGTTGACAAGGCAAGCGTCCAGTCTGGATAGGCAACAAGGTTTCAAAGGAATTTAAGTATTAAAAAAGGATGTTTCATTTTTGGAAGGAGGGTCAGGTGTCTCAGCAAGTATTTAAGGGGATTGCTAGGGCATGTAGGAAAAAAATCAGGGAGGCCAAAGCTCAGTTCAAACTACATTTGGCAACTTTTGTAAAGGATAATAAATGTTTTTACAAATATATTACTGGCAAAAGGAAGGGTAAAACCAGCCTTTGTTCTCGGCTGGATATGGGAAGGAACTTAGTAACTACAAAAGAGGAGGAGACAGAAGTGCTTAACACCCTCTTTGCCTCAGTCTTCAGTGGGACAAAGGCTTGTCCTCAGGACAGCTGCCCTCCTGGGTTGGTGGATGGTGTCAGGGAGCAGAATGATCCCCTGTTATCCAGGAGGAGGCAGTCAGAGAACTGCTGAGCTGCTGGGATATTCATAAATCTCTGGGCCCAGATGGGATCCATCCCAGGGTGATGAGGGAGCTGGCAGAGGAGCTTGCAAAGCTGCTCTCTATCATTTACCAACAGTCCTGGCTCACTGGTGAGGTTCCAGATGACTGGAAGCTGGCCAGTGTGATGCCCATTCACAAAAAGGGTGGGAAGGAGGATCCTGGTAATTATAGGCCAATTAGCCTGACCTCAGTACCCAGTAAGGTAATGGAGCAGTTTATACTGAGAGCTATCATGCAGCACTTACAGGATGGCCAGGGTATCAGACCCAGCCAGCGTGGGTTTAGGAGGGGCAGGTTGTGTTTGACCAACCTGGTCTCCTTTTATGACCAGCTGACCCGCCTGATATATGTGGGGAAGGCTGTGGATGTTGTCTATTTGGACCTCAGCAAGGCTTTGGACACTGTCTCCCACAGCACACTCCTGGAAAAGCTGGCAGCCCAGGTTTGGACAGGAGCACTCTGTGCTGGGTCAGGAACTGGCTGCATGGCCAGGCCCAGAGAGTGGTGGGGAAGGTTCTGCATCCAGTGGCAGGCAGGCACCAGGGGTGTCCCTCAGGGGTCTGTGCTGGGGCCAGGTCTGTTCAATGTCTTTACTGATGTCATGGATGAGGGTATTGAGTCTTTCATTAGTTAATTTGCAGATGACACTAAGCTGGGAGCGTGTGTGGATCTGTTGGAAGGTAGGAGGGCTCTGCAGAGAGACCTGGAAGGGTTGGATGGATGGACAGAGTCCAATGGGATGAAGTTTAATAAGTCCAAGTGCTGAGCCCTGCATTTTGGCCACAAAAACCCCTTGCAACGTTGTAGGTTGGGGACAGCGTGGCCGGACAGTGCCCAGGCAGAAAGGAACCTGGGGGATCTGGTGACAGCAGCTGGACATGAGCCAGCAGTGTGCCCTGGTGGCCAAGAAGGCCAATGGCATCCTGGCCTGGATCAGGAACAGTGTGGCCAGCAGGGGCAGGGAGGTCATTCTTCCCCTGTATATAGCATTGGTGAGACACACCTCAAGTACTGTGTCCAGCTCTGGCCCCTCAGTTTGGGAAGGACATTGAGAGCTGTGTCCAGCTCTGGCCCCTCAGTTTAGGAAGGACATTGAGTGCTGTGTCCAGCTGTGTCCCCTCAGTTTAGGAAGGACATTGAGTGCTGTGTCCAGCTGTGTCCCCTCAGTTTAGGAAGGACATTGAGGGCTGTGTCCAGCTCTGGCCCCTCAGTTTGGGAAGGACGTTGAGATGCTTGAGTGCATCCAGAGGGGGCAACGAGGCTGGTGAGGGGCTTGGAGCACAAGCCCTGTGAGGAACGCCTGAGGGAGCTGGGGGTGTTTGGCCTGAAGAAAAGGAGACTCAGAGGGAACCTTATCACTCTCTAGAACTTCCTGAAAGGTGGCTGCAGTCAGGTGGGAGTTGGTCTCTTTCTCCAGGCAGCACTGACAGAATGAGAGGACACGGTCTCAAGCTGTGCCAAGGGAAATATAGGCTGGGAATTAGGGAAAAGTTTTTTACAGAAAGGGTGATTTTCTGCCTGGAATTGTCTGCCTGAGGAGGTGGTGGAGTCACCATCCCTGGATTTGTTTACAAAAAGACTGGATGTGGCACTTGATGCCATGGATTAGTTGAGGTGTTAGGGGCTGCATTTGACTCGATGGTCTGAAGGTCTTGTCCAGCCTAGTCATTCTGTGATTCTATGCTCTGTTAAATCAAGCTCTGCATTGGCAAGGATCAGCAACACTCACCTCTGCTCCTCTCTGAAGTACCAGACAATGTTTGCAAGTTGTAGCAGAGCAGCACTCATAGGCAAAAATGTCAAAGTCTGATTAGCTGGGTTTTTTCCACTCTACATGGGTAGCATTAGGTACAAGAAGAGAGTAATACGGGCATGGTTTTTGCCTGTGTACATAAAGTACCTTTAATTCTGCCAGGAAAAGAAATTAGAAATGTTATATTTGAAAGTACTCAGCAGCTACAACATCAGTTCAACTAAGTGATATTTTTAAAGCTATAGATAAGAATCCAGTTAATATTTTTTTGTTCTATCAGTGAAGGGGTCTTACTCCATTTTTATGCTGTGCATGTTATTACCTTAAACACAATTCCAACAGCTTACAGGATAATGTGTACCAAGGTGTTTAAGCTAGTGCAATGTTAGTACAACAGTTAGGTATTTATTCTATATTTCCTTTGTTACTTAATCTGTGTTGTATTAGCTCTAGTATCTTTAACATGATGTATTGATATGTGATATAGCGCTATCATCCAAAAAATTAGTTAATGACAAAAACAAGTTGCAAGAAAAATAAAAATCTAAAGTCTTGAAACGATGTCCTAATTTGCAACTTGAAATATTTTGTAAAAACAGATTTCTTGCCCCTATATTTTGTTTCAGACTTACCTAATTTTTGGGCAACTCACAGTATGTCCAAAGCAATTATAGCAAGTGACAATACATTTGATTTCCAGCTTCATTAGTAAGTCTGGAACTTCTGGTTGTTATGCTATAAGCAGCTTGTTGTTATCAAAAAGAAACGTTTGGAGGCTTACACAGGATTAATTAAAATCAATGAAGGGCTTAAAAGTGAACACTGAAATTATTGCTGGACAAATATAATTAACAAAGTAAATTGGATCCTAAAATGGCCCCAGATCAGCCCACAGCGACCCAGTGTGAGCCCTCACTGATGAGGAAGCCAGAAATATTTTGTGAGAGCTAAAACAAGGCAGCAACAGAATACCATCCTACTGGAACCATCCTACAGGTTCACATGAAGAGGCTAGTTAGTCAGTTTTACATGACACCAGCGTCATTATTAAATAAGTAAATGTATTTTCTTTTTCTTCTGGCAATTGAGTTTCTGTGTTGTATCCAAAGCCACAAACCACCCCTAATTTCCATTTTCTGTCTGTATCTCTAACTGTTGAATAGTATGAAAAGCACATGAATAAATCTACGTAAGCCTTTTGATACTCATTACTTCAGATAAAGTATTCTAATTTCACTGCTTAGGATCTGTCAAGTAAAATTCTGCACACAGAATTTTTTTTGCATCTCTGACTGGGAGATTCACAGTACAGAAAGAACAGATTTTCCTAATATCTTTACTGTACTGCAATGTTCATGTGGTGACTGTCTATACCCATCTATCCCTGACTCATGGAGAGTCTTAAGAAAAGCAAATGCTGCTGTGTGTTTTGCATGATCAACAATTGCAAAATAGAATGCATGCAAGTGTTGTCTGAGCCACATTATGAAAAATCAGTTGCCCTTTGCCAGCCTCTTCATTATATCATCATTCCTTCCTTGGCAACCACCTTCTCAAGCCAGTCCTTGGTAAATTCATTATCCTTGCAAATTGTTCAGATTCATATCTGTCTGTTTTGTGAAACCAAAGCCATTGAAATAAATAGATTCCCATGGATCTTTGTCAGTTTTCAATTGAGACTTTAATTTTTTCACTTGCTTCTCACTCCTCCTTACAGTCTTGGCCTTGGCTGCATTCACACCCTTCCCCCTTCCTTCTGCCAGTGTTGTCACTGGGCTGTGACATCCCCAGTCTTTGAGCTTTTTCATGCATATGCCTGTTGTTGAGGAAATGGTTCCAGGTGTGAGCAGTGGAAAGAAGCATTTAGGGCTAAATTTCTTCTAAAATCATAGGAAAGAATTCACCAAAGGTTTATGGACATTTTCCTTGCCAAGGCTTCAAGTGATAATTTTGTCACAAAGCATAAATTTAATGACAAGACAGGCCAGGAAAATCTGTAAAAATAAAAAAGAGGGTTTTGTTGTATTCATGGGAAGCTTACCTCAAAGCTACATTTGTTTTCACGTGTTTTAGTTGCATATACTTTTAGAAGCTTCATCATGCTCCAATCCCTTGCAGTGACTCTTCTAGACAGGACTTTTATTTTAGAGCTCCTACCACTAAAATTGTAACCATTTCACATGTTATGTGCGTCTTTTGTCAGTGATGCTAGATCATCCTGGAAAAGCAGCTTGTTGACATGTCTTTCTAGTGTGCTTCCAGGAAATGACAAGGTAGCCTGGATCACTAGCACGGGATTCTTACCCTGCCTCACTCACCAGTGCTGGTCTCAAGTCTTAAGCAGGGGATAAACAGACATCTCCATAAAGAAAGGGCCATCGGTGCAAATGCTGCTTCTCTTTCAGGTGTTTGTGGGTTCAGCACAGCCTTGGCTTACCAGAGACAACATTGGTATAACTCTTCAGTCAGGGTCTGCCCTGCAATTCGTGTTAGAAGTGTTTCATCTTCACCCGTTACTGCACTGCAAAATCTGTGCAGGCTGAAGTGTAGCCTATAACTCTGCTTTTAACCAACCTGAAAAAAGGAAAGCCAGACTCTGTAACCTGCATCATGACCCATGATGCCTGGGGCTGCTTACCTAGAAAAGTCTTTTGGTAGCTATTTGCTCAAGTAGAAATGGTGACTTTTTGACTTCAAGCTGCCTCACGTGGCAGTCTGGTACGTGCCTGCACATCTGAGAGCAGAGAGAGTCTAAAGCCTGTTGAAGAGAGCATGAATGGTGACTGCTTTAAGAACCAAAGGGCTTAACTGGCTTCCTAAAAATTACCAATTGTCAAAGAAATAAATGCTTATTTTAATCTAATAACTTATTAACTGAAGGGCAATAGCTGCAGTATTGTTAAATCCTGAGCTGAATGACGGTAGATGTGTGATTCCATATATCTCGTTTGTTAGATGCCAGTGACGCCAAATAAAACAAGGCATTATTTGGCAATGACTTAATAGGGTAATAAAAGTCATCAGCCCGTTCTTTTTTTACTGCAGTTTATGTTCTGCTTTGATTTCCTGCCTAATGTGGAGGAGACATGAAATAATGGAATAAAAATATCTATGGAGCATTGACTAAGAGTTTTAAGCTCCATCTCTCTTGATCCTATACACTGAAATAAGTATTTTCCCTCTTTCGAGTAGATTTCCATGTAGTGTTATTGAGTGGTTATACAGATATGGGTGAATTTTACTTTCTGATTCCTACCCCCTGATTTCTACCTCTCTCACAATTGCATCAGAACCAGTTTTTAAGGGAAAAATTCTGTTTCTTGACAATCTGAATTTATCCCCTTGGAGGGGCACTGTAAGCCATTAGACCCAGAGCCTTTTGAGCCTCCTTAATGTTCAGAGCAATTACTGTGTGAATTTTATACCTGTGTTCCTTTCTGAATAATACAGTCCCACCTGTGCCTAGTGCTCTGAGCTGTAGCTTTTTTCAAGTGTCAGAGCAAGGTTAGGACAGCAATGGCGTTGCTTACCTTGATTGTAAAAATCTATGTTCATATTTGCAGAAAAAAAATCTTCAGGCCTGATTTGAAGCAAGTTTTTTTCTTAATCATCATGCTAAATTATTGGTTTCTTTTAAATAGTGATGTGAAAGATAAACTATTTTTTTACTTTGGAGGACACATGCTTGCACTTCCCATAAACATCCAGCCAGCAGATTGATTAGGTACATGAACATCTCTCTTTAAAAAGTTTCTGAATTTTTACAAATGCTTTCTTTTTTTTTTTTTCTTTTTTGTGCTTCTTCAGCTGTTGCATTTACAACAATTTTATTTGTTAATTCCAACTCCTAGTATGAACATGGACTTCTGATAACCCAGAGACGAGAAAGTTGTGCATTCAGCTGTGAAAATGTTCAAGGAATAATATTTGACATTACTTCATATGTATTCACTCAAAAATATTGAAAAAAAATTGGTGGAGCAGCTTGCATCCTCTGGTATTTCTCAGAACTCCTAGTACTTTAAAATCTAGCCCTAGACTGCCAGTTGCAAAATACATTTATTTCAATTTTTATAAATATGATTTTTCATCTATTTCCATTTTTGGGAACAGAACAGATTTTTATGAGGCATTCAGCTGGTTTTACCAGCTTTTGAAGAGGAACTCAAGCAATTCTTAGCAAACATGCTCTGGGCATTTGGAAAGCGTAGTTGGGATCATTTAAATGCTGGTTTCACTGCTAGCTGTGTTTGGTTTATTCTATCACTGGGATTTATTGAGAAAACACAACTTTGCTTAAATACAAATAAAACACAAATAATATCAATCCATAATACATATCTTAAAAGACTGAGTCTGACAATGCAATTATCAATTATTCCACTAGGTTTAATTATATTTTATGCAGACCAGAAAAGAATGGTAAAATCTGCATTTTCTGAGGTAAATTATTGATTTGGTTTACTGTGAAATAATAATAATTTTTAAAAGTAGACATATATTATTTTAGTATCCTTTATCCATAAATATATATATATATATATTAAAATCCATGTAAGGGGAAGTCTCTAGTTTGGAGACTTTCCTGTATATGTTCAGAAACCTAACCTATTTCTATTGCATATGCTTGTTAAGACTAGGGAGAGGAAGAATATGAATTATCAAGAATCTCATATAATGTTTTCACAGGTGTTGAAAATACTTATCATTCAAGGAAGAACTAAGTACTGAGCACTCCAGAATATTTTTAAATATTTCTGATGTTGAAATATAGTTGTTTTGAAGTATAACACTGTTGACATTTTATTTTCTTTTAAATGTAGTCATTTTGGCAGTGAGTATTATGGATATTAAAGGTCAGTTCCACTCACAAAAGCACTTTAAACTTATCAAATATTTGAAAACTAATCAGGCATGTTTTTTATTCAGTGGTTCCCATTTAGATGTCTGTTTTTTCTGATATATTTACAGTTTTATATCTTTACATTATAGTCAAGTTATCAGGATGCCACAGTCATGCAGGTTTTTCCCAATTTTGTTCCTGGATGTTTTCTTGTGAAACGAAATATAAGCACCATTATGAACTTGCCATTCCTCTTGGGTCACTCAAATTCTGCTGTTTGCATCTTCTAGAAAACTATTCCATGAGAAAGGCCATTTCAGCCTTGCTGCTTTTGATGAGGATCACTGAAATTGAGGACGAATTGTAGCTTCTGTCCGTTCCATAGTGCTTGGGAGGTGTGGTCTGGTTGATGTGGTCACATTACATTAGTCATCTAATAGAGACACTTCTTGGTCTTGCAAAGCCAATAACCATAGGTGACTGTCAGCTATATTAAAACCATTCTTCTTTTACACAGTCCAAAAATAGGGGGTTTTTTTCTTTTTTTTTTTTTTTCTTTTTTTTTTCAGTAAAACTAGTACAGTGGTTTAGATAAAGAAGGAAGGACTGAGCATTAAAATGCAGAACTGCTGTCTGCTACCAACAGCCCAGCATTACCAAGGCATGGTCCAACTCTGAGAAATTTCTGCAATTTCTCCCCTGCTGCTGATGCTGCCTGTGTGACAGACAGCTGGGTGGTCAGAAGGCTCTACAGGCTCCACAGTGTCTTTTTGCTGGGTGCATACTGACCTCTCTGTGCCCTCCAGCACTGCTGCATCATTGCCCTCAGCTGGCTCCCGTGGACAGCAGCTTTGCCCACTGCAGAGCAAGCTCCAGCACAGTGCTGGTGGGCAGCTCCTTGGTGCACTTTAATCCATCACAGCCTGATTAATGTGCCCTTAATGTTCTCCCAGAGGACAGCAGTGGTTGTGTCTCAACAATTAACCTGTGCATTCTGCTATTATGGCAAATAATTTTATAATCTCAATACATTAATGTAAAATTGGGACAGTGTGGAGACATTCTGTTCAGAAGGCAGTCAGCTGGTACTTTCAGCCAGCAGGTGCTGAAATGTATTTATTGGACAGCAATGTGAGGCAGGTGAGCTCAAAAGATAACAATGTGCTGGAAGAAGCTGCTGTGTAAGGAGCAGCAGAAAGGAGAGCACATTTTGAATAGTTTTACAGAGGTCTTGTCATCTCATCACCATTTTCTGTGGCAGACTAGCACATTATTAACATTTTGACTTTAAATAATCTAACATCATTCCATCGGTGTGTTTGGGAATTTTTTTTTCTTTTTCTTTTTTTTTTCTTTTTTTTTTTTCTTTTTTCTTTTTTTTTTTTTTGAGGCAGGGACACTATCCTTAAACTGATGTCCTAGCTTCCAACAAACTGAAACTGTTCACTTACTTAAAAATATGATTTTTAGCTGTGACATAAGAGGTTAATCAAAAGACAAATATTTTGTCCTCCCATCTTTCTGTATATGTAAGTATGCCATGCCTTCTTTGGTCTCATGTTTGGAGTAATGAGACAAATCCTGGCATGACAGAAGTTTTTAATTAGGTGAAACCCCATTCTCCTGGGCAAGCCAGTATGAAATACTCAGCCAGTTCAGTTAGGATCTCTTGTGAGTTGGTACTAAAAAAAAAGAAAAAGAAAAAAAGGAGAAGGTTCATTTTCTTCCTAAAGATAATGACCTGTGTGGGTTCAGTGTGTCCTGAGAAGTCTGCCTGGCCTTAATATTGAATTACTATCTTGTGTGGAAAGAGGCAATAGCTGATTCTGACAGATAGCCTGTGTCCTGACATAGCTTACAGGATTTCTTATATTCAGCACAGTATTGAAATGTGACCTTCTGTGGCCACAGTAAAATTCACAAATTATTTTATTGATCTGGTTAATTTTTGCCAGAGGGAAAGAAAAAGGAAAAAATACACAATGCAATAATTTCTGTAAATATGGGGAAATGTGTCTGATCATGCATATTGTTGTATATTTCTGTTTATGTGACATCAAGATTATGAAAAATGCAAATTACTTGTTTAAATTGCTCCAGAGTCATGGTAATCAGAGGTATAAATCCATTTTTAAGATATTTATAATAGTTGTTGTAGGACTAAGTTATGTTATCAGATTGCTTCAAGTCATAAAACTATCATGAAAATTTTCTGAGTTTTCTATTGAAACTTTATTTTGTTTTCTATGCCATTTCCAACAATAATTCTGAATTTTAGTTGCACCTTTAAGTCTGTTTGTGTTCTTTGATGAAATTTCTCACAGATTTTCTTCTGCATGATCATGGGTGTCTAGATGCTTTTGCTGTCTGGAAGTAGGAGCAAAGGCAGTGATCAATTCACCAGCTTTTCAATAACTGTTATTTTCTCTTTTGAATTTATACATGAGTATCTCTGGCTTCTACTTGATTTTTATCCTTTATTTTTCCACATTAAATTTCAATTTCATAAAGATTAATCAATGAATACATTTTTGATCCTATTCTATTCATTTCTAACATCTTGTCCCATTAATGGTCTCAGACTTTGACCTGATTTGTCTCTTCTTGTCTCTATTCACGTTGTTGTCTTCTTGCTGTTACTTCGGCTTCTTCTGTGCATTACTTCCATGGAAGAATGCTCTCACTCAGGAGCTACTTTCTACCTATATTTCAGCATATTCTCAGACTTTAAAACAGAGGTTGAAACAACCTTTTAGCTGAAACTCAACATTGTGCCCTCAAAATCTTTAGGAGAGTTACTATTGACTTAGGGAGGAGTGGGAATCAATGTGTGATGCAGTTTAGCCTCATCCTCTTATTGTGTCTCATCATTAACTGACTCTGAAAACTGCTGGATGGTGGAGCAATTCTGCTTATGGCATGCTTCAGGAAAAAAAGGAGCTGGACTGCTGATTGTGAACTCTGCATAGCACAACCATATAAATAAGTGCAGAAATTTTGAGCATATCAGAGAGAGAAGGACCTTCAGAAATCACTGCATTCAACCATATGCTAAATTAGTCTTACTTAAAATAATTATTCCTTTGGTGTATTTAAAGTATATAATCTAGGTGGGTGGATATTGAAACCAATATGAGCTGCAATAAAATTTGCAATTAGGTACTTAAGCTTTAAGTATTTCCAGTAATATTAGGAAGGTAGTTCAGAGAATTTACTTAAAATAGGGACCAAGGAAAGCTCACTAGTATGTGTTTCAATGGTATGTGAAAAAGAATTTTGCAACGTGAATTCAGCAAACCGTGGGCTGCCTGAAGGCATCCCTGCTTCATAAATATTCATCTGACCTTCTGGTTCAGCTGTAGTCAGAGGGTAGAAGCCCTTGTAGATTCAGTGAAGCAAGTCAGAGCATGGTCATGGGAGACAAGGACCTGTTACACCCCTGCTGCCCTTTGTTCCACCTAAATTTTATAGGCAGGAACTTCTTTAACCGTTAAAGTCATCTTGATGTTATTGGCCTAATCCACTATTTTCATGTTAATGAAATGTAATGTGATCCTTGGATAAAATATCAGAGCTGAGGACAGCTGAATGAAGCTGTTTTCATAAACACACGATTTTTCTGGTGATTTGTTTTGACTTCTCTAAAAAGAAACCAAAGTTCTGCCATTTGCTACAGTTACTCTGAGCATATGTTGACTGGTCCTTACCATATAAAAATCTAAAGCCCAACTACTTCCCTGACTGACTTCATGAAAGCAAACATGCATGAAGCGTTTTTCCTTTCACCTCATCAAGAAAACGAATGCTTTAAAAGCACCAGCCTATAAAACCATTTTGTATCACAACCCTTAAGCAGGTTATAGCCCAGTGGTTTCACAGCAATAAATCTGAAGAAACAAATAAAAGGCTGCCTCTGTAATGAGTGAGTGGAAGAAACTTTAAGGAGACATTGAGTAGAAGAATCTCATTTATAGGAGCTGATTGATATCCATGGAAGACTTCTCAACCTTGCAAGAAGGTTGAGACAATAAAATAACCACAAGAAAAAAAAACTGACTAGGACTCAATACACTGTTATCGTTTAACTAGATGATTAAAGGGAAGGAGCATTTAGATTTGGTTCCTCCTTTAACCCATCAACAAATTGAACACTGTCTGTATAAATTTGTAATGCAATGTGCATTTTTTTTTGTGGGAAAAGTTTCCATGGCAACACAGCAGAAAATCAATAAAAGAGTTGTGGTGTGATCTAAACACTACCTCACCTCCAGGTAAAGTTTGAAGCAGTATGAAAACAGTACAGTTATCAGCAAACTGCAGATATTTTGTCTAATTCAGCCAGTTGCTTAATTTTTTTCAAGGATGACTCTGACTTCATCCTGTAAGACTGCCCTATTCTATAACTGTAGTTTCTCCAACAGTTCAATTTAAGAATTAAATTGTTTTGCCCCATGGGGCAGGTGTTTACAACTTAAACAGCCAGGCAATAAACACAAAGGACCGTGACTGGACCAGTTTAGCAGGTCTGCTAGTGTTTAATGAATTTGATCCTCATTAAATATTCTGTTTCTTAGTATATTAGCTTGATCTCATTACACTACTGAGGTTGGAAAGGGAATTAATGAAATGCTCATTTATGCTTTTTGAGATAGAAAAGGCTTTTTTCTTATTAGTCTGGAAGTTAATGGCTGTATACACAAAATATACATATAATAGCCTTGCAAGCATTTGCCTTCAGTCAGTCATAGAGAAGGTTATTTTTACACCTAAAAGTATCACAGGACACAGAGGCATTGAGGCTGGAAGGGACCTCTAGAGGTCACTGAGTCCAATCCCTTTCCTAGGCAGGGCCTCATGCAGCCAGTTCTATACAGCAGTGGCCACAGAGTTTCTAAATATCTCCACAGATGAATAGTCCATAATGTCTCTGGGCAACCACTGCAGAGTCACCCTCACAGCAAAATATTTCTTTCTGATATTCAGAATGACCACACCTTTTGTGTTTCAGTTTGTGCCCACTGCCTCTTGTCCTGTCCCTAGGCACCAAGGAGAACAGTCTGGCTCCTTTTTTTTTTTTTTTTTGGCACCCTACCTTCAGGTATTTATATATCTTGACAAAATCCACCTCAAGCCTTGTGTTCTCTAAGCTAAACAGCCCCCTAACCATTTTTGCTGGAATTTTCTCACTGGAGTGTCCTTCACTGAACTCTCACCAGTAATTCTATGTCTCTGTGGTGCTGGGAGATCCTTTTTGTGGGATTTTTATGGTACTGCCAAAAATTCTGTTAAGTATGCAGGCTGCATAACACAGATTATTGTTAAAATCAAGAATTGCTCTGTTAGGTACAGAATTGGCCCTGATTTTTTCACAAAAAATCCCTCAGTCAGAAATAGTTTAAATTAAGCAATGAAATTCAGAAAAACTATTAAATTTCCTGTAGAGAATCAGTTGCAGAAGAGAATTCCAACCTGGCAAGCAGAAAGCCTGTTAAATGGAGAAAGACACAAAGTATTGGAGACATGCAGCCGTGAGAAAGCAGAGAGGACTTGATTGCAAAGACCAGTTCAAGTGCCTTAGGAAAGAACCGCTCAGATTAAGGAGGATGGGGAAAAAAGGCTTTGAATTGTGCTGTGTTGAGAACTGAAAGTAAAGGGAAAACTTACCTCTGAGCAGAAGCAGATCAGTAGCAGTGAAAAGTCAAGATGAAATATTCAAAGTATGCAACTCAGTAGTGAGCAGTACCCTGCAAAGAACTTAATCTGCAGCATTGGTGTCTTAAATTCTTTTCTTCTTCAGCAGTAAGAGGAAGAAAAAGCAGTTGGTAAATCCTGCCAACTTTTATTAAGGTATCAAAAATCAGCTGAGTACTTTCACTTCTGGCATCTCATTCAGAAAACATTTGACTGACTATGCATAAGATTAAAGGGCATAAATCCAGTAGACAGTTGTGCCCAAAAACTGCATGAATTAGATAAGCCAAATATTTTGTGCCATGTTCTTTCTGTGTAGTCAGTCTTGCTAAATTTTACTAACTGCCTATAACGAATGTGGAGATTTTGCCAAGGACTCCCTATGAACACAACAGGAACAATCCAGCTTTCTATATAAAATTTAGACAAAATTGTGTCTTATGAAAATAAAGCATTAGTTTAGACCAAAAGGTGTCATTTACCAGTGGTAACAGCTAGTGAAATTTGAGCTTTTTTTCTGTTTGTTTTGTTTTGTTGTTTGTTTGTTTTCATTGTTGTTATTGGTTTGGTTTGGCTTGGTTTGTTGTTATTTTTTGAAAGGAGGGTTGGGTTTGCTGGGGTTTGTTTTGGGGTTTTTTTTGAGGGGGTGAGGGGAGGTGGAGGGAGGTGGATTTTCTTGTTCCATGTTTAATTACTGTTAGGAGACCTGGAAAAACTATGCTCGAGTTATACCCAAATTTTTCACTGAATAAAATAGATTTCATTAGAACTTTCTTCCTAACACGTGAAAGGACAACTTGTCCTTTTTATGTCCTGAATTATGTTTCACATTACTAGCAATATTAGAGCAATATTAGAGTAGGATTTGTGTGTACTCTGTCAAGACAGATGCTTTTCTGAAGATCACATCCATCAGGTCTAAAGTTGTTCCTGAGTTCGTATGATTCATGTTATGTGGTAGTTACATTTTGTTCTCTGCACTTATGAAAAGTAAAATTGTCATACAGCAGTTGAATTTGGACTTTGCCCAAGAGCTCCTGCTAGCTGATACTGATACTGGTGCTTATTCTACAGTGTATGGGTTTTCCCAGTTTACTAATTCACAGGTTAAGTAAAAGGGTACAACGTGCACATCTTATAAGAAAACTAAATGTGCAAAACCATGTCAATGACACTTTCCCAAGTAAAGGCTTAAGTGTAGCTGAAATTAAATTGTCACTACAGAAACGTGTTTGACTGCACTTCTCTACTTTGGAACTGATAGATATCGTACTGACAAGCAAATGTACAAATAAGTGATGTTTTAGTAGAAATGGTATGCCACTGTTTACTCTCTGTGTAGACTTCCAGCATCCTGATCTACACAAAAATCACCCATGTTTTAGAACAAAGGAGAACCAGAAAACGAAAACAAAGCAATGGTAGTAGAAGTAAATTTTCAAACCTGTAAAACCTACATGTAGAATGATTAATGTCATCTGGACAAAAAAGGAAACCAGACAACTTGAGAAAATGTGATGAAATAATGAAAAAAAATTTGTCGTCTTTGTTCTAGAAAGAGAGGTAGCACCATCCCTCTGCCTAAAATAGCCTGCCATCTTTACCACATTTTCTGTAGTGATTCTTTTAATTATATTCTGTGCTTTCTCACTTCAGTAAATTCTAAGAAATAAGAAACATCAGTGGCATTTTAGAGTTGTTGTCTAGCTAGCAGTAATAGATACATGACAGAAAAAGTTTCTACAAAATATCTTTTCTACCTAAAAAGTAGCTATATGATCTGAGCATTATAAATGCTTATTTAAATGTACTGGACAAAAGATTATTTCTGTTATTGTGGTTTTTAAAGAAGCAATAGCCCATGAGAAGTCTCTCCTCTTTCTAAATGTAGAAGGAAAGATGGAACAGGAAACAGGGCAAGAGAAATGGAACTCACTTTCAATTAAGGCATATGTTTACTTATGTAGTCAATGAAATGAAAAAGGTAATTCAGAGCACCTAACTTAGCCCTCTTACATAAAAGCCTGTTAGGCTCTGCAATAGGATGCCCTCCTCAGAGCTGACCCTTCCACCTCTGCAATCTGGAAACGTGCTGAGAGACCAGCCAGTGCCAAGCATGCAAAGATTTCCTCTCTTGTGCCTAAGTGAATGTATGATTTCCATTTGCCAGAGGTGTAAATACAATTTCTCTTGAGTTTGGACAGAGGGTCTGGAAGCAGCCTGAGGCAGAAAGATCCCTAGGCATGGCTGCATATTGTTTTTCTATGAGTCTGTTCAGCAAAATGGGAAACACGTCCATGGCATTCAGCCACCTGTGCTGCAAGACATATTTGACTGCCAAGAGGACTGTGTGTGAATGTTTCATTAGGGCTGAAGATCCATCCTGACTTGGTGTTCCCAAGATATCTAGGCCATCTTTTAAGGTAGTAACTGAAGTGTGTAGAAGTTTGACCTCAGATTCCATATATGGCTGAATGGTAGCTGGGATTCTACTTCAGTGCTATGATAATATTGATAGGAAATAGAGATAGGCATTCCCTTTGTTAGAAAAAATTAGTAAGTGGGAAACAAGACTTCAAGTCAAAACCACGAGCCTTTTTGTACACTGTGAGCACCCTAAATATTGATTGAAGGTTCGAGCCTTTGCAGACACAGGCCCTTAGATACTTTTATAATTTGCTAAATGAAAAACCCATCTCTGCAACTGGTAGAATATTCAGCCCTTTAGGGCTTTTCATATGTTTGTGTTTCAAGCTTTTACAGAATAACTGAAGCGTTAAATACTATCATAAAATGAATGGATTTTGTACAGCTTTCACTGTAAATAACAAGGATGTATTTTATGAAAAACTATTTTCCTGAGTATTTTAAAATCTACATTAAAATTTAGGTTCTGTATTTACTATAAATTGAATAGTTGAATTCTCTCTTTGTGATTCCATCTTGTGAATTTATCAGTCTTATTTCAATAGTATTTTTAATGGCACTTGGTCCTTCTACTCTTTCTGTAGTTTATGTTAAGTGCTAAGAATTAAAGAGACATGTCTGCTTTTTTCTATTGAGAAATGGCTCGAAATTCCTCTAAATCAAATTTATAAACCATTGTTCAACCTGTTAAGCTTTAAGAAGTTTTCAAAAGCTGAAAGAAAGTTATGGTTTTTGAAGAACCAATCGTTTCTGCAATAAAGAGGCATTTCTGGTTGAGTGGTTTTAAGTATCTTGTTATAATAATATTTTAATTTCTTTTTACTGGCTGATGTTGAAGCTGAATATGAATGTGGAACACATTGATCTTGAATGACCTTGAATGTTAGACATGCAAGCTCAGAATTTTCATACCATGTGATTTCCTTCTCATGCCTCATCACTGAATCTGTGTTCTGGCAAATGAGAAGAAAACCTTTGTCTCTCCTGTTTTCAGAAGCATCTTCCAGTCATCCTTGGAAAGGTTTTTCAGCTGTCTCAGACATGTAGGCATGTGATTTCAGTTCAAGAAGAGCTGATTAGTCCATATTCCTAGAACTGATGAAAAAGTGAATCAGTTTTGGTTTTACTTTACGTCTTCAGCAGTAAAAAAAATTGTTAGATGTAGTTTAGGCCAAAAATTTTAGAATGTTGAGAGGGAGTAGGCTAGCCCAATGACAGTCTTAAGTGGAAATTGAAAGCTCAAGAGATTTTCAAAGTGATATTGATCATAACAAGTTGTGTAAGGCTGGGAATTCATGATGACTTTGAATTTACATAAGCCTTCACAGCTGAGAAAAGAAACATTTTCCCTCACTGCTGTCATAGCCGGTTAGCTTTCCTGGGATAGCAGAAGTGTTTATACTGCAGTTCAGTGGAGTGGGGTGATGAAGCACTTTTTTGGTGTTATTGCTGGCTTAATTTTCTGTTCCTTGGTAGGAGGTTTGTGAAAGCAGGTAAAGTGTTTGGGGACTGCTGTGGCTGGATGTGACATGCTATGAGGATGTGAGTTTATGTCACCTTGATGGGTTTATTAAACAAGATGAACTGAAAGTTGAATTTCAGTGGAAAAGTGTGAGTCTAGTCTTGGAGGCAAACAGACTGGCATGAGAATCATTAGTGACAGATTGGTGACAACCACTTTAAGGTTATAAACACATACTGGGCTTTTATTTTGGTGCCATCCCTCTGTACTATACACAAAGGGAAGGCAGTCCTGTTCTTTGATGGAGATTTCAAGGCAGTTTCCCCAAAAAGGTAGGAAGGGAAAAGTTTTCACTTCTGATACCAACCATCATTTTAGCAAAGAGGTTCAGAGAAAGCAACAAGACTACTAGAGCAGTCCTCTTTCCACTTTCACCTTTCCACTTTTCACCTGCTGCAGAAGGGAAACAGCAGTGACAACGTGGATCTGTACATAATTATGTTCATCCTGTGGTACACCTGTACCAAGTTTTCTTGTGCTAGGAGCTTTGCTGGTCTTAGTTGACATCTTACATTATTTAGTTGAGCACACACAGATAAAATCAATATGTCACATCTGTGACATTGGCAGAAATCCTTAGCAGTTTTTGAGATGTTGTCTATTCTGTGTGACTGAGTTTGTGCAAGGAGTAAGAAGTTGTCGTTAAGGCTCATCTCCAAATAGAGGAGGATGGGTATTGAATAGGGGAGTTAGAGACAGAAATATGTCCTTTAAATTCTGTGTTGAACTTGCTTTAGGTGACATAAGAAAAGAGCTGACGTGACCAATTGGAAACTGACCTCCTCTGCTCTAGATAGCTGAGGGCAAAAGAGGCAACAAGCCCCAGTGCAGTTCAGAAGAGGATATCCCTCACCTCTCTAGCCCAGTATTATCAGTGAGTAATAGATGTGGGGATGATCATAGTGGGTTTGGTTTGAATGGCTTTCCCAGTGTATCAGTCTCATTGATCAGACATGTCCCAAGCATTATTTTCTCTGTCAATAAAACATTATTCTATCACATTGTATGCCAGTGTGTATCACACTCAGAGTTTTCCTTTGGTAACTTTCCTTGAGGTAGGAAGTTGCAAGACATTCTATTTTTCATAACCCCTATTTTTCTGTTTTATACCATACAAAGAAGTCAGGATGCACATGACAGTAGGTCTGTTAATATCAACAAATTCACTCTGCTGCCCTTGGTCTTTTGTGGTCTTGCATTCGTCACCAGCAGTCACTGAGCTCAGGAAGCTGTGCTCCAACTGTGCCAGGAATCTACAATTTCATTACTCACTGTTGTAGTGATTGACCTATGTCAGCAGATGAAGCTGGGTCTGATCCCTTACGAGGTTCCTGGTTTTCTGAAATGTCTCATAAAATGCTTGTTTGACTAAAAGCATTGCACTACCCTTTGTACTGGCTATCCCTCTTTACATTTCCAGATAAATCTTCTGGAGGCCTTTACCTGGACTCAGTAACAAAATCTTGGTTCCTGCCAGCAATGACTTGCCTTTCATATACTCATAGCACAATTAGTAACAGAGGGTAAAAAAGCTGGTTCTTCCTTACTTACATGTGCAAAACATACTTCTGATCAGAACAAATTATGATCGTTTTTGTGTTTTTCTGTCCATGGTGAATTTTAAAACATTGTAATCATCACTGAGGACTGGCCATTGCGACTGAGTCCCCAAATCAGGAAGGACAGATCCACAGTTTTGTGAGCAGATTGCCAAAGCATAAATAGTACTAGTGTTAACCTTTGAAAATTTTTGTGTTGTCTTAGTGCCTCAAAGTGTATACTCAGGGTGGATATCTGAAATCTTTTCTTGCTCCCTTTTTCTTAATTTCTTGATGAAGGTCATACAAATCCCGTTGTGAAAAAAAATCCCTCTATTAAGGTCTATATGCACCTTACCTAATGAGGTCATGTACTCTGAACAATAAATTATGTTCCTCAAAAATGGAATGTGAGTTGCCATACTGATGGCAACTTGTGAAAGGAGCAGCTTCTGGGGTATAAAATTTGTGCAAGAGTAAAAGTAATCATCAGTTCCCTAATGGAGCCATGACAGCAGACAGGAGGATGACAAGCCATATGTCTACAGTCTCTCAAGGGAAATAAATAGAACCTGCATTATTTTGTTCAAACTGAACGAAGTAAAAAAAAAATCATAGGTTCTCCATTTTCCCTCCACTGCCATTCATGACCTGCAACAATGAAAAGAGCTATGAGCCCAGGTGGTAGCTGAAAGCAGTTTTGTTTCTGCACCTGCCTGTGCATGCTTACTGAATTTAATCTTTCAGGAACTTTATTTCTTTAAAAAAAGAATAGAATGTGAATGTGTCTATGTTTTGTTTCCTGGGATTTCATGGGAGGCAAGATTTTCTCTTTGCATCTTGGTGGTTTAATCCATACTCTCTGTTTTGTTATTCATTCAAAAGGAGTGGTTAAAGTGCTGATGGAAAAAACTGTCACCACTCTTCTGTGGCTGTCATCTGATGTGAAGAGCAGCCCATTGTGTCTTATGCCGCAGACAGACATTTTTTCCACCAAAGCATGATGAAACAGCCTTATCCTCATTACAGCTAATGTCTGTCTAAGGCTTTCTACATAAAGACTACACTTCTATCTTTCCTGATATAACTTTTATCTTTTGGGTGGGTGATGGGTCATGGGGCTACAGTTATGCTTCAGCTCCTAATGTTGAAAGGAATGAACATGTTTTCTTTGGCCAGACCCTAAATGGCTTTTTCTTGGCAAATTCAATCCAGCCACATTTGTTGATGACTTTTACTAAGTCTAAACATAATTATGTTGTAACCTGCACTTTGGCTTGGGAGGCAGGGTACCCTGTTTATGTACCCTGTGATTATATGCCATCTACTACAGATATCCTATTGTTGCTTGTAACTTACCATATGATTAAATGACCAACATTTATCATCAGAGTGAAGTGTCCATTGTATCATATATCTTCCATAAACTAGAACAACATTCTTACTTAAGCCCTCCACTTTTTAGAAATTAATTTTTGGTCTAGTTTGGTCTAAAGACATTTTCTGTTTAGTTCTTATGCCTCTTCTTCCAGTAGTCATATTTTAGCTCATCATATGATGGTCAAAATACTCACACAAAACATTTTTGATCTCAATCATTTATATTTTCTTTCAGATCATGTGTCAATGCATACTGAATTTATGAAAGATAACCCTTCCTGTCTTTTGCAAATGTCTAAAAGACATCTGCAGCATGTGTTTTCATATGTATTTTTACTGAGGCACAGAAATATAAACCCAGTGTGATGTTCCTGTTAGTGTGTGCTGCCCAGTGCTGTAAGGCTGTAAGCCCGTCAGGGCTGATGTTGTTGTGCAATAAAGTGCCCAGGCAATCCATCACAGCATGCACAGCATTCCTCTGATGAATGCACTTCAACCTGTTAGAACCAGGCAGGACTATACTCACTAAAGGGCTGTGCAGAGATTGCACACAAATCAGCTTCCACCTGATGGCTTTTTAGGCCTATGAGAAGCTGAATTATGAACAGCAAATCTCCATGCCACTCACAGCATAGCCATGGCCTATTTCCTCACTCTGACTACATGGAAAAGATGGGTTATTGCAGGTCTGAGATCTTCAGATGGAAGGATCAATTCCCTGGTGCTCCTAAACCTCTGTAGGCACAACTCCAAAACAGGCTCACCACTGCTTTTTCTTAAAGGGGTACCCACATTTTATACACTTCTTCAAACGGTCTGAAACATTTTTCCTTATTTTTTTATGTCCATAAGTGAAATCACTCATCCTTTTAGAGATTATTCAGACAAAAAACCCCTCTGTTTTAAAATAAAAATCATAAAGATGTTGCTTTTACTTTAGTCTTTTTGTTCAAATTTGCAGCTAGTATATTTCCCATGACAGAAACTTGCAATCATTTAGTTTGAACTAGTATTGAATATTTTTTTGTCATTTATTCTTTTTGGTCAGATAATAAAACCCTGGACTTGGAAATGTGATACAGCACAGGTCCTGTTCTAATAGGAAGATAAGGGAAAGCTTTTTCTTTAATTAAAAAAGTTAATTTGAAATAAGAGTGTAATTACCCAGTCTGACAGTGCAGATTTTCCTGACATCATTATGGGACTTTTGTCAAGTTACTTGCTTATATAGAAAGCTTCATCTTATTGGAACTGGGTGAATATCTTCCTGTATTAACAGCACTGAGAAAGATATTTTGGTCTTCCCATTCCCATCATGTATTACAAAGTTGTGTATGACCATGAAGGTAAAAACCATGAAGGTCTGTAGTACTGATATTTTATAAAAACTGAAAGATCATAAAGAAACACTTTATACAGGCAATATTTCTGTTTATGGAAGGGAAACTGGTCCATTTCCTTACCTGTTTGCCGAAGGGTTTTTGTGTGTTTTAAATTATAGATCAATACAGTGCTTTCATGTAGTGTAATTTGTTTTAATGTAAACTGATGTAGAAAAAAAGAGGAAACACAAGGGAATTACTGATGATGCCAAATTTAATGTGATTTAATTCTCAAATTCTAAACCCTGAGGCTAATATATTCTAGTTTTTTCCCACTTAGATTTTTGCCTTTTCTCTGTTTAGTTCTGGTCATGTTGCTCTAAGCCAGATGTTTTCATCAATTAGCTCCACAACTGAAGAGCATAGCCCAAAATGATTGTGAGGTAACAAGTGAACAAAGGAGGTAAAGAATGGACAAGACCAAATTTCAGCTTCAGGATAAAGTGTGTCTGCTACAAATCTTTCTGGATTTTGTTGTCATAGCTTGCTGTCTGTTCCTCACAAAACAAGCCCGCCACCTGCACTGCCTACAAAACATTTGTCCCCTGCACCAAGAGATAGACCAGCAAACTAATCCTAATCAAAAAGGTTTGGTTTGGGGTTTATTTGCCATTGACCCAGGCTAGAGGTTCCTCATTCAAAGTATTGTCTGCCATTAATTTCACTAAGATGAGAAATAAAATGGTGAAATGTGAGAGTGGAGTATCCAGTCCTGGGCATCAGCTGAAGTGACAGAAAGGGGCAGAGCTGGCTGCTTTTCATTACAGTGGCTGCATTAGCGTCCCCTTGGGAGGGATGCAGAGTTGAACAAGAGAACAGGACGATGTGCTTATATTGGCATAACCTTTAATTGAGCAACACACATGAACCAGAGCCTCTTTCAGAACACAGAAACATAGCTTGCCTCCCCTGAAGCCCAAGTTGTACATGGGCATTTACCAGCTTCTGTCTCACTGTTCTGAGCTGTGCATTCACTGCTTGAGGCAAACCCATGCTGCCTCACCTCTCTGAGTTCTGTGTCCAACACAAAAAATGTCTGGGAGAACAAGGCATGGGACAGCACATGATTGTGGCAGGATGTTGGCAGTAGAGGAGCACAGAGCTAAATTCCCTTCTGAAAAATCTCCAATGGAATAAACCCCACGTTCATTATATGCTGTTCCAGTGGGGTTTTTAATGTATATATGTGAAATGTAATTTAGTGGTGTCTGATACTTCTCTAATGTTGTATATTAGTTTCTGCAGTCTTCCCTGACACACTGTGTTGTTTTACATGAATGTGAATATTATTAGAAGCAATGCAATAATGTTATACAATGGGTGTGGTATTAATCTCTATATAAAATCCCCAAAGTTATATTTCAAATAACATTGATTTCTTGCGGTAAAACCCAGACATTCACCAAATTGTCTTTCTGTTATGCATAAATTTTAAGCAGATTTTTTAAAATTTGAAAAATTTTATATTTTTGCTCTGCAACCTTGTTGCTTCAAATTTCTATAGAATGAATGACAACCCAGGTTGATGGCATTCAGCATTTTTCTAAACTCTATTATTCTTTTCGTTATTGAATTTTTTGAAACATTGGAAAATAATGATTTCATCATAACCTGAAAGCATTTTATTTTTTTTTAATTCCTGTGTATCATGTGATTCAAGTTTCCTGTGAATTATCAGGTAAAAAATAACTTTTAGCTGGAACAAAGAGGAGAATAAACAGAGCAAGGAGAAAAGCTTATGACAGTTATTTTTATTAGACTCTGTGGCAATATAGGAGGAGAGAGCAGCAAAAGTAAAAAAATGTCTACTGATATTACAACAGTTTGATTCAAACATAGATCCCATTGCATTAAATGTCTACAAACATTAAAAGACTATCCAAAAGTCATCCAGTACCGTACAAATTTTTTATGGTGACAAGAGCTGTTCGGGCATGAAGATGTTTTACCCAACTAGCAAATAGCAGAAATAGAGTGCAAAGCACCAGAAACAGACTGCAAAATCAGATTTTCCTCTAACAGCTCTATTCAAGCCTCTTCCAAGGATTCAGCAGCGCCAAAGTTGATACAATGACACAGCTGCTAAAATATTCATCCCAAGTGAGATAATCCTCCCCTCAACCTCTTTTCTCTGGTTCCAGTCTGTCTAGGAACTGTGTTGGTCTTTGTTTGGCTGAAGCTGAGAGGCACTTGGGAGCTATCTCATGGCAGTGTCTCACCAAGTAGATAAAGTATTTCATGCCTCTTTCCAAGAATGTTCTCTAAGGAAGTATGATCAGAGAGGAACAGATACAAGTCATTGGACTCTAAATAACATTGAGGTTTCTTTCTGCTGAAGTAGAGAGCATTGCAATTTAGAGTAATTAAATGTATGTGAATAGACACTTCAGTTACAGTTACATTTGCACATTCTTTGCATTCCATCATTGTCCTTACCTAAAGTCCTCTTGCTCCCATGTTCTACCCAGTGGTGGTCTAGCAACCTTCCTGACAAGGCTTGTCTTGTGGCATATCAGAAGAAAAACATCTACTGGAAGAGTGTCATGATACATTCTCCCCTAAATTCCTCCACTGAGCTGAACAGGATAGTAATCAGCATTGTGGATTATATTCCACTGGATCACATACTTTTCACAAAGAGGGTGAACAGCAGGGAAACTACAGCAAACTTGAGAACTTACTGACATTTACGCAATGTCATACATTGCACGTTCCCAAATTTCCCAGATAATGCTTGCTTTAATTATTAACAAAGCAGCAGGAAAAATAATGGTGAAAAACTAATTTTCTAGCCTTTAAATATCTACATAAGATAACACAGAAGTACAGAGAAGAGTATGAGAATTGTGGGTAGCTTTTCTTTTTACCCTCATGCACAGACTCACAAGAAAGCCTTGTAAGGTTATGCAATTAATGAAAACAGTTATGCTCATGCCTTCTGGGGTTTAGCTTTCTGATAGCCCACTTTTCAGGCCAGAAGAAGAAATAGGTTAGGCATTCAATCTGGTCAAGCAAAAGCAAAGCAAAAATATGTGTATAATCTCTTTCTAATTCATTTTTCCCAGAAGGCTAGAGAAAAAATCATAAAATAGCATGAGAGATTGGTTCATTTTACACTGATCTTGAAAGCTTATTAAGGTATTTAACTTTCATGGATTGTCTGAGGGATCTGGAGTTGCTGCTATCCTTTTGTTTAATTACACTGTAATCTTCATGCAATTACAGTGATGATAACAGTCTTCTACAGACATAACAATAAATTAGCCATCTGGGGATAAATGACATTACCTAAAGCTTACTTCACTGAAATATCAAAGAAAAATTAATATGGCTATATAAGACAAGGCCTGAAAGTAAATTGCATTATCTATTTCTAGAATTCAGCATTCCAATGTATTTTAGGGGCTTAATAGCGTAACATATTCTTGAATTTTCTTCATAAAGAAATAGTTGGAGGAGAAATATCCAGAAAAGCACAGGGAAAGCACATTTCAGCAAAGTTGAAAAAGATACAGTGCGAAGTTTTGTGGGCTATGCTTTATATGCCTATGGAATACTTCTCAGCTTCTCCAAATAAATACAAGAGCAACACCACTTCTGATGTTTTATTTCCCCATATCTTCCCATCTTTCTATTGCGTGTAAATGTCTCTTGTGTAGTTTATTTCCAGCAACAAGAGCAGATTCATCAGGTTTTTACTGTTACTGCTGAAGAGAAGAAAAGGAGTGTAAGATAAAAATGTGGTGTTTCAGAAGCAGTGAGATATTAAACAAGAAACATCCTGAAAATAAAATGCAAGTCAAAATTCTCAGCAGCGTTAATCAAAACAATTGCAAAAAAAATCCTACATTCCCCTGGACTTTCAACAAAAGAGAAAACGTACAACTCTGGATCAATCAATTATAATTTTTTGTGCTCTTTATAATAGCAAAGACATGGCTATTTGAAGGTAAAATTTCACATCAACTTATTCCACTGCTGTTACTGAGCACCAGCAGACACAATGGTTCTTTTTCTCTCTCATTTTCTTTTTGCCAGAACACTTTTTCCTTTTTAGAAGACAAAAGATAGAGTGTGAGTAACATGACCTGGGCAAGAACTAACGATGTCTGAGGTACAAGACTGGTACATTAAGTGCTGTTTCAGCTGCAGCTTTCCACCTATCTTCTAGTATAAAGTTACCAAACTAAAATAAATTTTTAAAACTCTTAGCAAAAAGCAAGAAATTCCAGTAATTCAGGAAAATAATATTATTTTTGCATATTTTTAAAATAGTTGATATACAAAATAAAACATGCCTATATAAAACAATCAAAATACTAAGTTAAGTTTTAGGTTGTGTTGGGGGTTGTGGCAATGTTTAGGTGGAAGGGTGACTGCTTCTGTGGAAGGAGGTGGGCGGCTGGCCCTTACCAGACAGAGACAGATCCTCTGCAGAAAATACTGCACTTCAATGTCACTTCAGAGTGAGGCCAAAAGCATGATGAAAAACACTGTGAACACCAAGGAGAGAAAAGAAGAGGCAGGAGGTTGTCCAGGCACCAAAGTATCTGTAAAGGAGACCCGGCTGGAGCAGATATTTCTTTGCAGACCATGGAAGAGCCACCCTGAAGCAGATTCCACCCTGCAGCCTGTGGAGCACCCCACACTGGAGAGGTGGAAATGTCCTGGAGGAACCATGGGCTGTGGAGTTCTCACAATGGAACAAGTTTATCCCAAAGGACTGCAAACTGTGGGAAAGATCTGTGGTGGATTAGGAAAAAAATGAGAGGGAAAAGGACACAGATGAAATGTTATGAGCTGACCACAAGTCACATTCCCCATCCCCCTGCACTGCTCAGTGGAGGGGAGGAGGTAGAATAAAGGGAATAAAGGAGTGGCACTAACTAAGCCTGGGAAAAAGAGAGGGGTGGAGGAAAGGTGTTTTAGTCTGGCTTTCTAACTACGCAAACCTATTTTGTCTGGCAGCGAATTAAATTAACTTTCCCCAAGTCAGTTCTTTCTTGCCCATGACAGCAATTGGCAAATGTTCACACTGTTTATGTCTGGACACACACATTTTTTCATTTTATTTAGTCCTCTTATCCTGTTGAGGAAGGGCTGCGAGAGAGCAGTTGAGTGCACATGGGGCAGATAGCAAAAGTCAACCCAACACAGAGAGACACAAGGATTTATCTTACAAAGTTCAGCTTAGGAGATGGTTATCAACCTAAATCATTCTTTTTTTGTTGTTGTGGTCTGCATATCCCATATCCTACCATCTCTTTAGACACATTTCAAAGAACTCATTGCCTGTGCTGCCTCAAAACTATATTTTGTCATTCTGTTGGCAAACATTGTCAAAAAAGTTTCAAAGTGATACTGAGTTTGTGCACAGCTAAGAATATAAAAAAGCAAATCACAGAAATCTGATGTGCAGAGTGTTGTAACCTTGTACATTAAATTTGCTTTGTAAGCTTGATATGTTAGCATGCAACAGATAAGCATATTTTAGAATGGGTAAATTCAGGCATAAAATGCATTTTTAAATCAAGTCAGGGTCCTACATCAAGTGTGACTGTGCTTTCATGCTGAACTGGTTAAATTTTTTCCCTGTTTATGTGACTAAATCTGTACACTGTGAGAACTAGGAGTTTACTCTTCTTGATTTACAAGTGGTTTTAGTATTAGTTCAGCCTTAGTTTTAGCTAAACTTATATGTACATATTAAACTTACAAAATGCTGAGCACTTTTCCTTATTTGTCTTCATTCCAGTATTTAGGAGCATATTATGCTTCTAGGTGTAGTGGTTGTGGAGAGTTTTGGAAAAGAGCTCTACCAATGCCTTCCACAAAGGAGAGATTAAGTGGTTCAGGAAATTGCAGGTCTGAAAAATTCTTCCTTGACTAAATGAATCAACCATGAGCATTAAGCATTGTCAGAAAATTAGGTCACAGATAAGATAGCCAAATTTCTGCAGAATTCCATTCCAGAATAAGTTAATTTTACATTTGCTGCTCTTTTTAAGTCATAGTTGCAATGATAAAGTGTCCGTGGTCAACGATGGCTTCATCTTTTGAATCTCTGGGATGATTTGAAGTGACTTTGTGTTCCTTTTCAAGTTGTTCCAGTGCATGACTGGAGTTCTCATTAGAATGATCTTCATGCAAGGCCTGCCTGCTTCCCAGCTATCATCCACCTCCTGCTTTCCATTTCTGTCTATAGTAGAGCTGCATCCGGCAAACACTTCGAAATACGTTCTGTGGTTACTAATTACTTGGGCTGATTTGCTTAGTTAAGTGTTCCAGCACAATTAAGTCTTTTCTTTACCTATTGTATCTGCCTCCTTATTAGTTATAAGGGTGACATTTATACTGTAAATGGGATGAAAGCATGAAAGGGAAACTGTGTAAGTGCAGGATGGTTGTGCAAGGGATGAATAAGTACTGAACTGTTAAGGCTAATTAATAATGTATGAATATGGATTAGAAGGTTTGTTTGTATTGTCTTCAAAATATTTTTGTGGAATGGTTTCAAGGTTAGAGACCTACTCACAACTGTGTTAAAATATGTGTGCACATGTCCACAGGGATAATAAGCAGCACATAATATGAAATATACTTCTGTATAATAATATGTATTAAAAGTATCTAAATAAGCATAAGGGATTATTTATCAAAGGAATGACATTTTAGAAGCAAAAAATAATAAGCAGGAAATAGTGAAAATGCCTTTCAGGGACTATACTTTGACAAGGGAGTTGGCTGTCCTAAAATAAGTAATAGAGTAAAATCAGCCGGATTTGGATATTCTGAAAGCTCACATTTATAAATGACTTGTAAATATGTGTGGGCAGATTCTCTTTCTAAACTGGTGTTTCTCTCTCCCTATCAATTACCAAAAGAGAAAAGTGGTATTTAGATATTCAATTGGAGGAATCTGCCCCCCAATCTCCCCCTCTGCCCCCTACAAAAAAAAATAGTTCAGTCCTAAGAATTACTTTAGTAGTTAGAGAGTGCTCAGTTATTCAAATACTGTATCTTTTGAATACATAGATATATTTTAAATGAAGAAAAAAATCTCAAAACATCACTGACTCCTTTGTCAGATGCCAAATCTTTTGTTGTATTTGCAACACACTTGACTTTTTCTTAGGTTCCACATCACCACCACATGAGTTAACTTCACAGAACAAGATGCTATCTATAAGCAGCCATGCAGGAGAATTATTCCAGAGAACCACCTTGTTTGTTTATCTGTTTGTTTATAGCATCTCATGACTTCTGCTCATGACTAGTTCCATGAGCAGTTTTCAAGCATTTAACTATGTATTTCAGGAGAGTACAGGAGTGCTTAAAGCACTCCAGAAGCTTACTTTTTCATGCACTCAGAGATTTCCTATATCATAATGAGCAAGTCTGTTCATGAACCCTCTCATTGCAGACTGGTTAGGGTGGAGATATTGTTAAGAAAGTGAGGTTACACACTAATAGTTTTTAATACACATTAACAGCAGTTTTGATCAAGTTCATATTCAGTTCTGGAATTTCACAATCATGTTTTAGAGTTACATTTTTAGGCTCCTTCATCATATGTTGTATTGCCATGATTCCAAATATAGGAAGAAAGGAACCCATGAGCTTAGCAGTGAAAGATTTTGTAGAAGAACAGAGACTCTCAATGTGATTGAAGATGGAAAAAGAAACAAAACCCAGCATAATTGGTGTTGAAAGTAATACTATAATTTTACAGCAAAGAATAATATTTCTTTGATATGTCTTTCTAATAACATTTTTCATGTTAGAAAATTTTCAGCTCTAATATTATTCTTGTTGTTGAGATGGTTGCTGTCGGAATATATTTCACTGAATGAATAGAAGAAAAAGCAAAAACATCATAAGACACCATTTGGTAATCACTATAGGAGGGGAGGTAGTATGCAAACGTCAGTTTTGAAGATCTGCCTGTAGTTCAAATTAACTTAAATGTAAGGGATAACAAAAAGACTAGGGCACTGGGAGTTTTTAAGTCAAGCTTTCATCTGGGGCACTTAAAATAATTAGTTCCATTAGCCTATCGAAGTGGAGTTGGCAAACCAGCAACAACAACCAAGCAACACAGGTTTATTTGTAGACCATTTATTGTTTTAAATAGAAGAAGGTTCTTGCCATTAAAATACACTGATTTTTGCACTGAAAAAACCTACAGGATTACTGTATTCACCATAGATGACTGGTCTTCTTTCAAAAGAAGGACTCCAATGCCAAATCAGTAAGAGGTTTTGGATGAGCACTTGAGATGAAAGAAGCCCACTATTGATCTGAGGAGTTCTGTAGATTTAGGGATGAATAGGACAGACCAGTGAGACTGACACAGCAGAGAATGTAGTAGAAATGTTACTTGTCTTATAAACCTGAAAAAGACCTATCTGTTCCACTTTTCATCTGACTTTCTTTTAAAGGTTGTCACATCTTGCCTGAAATAGTCCCTTACTCTGTGTCTCTAGAAATATGAAAAAGGGTTGGAGGACTAACTTTAAAAGAGGTCACAAATTACATAAGCAAAAAAAACTTCAGATTTTTGGAAAGTATGCAGGAAAGCACTATGGAATATGCCTGATGGTAAATGGTTTATTTTCATAGTGCCACATACTTGCATTTTGCCCTTAACTGGAGTTATTCTTCCTTGAGTTTTCACTGTTTTTATTTCTGTAAAAAACCTCCTTGAACTACTTGTTCCATTATTCATTGTGGATCTTGGGTTTTTTGGCAGCTATCACAGAAATTTTTTATGAAACTTTAGCTCTTATTTAATTTACTATAAAATTTATGGTGGGATTAATTTCTCTCAGATGACCCTTTAATGCTCTGGCAATACCTAATTCCACCTGCCATTCTAAATAAATCTTTTCAGAGTTTACTGAAATGGTCTCAATTTTTTTTTATTGTAGGTTTCATATACACTGGAGAAGTTGTGCATCGAATGCTAACAGCTACTCAATATATTGCACCATTAATGGCCAATTTTGACCCCAGTGTGTCAAGAAATTCAACAGTCAGATACTTTGATAATGGTATGTAGCAGTCCTTGATAAAAAAAATGTGTGTGTATCCCTTGACTCTTCTTATTTTCCTAAATAACTATTTTTGAAGAAAACATTAAGGGTTTTAAATTTGGTTTTGATGGGTTTTTTTTGGTTTTTTTGTTTTTAATTAGAGGCTGTATGGAGCATGTGACTCAATATCTATAAACAATTATCAATTTAGAACACAGTATAGAATCATGAATGCCTTTTCTTAATTGAGCAGATATCGTCTGGATGTTGAAGTACATAAGCTCAAACTAGCAATGCATTTTACCAGTTTTAAAAGGGAAAATCTGTCTTATATAACAGTGTAAATTCCTGTTACTTCAAAGTATATATAGTGAATACCATCTGCCCACTGCCTAAAGTGAAAATAGCATTTGTGGAGTGCAATAGCAAGAATACACAGAAGCAGGGCAGGGATAAGGTTAATAAACCTGTCAATGACTAAGTGTTCATGGACTCCCAGAATTGGAATCCAATACACTCATCTACACCATGAGTTCTCAACAGTTCCTTGTAAAAAAGATTGAAAGAGGAAAAGGTAAGCTGCAGTGTTGTACTTGAAACTCTGTGAGAAGTTTCAAAGCCCTTGAAGTGTGGATATTTTTCTCTTGAAGTCAGTTGTAATCAATATTTTAGAAACACAGCCTATGTGGCTAAGAGGCATCTAGTGCTTTACCTCAGACCTGTAGTGATCAACTACAGTGGCAATTAAAACTTAAAGAATTTAGTATCACAACATAATATCATGAGATCTGTAACTTCTAAGCTGTCCTGGATATCCTGGTGCTATTTTCTGTATGTTTATTACAGTGAATTTAAGCAAAAATTACCAGCAAGTTCAAAAACATTTAATATTTCCAATAGTACTTTTTATTCATTACATCAGTTATTAAAATGCATACTATATCTTTTACATCTAGTCTTAACCTTTCCTTAAAATCTAGTCATTTCAATTGTTGTTTGTTAAAAATCCAATAATATACTTACTTGAGAAAATCCTACTCCTTCCATGAAGAATTTTGAAACAGAGGAAGACATAATTTTTCATAATTTTCATTTCATTTTCAATTTAAATTGTAAATTATTTAATATTATGGCCAAAGATTTGTCATCTTTACCTAAAGAATCTGAGGATTCTGGAGAAGACGTTGCTAATTCTCATTATAGACTGACTTGCAGTCTGCACACCAGGTGTACCAGGCTGTATCACATGGATTTCATTACAAGGTTGAACAGTTCTTTGAGATGCTGGATTCCTCTTCATGTGTAATGCATCAGCTTTTGAGCTCCATGGGCTTTAGGACAAAGAATTTTCTATCTTAACACAAGTAAAAAGGAACTAAGCAGATTGTATCTTCAGCACCTTATTTCTTACTCATCTGTGCTTTGTTCCCATGAGTAAGTGCTCTGCCATAAAGCAGCATCTGTAGTGGGGAAGCACAGAGCGTGGGGATCCATCAAAGTCCCCCTGATGGAGCCAACTGCCAGGAACTTAGGTACACACAAATCTACACAAAAGCCTCTGCAATGAGATGACAGATTGGGTGGCAGCTGATTTCCATTTTAGCTTGGGGTTCTGAGGTGCACATAGATCTGAAGTACTCAGTGACTGACTAGAAGAAATTCTGGCTAATTTTGCTCTAATACTTTTAGAAGTTAATTTATATTTACATTTAAAATAAAATTTAATGCAATCAAATAAATATTCAGAAAGTAGTTAATGAATGTGGTCACAAAGGAATAATGCACTGCGTGCACAAATAATGAGTATCTATAATGAGTATCTACTATAAAGAAAGACACAAGAGACAATAATGTGTTGGACTTGGTGCAGTGTGGACCCAAAACTTGCATGCTCATAGTTTGATGACAACGCCTGTCAATATGTTCATGTCAGTTGTGTAACAAAAGATTTCTCAAGGATATATCAAAAATATATTGAGCTGAATAAGTACTGACCAATCATGAACATTCTAGGAAGACAGGAAATGAAAGTCTGAATCAAAGCACACAACCCCCATTACTGCCAAAAAAAGTTTTTGAAGAAAGCATGTAAAGATGAAAATGTTATTTTCAGTAAATACAGTTTTGGTGATAAGTGTCTCAACATCTGTAAAACATGCTCACAGGGTATGCAAGTTGCTTGAGAAATATTTTTTTCATGCAGTAAGTTCATCTTCAGCCAGTGAACTCCTGTGAATATTAACAAGGCTCTTGCAACTAAATCTCTGCACACCAGACTCAATATTTACCCCATGTATGAATTCTTAGTGAGTTTGATTTAGTCTACATTTATTTATTTTCAACACCTAACATTTTTCAATTTGTGGAACCTCAGCAAGGGCTTACACCATACAGGGGAAAAAAAGTTATTTAATTAATGCATAGTTAATGGAGAATGTGAATTCTTGAAATAATAAGTTACTAAGCAGGGAATGCTATTAGCACTTCACATTTCAAAATCATCAGGATTTATGTATAGAGTGTAAAGAATGCCACTGCAGAGAAGTGACAGTGGCAGCTCACCTGAACTACTGGATCCTACCTATAGTGGTGTTGATTTCTTGTGCATTTTCGAACAGGTTACTTGACCATTTTTGTTTAGCTGTAGTTGAGGTGCTTGTGGTGTCTACATTTAAGAGGATTTCAGTTTCAACTTGTGTTTGTAATATCTTTGGCCTTTCAAGGCGTGGAGCTGAACATTGCTAAAAAGAGACAAATCAGTTCTTGTTTCAAGTAACTGCAGTGAAGTACTTTTCCTACAGTCAGTTAATATATTTCTCACATTTTTTTTTCCTTTTGCCTCTCTACCCCCACTCTGGGGTTCACAGGGACAGCACTAGTTGTCCAGTGGGACCATGTACATCTGCAGGATAATTACAACCTGGGGAGTTTCACTTTTCAGGCCACCCTTCTCAATGATGGGCGTATCATTTTCGGCTACAAAGAAGTAAGTTGGGTCTGAGAATTCTCATTGAAGTGGACAAATTACTTTATACATGTCAGGAATTTCCCTACATTTTTTAGGGGGGAGGGAAAATATTTGAAAGATCAATTATATAAGATCATTTCATTATACTGCTTATAAGATCAGTATTTTGATGAAAATGATATATTATTGTTAAAGTGAAGTTCATATAATTGACTTAAAAAACATCAACGTGACACAAATGTAGTAATCTTGGATTTCAACTGGGCTTTTTTGGATGTTTGTGAGTGTTAGGTCTTTAGTAAATCCCTGGGTTTTTAGTAAATTTCCCATGGGTTTTGAAAGATAGGATCTGATTTTTTTCAATTAGTTTATCTGATTTTTACCTGTTTCAAAATACTCTAGGATCAATGGTTATTGTTAAAAGGTCACCTTTTTCCTGCAGCTGTAGTTTTTTGGCAACTGACATATTTCAAATTTCATATATTTGAAGCAAGAAGTAACTGGTTTGTACTGCTAGCTCTGAGGTTTTCTGTCTGTTTGGTGATAAAATTGCTTAGATTGAGGTCATTTGGTTTGCCTTCATAGCACCAATATGTTGTCTTTAATGGGCTCTTGTACATTCCCCAAGTGTTTTAGAATTCCAGTTGTTGCTCTGAGTGATTGAGTGTTTTTCTAGAGTTGCTAGAGCTCTGGAAGCTACAGCCTAGCTGAATTTTAGTGCTTTTGCCACGGAAGGTTGGAGCAGGTGATCCTTGAGATTCCCTTTCAGCCTGGTATTCTATGATTCTCTGATTCATGTAAATAAGAATCAGAAAGTAGACAAGCTTGAATCTCTAGGGACAAAATAATTTCTTCTTTTTTGTTTGTATTTTGGTTTTGCTTGATTTAGTTTTTTTGTTCTGATTTGGATTCTATTTTCATCTGTTTGTCATGCAAACTGAGACTTTCTCTTCAAAATGCAAGTCTCAGTTATCCTGCTTATGGTAAGAAATCCTAATGAGTGATACAACCAATTGTCCAGACTTGGAGAAATCTCTTTTCTCTCTCTGCTGTAAAACACTTGTGAGCCTTCAGGCTCATTTTTCGTGCCTGTGTCATTAAACCCTTACATTAAAGTTGCTATGCACCTTTAATGAAGCAGAAATAATAACACTCCTCTGCCGTTCTCTAGGAAGCTAGACAGGATCTGGGTTTTTCTACTAGCAGCAGTCATACCTTCATTTAATACAGATATCTTTGCAGCTTGGAGAAGGATTGCTGCAAGACGTTCTTACTGGATCAGTATTGTAGTGAAAAGAAACTTCTGGTATGCCCATGTACATGGCTCTCCTGTTCTCGCAAAAGACATACTGATGCAAGGTCTGCTTGGGTTTGTTTTCTGAATGTTAGCTGCAGGTTACAGTCTTCATCCAAGAAAATGCAGTTTATTTGCATTTTGAATACGACTTCATGTAAGCTTTACTCTGCTTAGGACAATGGAGCTTCCATTGTACTTGATCAAAGGAGTGTGCACTAAAAGATTTGGTTATCTCCTGTTGTTGAAAACTTTTTAAAGAAAAGCAAAAACTTCTGAAGACTGCAGAAAAATTCCTACCTTCAAGACCTAAAGAGATGGGGACGGATACTAGTTTTAAGATAAATTGGTCAAGGACTATATATGCATTCTGACCTTAAAATGATGACGCTTTCAGGAGACTTCTCTTCCTGGTTATGAGATGCACTGCACTCGCTGTTACTGTGCAGCCCTGTGCAAAATGGATCTGATATGGGTGGTAGAAGTTGCTGCTCTGAATTGAAAGTGTCTCGTGTACATTTTGCACAAAAGAAAATGATGATGCGGAGTGTTAGGTAGTAGAAAACATTCATTTAGGAAAACAGGAGTAAGTGGGCATCTCCTTTACCACAAGTGGTTCCTAGAATTGCAGGGAAGTATGACATCTCATCCATGGATAAACAATTTCTGAGCTACAATGCACAGGCCGCTTGCTCTCATTACACTACTGGAAGCTTCCTCCAAAACCACATTGCTTTTGTGGGTAAGGAGTTATTAATGTTCTTTTCATTAATCTTGAGGCAGAAAACTGGAATTTGAAAATGGAATAATGTGCTTTTTGCTGCTGCTGAATCTTTGAACTAATCCCCTCTCATGAGTTATTCATGTCCTGAATGGAATTACCAAATATTTCTTTAAAGTTATTGCACATAACTAAGGAAAGACATTTTTTAAAGTGGTAATAGTAATATATTAATGATCTGTAAATCTTTTGACAAAACATTTTCTAAATATTTTAGAAAGTCACAACTAGTATATTCCATTAGAATTACTTGGGAAATGGGTTTTGAGGCTGAGATTTCCAGACAATTACACTCTTTATTTGCAGCCTTTACTCCATTACCACTAGCTCAACTTTTTTCCTAAATGAGGAAAAATAAAAATAAAATTGCCAATCACTGATCAGACACAAGTTGTCTGAAAAAAAACAAACATGTCACTTATGATTTTAAACTTGGTCCTAGTGCTTGTAAGCCTGTCTAGGAGTTTATTTGCTTTCCAGTGTTGAATCCATTGCTTTCTGAGGAAGTGTCTCTGTCTGGAACCATTCCTGTTGCTGCTGAGTCATGTTGTCAGGTGCCCCATTAAATCCAGTGAGATTACTTGTGTAAGTGCTCACTGGCATGACTAAAAGTTGCACAAGGTTTCTACTGTCTTTTTGGTGCCATTTTATTTTAGCATCACAGTTCATCAGAAATTACAGCAATGCATGGCAAATCTGAGAGGTCTTCATGGCATTGTCATTGAAAGTCCCCAAGCTGAAGCCCCAGGTAGGAAATACAGCACACAGGTTGCCAGGAGCTTCATCAAGCATCCCACAGGGGCTGTGTGTTAGTGACTCCAGGTGTTTATCTAGAAGGGTCTACCTTTAAAATAACTCTGATTATACATTTAAAGCAGATACAACTGGGATCTTTTATGTCTAATGCACTTCAGGTGAATTTTACCTTTTCTTTCTTATTTATTCAAACAGTTTGGGAGTCCCCTCTTCACATTCTTCCTGCTCCCAAATTAGGTTTGCTGCCTCATAAACCTGATGTTGACCACCAAGACAGGATCTTGGCAGAGGTTTGCTGAATACCAAATTCTCTGCCCAATCTTCTGCATTCTGTTGTTTTCCCCAATAGAAAGCAATCTGAAATCTGCAATTTTTATCCAAAAAAAAAAAAAACCCACCAATATTAGAGAAGCAGCAGAACCATCAAAAAAGACAAATATGGAGACATCAGAATATCTTTCAGAAGAGTTAATTGTTAGGAGAAGGAGCTGTATGGTCAAGTTTTCAAAATGTGAAAACAATTTGAAATATAACAAGGTCCTATGCCAAGTAAAATATTTATTTCTTTAGCAATTTACTTCATTTACAGTGCATGCATTTTCCATTTTCAATGTCATTTTGCTCCCACCAACTCTTAGTATTTTGGCAAATGGTCGATATGTAAGGAAACATCAGCTGGCATGAAAATTTTTCTGGTGTGCCTCTACCACATATGAAATATATTACAGTGCAAACTAGCCAGCAGAACATAGGAATAAAAAAGAACTTTGGCAAATGCATACTTCTTATGTATTAGTAATGAATACTCATTCCTTATGTTCTAAATTTCACCCAAGTCCAATTCTCAAGAGTTTCACTTCTTATTATACAAAATAACTATTCATTATATAGCCTTTTCCCATTTATGCTTAGAGCTAATGTGCCTTAGTGTAATATTTGGTTTCTTTTTTTGTCCATGATTAATACAGAACAAATTAGGCAAAGGTTCCATAGGCCTTGTTAATTGTTTAGGATATTTTTCTAATATCATTGGAGAAGGCTTCCTTTGTTCATTTAAATAGTAATGACTCTCTATTTGTGCAGTCATCCAGAAACCATTACTAAAGTTAAAAAACATTTGCTCAAAATTGCCCAATATGTGAGTTTGGAAGACAATTCTAAAAAAGGCTTGCAGTAGAATAAATATCTATTCTAAAAAGGAGACAGAATTGAATGAAAATTATTAAGTGCTAGCACTTAAATAAAATTGATGCCCCTGCTAGGTATGAAGGAAAATATTCTGTTTTCAGTTACAAGAATTCAAACCTTGCTGTTTCCTGAAAGTGAAAAAAAAAAATTAAAAATAAAAAACAACAAAAAAACACCCAAACAAACAATAACCAAAAAAACCCACAAAACCCCAAAACCACAAAAAAGCAAACCAAAAAAACCTATAAAAACAAAAAATCCCATAATGCCAATGTATTCCTCCTACATTATACATGCTTGGCATTTCTTTGCCTCTTTTATTGTTATCAAAAATATGGGCATGAAAATGATCTTTGATTTTTGAGGTTACACAAATTAAAATTCCTGATTTTCATGCGGTTTAGCCTGTTGACTAATTAATTACTACATAGGAAACTGGCAATGAAAACCCTATATAAACAGTGTTACTGTGTTCCTAATTGTTATTTTGCAACATACTCTGGCTCTTATCCTTGACTCAGTTTTGAAGTGGGGCAGTAAGAGCATCCTGCTTACCACCTCCTTCAGAATAAGGTTAGAGGCCATGATTTTATCCTTCTTTGAAGAATAAGATTCTGGTATGACCTTAGAGTTGAAAAGAATGAAATTTGAGAAGTCTGATTAAAAAAACTGTCTAGACTGCAGATCTCAATGGTACATAGAATTCAGCATAAATTCTAAGTACTCTTATCCTTACTGTTGAAGTATATAATCCAAAATATAGACATTAATGGCCTCAGTGCTAGTGTGGGAAGTTTATTCATAAACTGGTGACTTGTACAACACAAAAGATCACATTGTCTGTGGTAGAGCTAACAGATGGTTTAGAATTATCCTAGCTAAAAGCCAGTCTGTGAAGGTAATGCTCTAAAATCCTTGCCAACCATTAGCAATCATTTGCATGTTCCTAGCTCTCTGTTCAACTATTTAACATGTCAGCCTGTTATAACCTCTTACAATTCAGGTGAGAAATCCAGAACAATACCCCTCTGCTTGCTATGTTTTGCTGTAATTTTCCATAAATTATTTTAATATTTACTACAAGCTTTCTGTCAAAAGGGAATATTCCCTAATGAGACAGCATGTGATTAAGGCTCATTTTATCTGGACACCTCATGCAAAAGATTTCACCTGTAATAGGGCACTCAGTACACACATTACCAATTTCTTTTTACACACCTTAAAAATTAATGTGTGTTTTTTGTAAATACAGGTAGAATGACACTGTAATTTTTCAGGAGAATAAGAATTTTCCTGGATGGTGGATTACCTTCTACTTTGACTACATTTCTAACTGTATGATTGTTTCACACAGGCTGCACTTCGGTTTGAAGAGCTGACTATCCTAATTTAATCTTTTTTGATCTTACAGAAGCTCTTGCTTCTAAGCCCTGTTTCTAAAATATGTATCCCAACTTTTGGCTGCTGCTTCTATTAGACTGGACCCTACTACTTCTTTGTTTGCTTTAGAAAAGATTCTGAAAGTTCCTTGCTCTCAGTAGAGTGCCCAGCACTGCAGTATTGACAGCTGCAGGGATTTTGGCAAAATACATCGTTACTTCTGCTTCAAACTTTTCTAATTTCTCCTGAAGTTTCTCTATATATTTTCTGTTCAACTTGGCTACTGCATCCTGGTTTAGTACCACATCTCACAGATTCATTCTTAATTTTATTAATTTTTAACCTCTGAACCAGGTTGTAATGAAAATGAATTTATTTTAAAAAAATAAATAGGTAAAATAAACCAAACCTTTCACTTGTGGCATTAGTACTGCAAGAACTCATCACTTCTTCCCAGAAACAAAATAAAGCCAAGCCAAACAAAAAATGAATTAGTTTGCTGTTTTCATAATTTTTGAGAGAAATATGCAAATTGTTCAGTAATTCAAAAATTCACAATAAACATGTGAAAAGGCAGTAGACTAAAAAGAAAGGAGTCTTCTTCAAGAAGGCTAGAGTGCAATTTCTCCTGATTTACATTCACACAATAAAAATGAGTATAATCCTTTTCATGCATCAGAAACAATTTATGCATTAAGATGACAATTTTGCCAGCATATTTTGTCAGACACCTACTCATGCCAATTCCAAATACACTGTGTCCTTTCTTCATCTGCTGTGTTTTCTCTCTAACTTTGAAGAGAAACTCGTTGCATCCTCATCAGTGGTTTTCCTAAGTTAACTTTCAATAGGTTCTAGAATCTCCTCCACAAAACCCTTTAAGACAGTTTCTTTGATAGTTAATTTTAAGCTTTTCTTTCTAGTATTGTGAGACTATGAATAATTCCTTTATTTTGTTTAAGCTTTCCTGCTGCAGAAAAATTATAGATTTATTTCTGAACTTAGTGAGTCTTTTATTTTGAAGAATTTGAAAATATGGCTTTTGGCCTTCCTCTGTCATGTTATCCAATAACTGCATCAGAGCTCAGCTGATATAAGCCAAATTTAAGCTGATGTATTGCTGGCAGTATTTCCAAGTCAGTTCTCTTTTTCCTGTCGTTTTGACAACATGCCACAAGCCTTTTTTATACCAGACCAGATCATGTATGCAAGAACCCCCTAAAAAACAGTTGCTAAATTAAGTAAAAAGAATGGAAATTTATGACAATGTTTAATTCACCAGAACTTACCAGTGTAATTGGGAGCAAGCAAAATGAAAATTTTGGGAACAAGGAGAGCTACTGATATTTAAATCAAATGCCAGAAATCATGCTATTAATTGTCACATAGACAGAACTGAATCCTCAGTCACTGGAGGAATTAGCAGCTTTTTACTTCAGCATTTTTCTGCTGTGTGAAAAACACTGACCAACTATGTAATTTTTGTCATTTTACACAAGAAAAGCCAGAGCAAGCTATTGGGTTAGCTAAACTAATACCTTGTATCTCAGTTTCTTACACTTGATCCAGTTCCATCTGTCTTCAGCCTAGAAATTTCTGATTAACTGAAGGGCACCTTTGAAAAATAAGATATCCAAATATAAGATATCTGACAGCAGCAACTGGCAGAAAGTCATAATTGCTCATAGAAAGGCTTATTCTACTCCTAAGGTACCTGCCTGAAGTTTCCAGCTTCTGGTTATAGCTTTCTGTGCTAGAATAAAAGAGACTTTAGCCCCTGAGTAATTTCTGTCTCTTGTAGTACTTGTTTGTGGTAATCTAACCAGCTTTTCAGTATTTCATCCAGAAGTCAAGTGGATAGAACACTTTTACACTTCTGTTAATGGCATTTGAGAACTGGAGAAGTTTACAAAATATTTCTATGACACTTCAATCTTCCTTCTCTTAATTTTTTTGCATCATTTTAAGGAATATATCCTCTCAAAATCTGTGTACTGTATCAGCAGTGATCTTATTTTCAGGTGCAAGTAAAATGCTCACCCCACATCTAAGCTGTATTTCACTGTTTGTGTAAGCAAGTATGATATCAATTAAGTTTTCTTCCTGAGATGTCCCTTTTGACTGCTGGAGTGGTTCATCCACTACAATACTGAGATTCCTTCCAGAACTGCTGCTTTCTGCACCATGGTCTCCAAACCTTGCACTCTTATTTTGTCTGCATTATATCTTTGTATTTTTTGAAATGTCTAACCTTGCTAATTGATCCAGGTATTTCATTATTTTTACTCTGCTAGTGCCATCTGGAGAACTGCTAAGCAGTAAATTTATGCTTCCTTCTCAGTCTTGGCTGGAACTTTGGATGCTGTGAAGACACACTGTCAGTCTGAGCTGCTCCTTTAGTGACGGCTGCTGTTTGTGATCAGTCAAACTAGTTAACTATATTAATATTGCAGGAAGGCTGCATGTCACTAAATCAAACATCTTAAAACATTTCTTTCCTGTTATATCTATACAAATATCAGCCAAAGCTGCAATCTTGTCCCAAGATAGCATGATATTTGTTATCATGCAACCATGTTATCCAGTGTCAATAGCTCTGTACCATAAACCTGGAATGATCTATGACTATCTACATATTTTTATTTCTTCCTATAGATATTGGCAATTGAGCATCTGGAATTTTCCATGTTTACCACACACAGTTTTCCTGCTATTAGAGAGCATATTAAATATTATTATAATTCTGTCAGAGTTCCTTACAGATGAAAATTCACACAATTTTCAGATTAACTGGGCCATAATTCAAATGTTCATCCCAAGCTGAACTTTCACAGTTTGTGTGTCCAACAGTAGACAGGAGGCATTGCCTCCTTGTCCTTGAGCATACTAGCACATCATCCCACTTTTTTTTCAGCTGAGGGAAATACATTACTGGAAATTACTACCCTCTTATGCTTTGTCGCTGACAGTGGTTCTAAGGGTTCGTGTGAAAACAATGCAAAGAAAACTGAGATAAAATATTAAAACCAGTAATTTCTATCTTCAGAAAATTCTTGATTCTATTGTGCTATGTTGAGTAAAATATTTATTTAGGACTTTTAAGTTACACTAGTTAAATGCTCATTTTGGCAGTGCTTTTTATTTTTAGTCTTCTTTTCTAGTTCAATGTTTCAGTAAAATCTTCCTGTTTTGTCTTTTAGATTCCTGTTGCTGTGACACAGATAAGTTCAACCAACCACCCAGTGAAAGTGGGACTTTCAGATGCATTTGTGGTCGTGCACAGGATCCAGCAAATTCCCAGTATGTAGAATTGTGGTGGTGTTAATGGTTTGGAGGCTGAGAAATTAGTATAAGCTGATTTCATCAAGGATGATTTGCTGCACAACAAATCACTTAGCTAATTTCAGCTTGTTAATTCAAGTGGAATTTTATTTGCTTGATAATTCCCAATATGTTTTTTCCTGTCATTGTTTCTTTTGAGCTGATAAATTAAGTAAATAAAATTAAATGGCAGTCAAATTAAACTCTCAACTGGCTCAATTTGGTTTTCCATAAGATACTTTATCTGGAACAAACTTTCATATCCATAGTAAAGAAGAAGCAATCTATATCCAAAAATATCCAGGCTGGAAGCTCTTGATACTTTATTCTGTACTTCAAATTCCTGTACACATTTTAGTGAGAGAAAACAAGAGGAGATGTAGTTATTGAATAACATCTTGAGCTCACATAGCCATGGCAGCAGTACTGCAGGTGGCATTTAGTTTTGTCTGGCTTTACTTATACTTTGTATGGCTTCACAAAAAACTAAATAGTGGGAAATCAAGTTGGACTTTCTCGATGCTTTAATGTACTGTGTACAGAACCCTTTGAGGTTGTTTAGCTGTTAGAGAATATGTTCACTTTTCAAGCCTACTGGGTTTACTTATGTATTTGGAGAAAATTTACTAAGATCAGTTTTAGATGAAGCTGTAGTAGCAGGGTGTAGATGGAAGGAGCTGTTCTTGAACCAGGCTCCTAGGACTGAACCCAGGCATTTTCTCCTGAAGTGAGCTCTGGCAGATCTTTGGTGCTCACAGGGACTGACCTGACCCAGCCCAGCTTTAAGACACACAGAAGATGGGGCTGACACTGAAAAAGATAGTGCTGTTGGCCTCTCAGCTCATCCCATCTCCTCATCACATACAAAACAGCCTTTAACTGAGGGAGCATCAGTCCTGTGTCTTACATGTCCTGTCATGGGGAGTGTGGAAAATTTCAGTACTATTTGTTACTTGTGAGCTCAGAGTAGTGTGGAGGATGTTAGCATGCCAAGATTTCACTTAAGAGACATGAAATTTGTTTCTGAAGTATGACAGGTAGTTGTGATGTGCCTATGTATGGATTGGGTTTGAGTGTTTAAAAACAAATGAAATTAGGCATCAAATTTCAGTAATGTGAGTGATATTTGCAAGCAAATCATAGGAATATTTCTGAATCTTCAGCTTGTAAGAGTTTCAAATATAGATTCAGATGGGAATAAGATTGATTGATTTATGCAAATGATTTATGAGAATAGTCACTGAGAAATTCTATTCAAGAGTTGCAACAAGATGACATCTCTTGACATCAGGCCTCCATAAGCAAACACTAAAGGACTTGTATTAGATTTACATACTTTGTATGGAAAATATATGGTAGATGTGAGTGTTTATTCAAATTTGAATGTTTCTTTTTATAGAAATATTTCAGACAAACACCTTGTTTTACTACCATTAAATAATATTGGTTTTGATGAATGCAGTGTTACTAGTCCTCTGGTTTTAGAATACCTATAATTTTTTTTTCACATGACACTTTCTGCTAACAGAAGTGAAACTATAATGTGGGTAAGGAGTATAAAATGTGCCACTGCTACTGCTGTTCTGAGAGAATTATTAATGTATTGCTGTTTACAATGCATTGCTTTTGCCCCTAACTACCGGTTCTGTGGAGGGTGGTAATTCATGATTATTTTTGCTAGATTGCAGCTTACACTAGAGCTAATATTAATCAAGGGAACCATCATTTCACAGTAGATTTTCCTGAAGCTGAATTGTGTGCTCAGTGAAATAGGTTTATATTGATGTGTACAAGCAATAGAACAGCACCTTGACAGAACTGGTAAATAATGTTGGTCCATAGAAAGCCAGTATCAGATGCTCTTAAAATATGCATGTCCTTGAATTTTTGTTTTTCAGAGATATTAAATCAGCCATGGCTCTAGTCAATTACTGAAAAAGAGATATTATAGAATAGTTATTTTACTTTATTTGTTGGCTTCTTAAAACAATTGAAGAATATAAATTGTTGTATATCCCAAAAGAAGGCAAAGTATAACTACTAGTTCTATCTTACCACTTTATCAAAGATTTTTCCATCAAAAGAACCCAATCTCCATTTATGTTCATGGCTAGTTATTTAAAAAAAAGCCAAAAACATCCCCCTCAAATAAAACAAAAAAACCACAACAAACTCTACTGCTTCATTTTTGAGCTCTGTCAGTTCTTTTTGTATATATTGTGCATTTGAAAAGGAAAGAGACACTAAGAGCAACACAAGCCTGTTTGAACAAATATATTCCTTTAATTTTTTAAAATACTGAAGGTCTTTGGTGCCTTTTGTATGCTCAGTATTCTAAAATTTCAATATACCAGACCAAGTTTATTAAAGTAATTTCAGAAGATTTAGAGCTAACTATTTATCAGATTTTTTCAGATGTACTGTCCAAAAGATTGGTAATAACTTTTTTAATACTTCTGAAAGGTGAGTTCAAAAGCCAGGCAAACCTATTTCATTTTGAGGAGAGCAAAACATGTTTTTGATCAGCCATTTCATTTCAAAAGTGCATTTTAATGAGTGCTGAAAAGTATCCTGAAGAGCCAAGAGTTAAAAGGAATGATTTTCTGAATTTTTTTAAATGGAGGAACTATTTATATTAATATACTTCTTCATATAAAGGCTTTGCATAAATACCCCTTTTATCTGCCCCTAAAAGCATTCAGGCACGTACCCTCATTCACCCTGTCTTTTAAGAACTAGAGCATGGAGATGGATATTTTTGGCAGGTGGCTTTCTGCCTGTTTTGTGTTTGATATATTTCCTTGATCTACTACTGCTTCTTGCTTATAGAGCATGCCTTTATATTCCACTTATAATTACATTATTGTAGATTAGCTACTATTTTATATTTTATATCTAGATATAGATATGCCTGTATATACTCTAGTGCTGTTTTGGAATGAATGGTAATGTGTTATGAGAAGTAAATTTCTGATCAACACCAAGGTTAACCTGATAATTCTGAGATTTATATGACAGCAAAATGGCAAACTAAGTCCTTTGATTAATTTCAGAGGAAAAGTTTCAGCTCTCTCCAGGTAATTCAAATGAAGTTCCAGACTCTGGAACTCTGCTTCTTATGTGTAAGTTAGAGTGGCCATCCTGATTTCTTCTTCAGACAGGCTGAGCACTTGCACACTAACTATTTTTTGTTTTGTAACAAACACACTGAGAAAGTTTCGTGGCTGTCTTCTAGCTAGAAATACGATTGGTGATGACAAACCTGGGAGTTTTACATATTCCTCCAGGAAGTCTTTTTTAAACACCTTCACTGCTTCAGGACATTTGTTCCTTGCCCAGCTTCTCTAATCAGTTCCCTTTCATTTCTTATTTCTCTGCCATCCTTGTCATTCTGTCCTTGGTCCTTCTTTCACTTGCCTGTGGTGTCCTCTGCTCTCCCTTCTGCAGACTCCCAAGGTCTCTCTTTAACTTTATGAACATCTTTCTTCCCCTCCATTTTTCCTCTCCTTCAGGATTACTGTGTTTCTCTCCTTCATTTCACTGCTCTTCCCTGTTGTCTTTCAATTAGCTTTTTCTTGTGCAAGAAGAAATGAAAAAGCATTTCCTGCAACCCACTTTTGTATTTTAGCAATAAAAACCCCACCAGAGAGCCTTCCCATGATGGGTTTGGTTTCCACAAAACCATGAAATACACTGGCAAAATGAGAGAGTGCCAGATTTGTAGGATCTACTCAGTGAATTACAAGTCTTGCACTAGGAGATCATGGGTAGCAGGTTTGTCTCCACAATGAGACATAATTCTCTGTGATTTTGGCCTCTACTGTATTAGATGCATCTCTTTTAGGAAATCCCTGCCTTGACAACTCTAACATTTAATTACACTGAAATTATTCAACAACACTGTGTACAGAAATGAAATTGTAGCTGAGCTATGTGTTAGTAATATTCCAGTTTCTGTGCAATTAGTGTCACTCAATATGTAGTGTAACTCAAGCATATAATTAAGTGACAACTCTGCATGTTGTAAATGTTTGCTCAAGGTGTCTCACCACTTTGTTTACAGCAGTGAAGCCCCTGAAAGAACCTTAGGATTACCTTCCTGAAGGGTAAAAGACCACTGGCCATTTGTGCTCTGATATCTAGTATATAAAGGTGCAGAATCACTTGGGAAATCACAAAGTGTGATTTCCTGCTGCCTTACTGGCAGTATTATCATTTACTTCTGTGCAAAATAGGCCCCAAAAGTTATCACTCTAAAATCATAGTATTTATTCTTCTTTATACTAGTGAAACTAATCCCACCAATCCAGCTGCTCCAGCCCTGTGGGTTTGTCTGCAGGTCCAAAAGGGTTTATCCAGATAGGTGGGCTCCTTGCACTAGATGTCTGATTCAGGAGCATGCTGTTGATCTTTGGTAGCATGATAATACTCCCAGGACTGGTAAAAGTTGATCAAAGTTTAAAATATTCTCATAACCAGCCACAGACAGATCCCACAGTGAGGCAGTTTAGTGCATAGTGGGATTAGGGAATAAAGCGAGTTTTTCACACCTAGATCCTGTACTATGGGCTCCTTAGCTGGCAACAGGTATTGAGGCAAATCTGGAAGGAGATGGAGAGTTTCAAAGTAAATCACGTGTGGTAGGCACAGAGCATTGGGGCAGAACAGCTCTTAGTATATTGTTCATAAAAATATTTTCAGAGCCTACTTCACTTGTAGTTCACAGATTCTACATCTTTGAGGTGCAGCTCCAGGCTTAAAAGGATTTTTAGTAATTTTTAAGAGAATGATAAAATTAATACAATTAGGGAATCTGAATTTTTATCTAGATTTAGAAGTGTGTTATATTCAGTGGAGCAATTGTGGAGGTGTCTGGATTATAGGCATTGGTGTTTTGTCCCAGTGTCAGTGCCTCAAAAATTAATTAGTTAATATTGATAAGTTTAGCAATATAAAGCTGTTAAAGAAGAGGTGCTTTGACATTCTGATTCCTTTACCTTTTGTTGTGACAGCAATCAGACATACCAGGCTGACAGATTTTATTCAGCAGTGATGTCAAAGTCCCTGTCAAACAAAGTCAGCGGCTGTGTACCACAGCAGCTGTGCCCCTCCCTTCTCTATGCCTTATATTTTGCACAAATTGCTTGCAGCTTGTTGGATATGTTTCATAGATTGTTTACTTCAAATTGACTTCTGCATAATCAAATGAACCCTCTTACCATTTGTGTTTTCTCTATCAGCAAACTTAAAAGTGAAAGTATGGCTGTATGAATACATACGGCCTTATTTAGCAGTTATTTCTGGGTATATGGCCAATCCAAATTCCCTAGAAATCTTTCACTGAAAAAGATCTTTATTTGTGTGAATATATCATTTAAAAACTCAGAATGTCTTCTCCAGTATTTTCACATTTTCCAGTGTTGCAGCTTTTAGCTGAGGAATGGTGTATGAGGGAAAGTGATTACGTAGTGGAAAAGATACAGAGACATTATGCATCTGTCAGACACATATTTAGGATGGTTTGCTATGAACTACTGACCCTTCAGGCATGTTAAGAAATCATTGGTGCTCTCCTGGCACTGCTCCCTCTCCAGAGTACTCTCCCTGTCAAGAACCTTCAGTCAACCCTTGCAGTTCTGTTTCATAGAATATTTATATTCCATTATTTAGTTTAATACTGCTGTGATAAAACTACATAGAATTATTTTGTCACAGCAAAATCTTGCACATCTATAATTTACCAATCCATTGCTTAATCCCTTGAAAGGATTCTTTCAAATGGCCTTCTGACCCTCATGTAATCTCTCTCAATCAATGAGGAACATGTTCTTACCTCAAGTAGCCAGTGTTTTCTTCAGGTTTTTCTGCTGGGACTGTACCTTTGACCTGTGTTCAGAGATAGCACAAACATGCCATGAAAACAAACCGAAAAACAATCTGAACCATACTGTAAATAAAACCAAGCATAAAAAAATACAGTCCACTATTAAAATATATCATAAGTTACACCATTTAGTTAAAAGGTGTGTTTGAGAAATCCAGACGTGTAGAAATGTAAAATATTTTCATGACTAGGAGAGGAATACACACATGTTTTCTAAAATTCAGAACTAGCAATGGTACTTCAAAAGCATACAAAAGTTCTTTTTCATTCCTCCCTTCACTGCTAGACCTGATGTAATATTTCTTTATAGTAAAATATCTGCCCATGGGGCTTAAATATCTATCTGTTACTGCATCAAATTAGTTCACTAGTCCTTGTCATGTTAAGGTCTGTACTGAGGTATACATGGGCTCATAAGCTCCTTGTGATTCTGCACTAGTGCTTTTTTGTTGAAGAGCTAAATAGACAGCATAAGATGAAGAACAAATTCCACCCGAGTGAAATGCAACATCTATCCTGGGTTGAAGCAGGAATGTGTGAAGAGGTTAGGGAGAAAGCATGAGGGAAGAATATTCATTTTCCTGTTTATCCTGTTGAGTTTGGGGTTTTTAACCAATTTTGTTAAGGAAAACCAGCCCACAATTCAAAATCAGGAGAGAAAAGCATTTTGAAGATATAAGCATGGCATGTTTGAGTCATACTTTCAGAAGAATCTAGACCTGCATGTTCTTCTAGCCTGGTCAGGCAGATAAATTTCAATGCTCACATTTCCAACCACCTGCCTGCAAGTATATACAAAGATGTTAGAGTGTGACTATGCAAATACCTCTCTGTGCTTAAGACAGATGCCTCATAAGCAAACTCACCACCTGAGGATGACACAGTCATCTTTCTGAAGAAAAAGATCAAATTTGAGTCTGACAGGCAGTGGGATTTAATGGAATTAAGTCATGCTGAAATATACCTGATTAGAATTTTTTATATATATATAACATACTTAATTCTCTTAAGAGCAGTGTTTTCCAGAAATTTCATGCACTGGGTGATGTAAAAGTGCCTATGCCCTGAATCTCTTGATTCCTACTGAGTCTTTGGAAAGCCAGAAGCTCCTTATTTCTTGTAAGCCCTGTAAGGAGCCTGTTAGGAAAGGTTCAGCATTAACAGGATTATAGCATACTAGTCTGTACCAGTACTGATGAGGTGCAGTTCAAATAAAGTGTGGACACCCAGCATTTTACTTTATGCATTCACTTGCCTTCTTTTTTTTTTTTTTTTTTTTTATGGAATATTAAAGATTTCTGTGGAAACAAATTACAGCCTTCAGCATTGGCAGGATCTCATCTCAAAGACATTTTACAATCACTCTGATTGGGCTTTTAGGAGACTGACCATTCTCTGAGCATAAACCCCTTACAGCTGGCAAGAGCTTTTTCCCTACTCCAGCACACAATCAGCTTTGTCTTGAAAACTCTTTCTGTCCAATGGGTCTGAAGGACATGGCTAAGGCATTTATTGGGGTAAAGTTTGGCACCTGCCCATATCCATCTTTTAACTAGTCAGAATGACTTTGTAGGTAACACAAATATTTCAATTAGAGGTTCACTTCATACTGAAAGAGAATTCTGCTATCAGGAGAGGTGAGGTCATAGCAAAGCTTCAAGTAAATTGCAAGAAGTGTTTGCCAATGGTGCTGATTTGGAGATAAATAGAAATATTATTGTCTGAATGTGAGATACTGCCTACTTGTCCCTGAGAGCTAATAAGGTAGGAGAGGGCAGAAAAGCTGCTTCCTCAAGGAACAAGCTGTGCCCTAATCCATACAGGACTGGCAACACAGGAGGCATCCAAAGACTGAGTTTGTGACTGTCTACAAGACCCTTTTCTTTTGTTACATGTAGGCTCAGACTGGTCATTGGCATGGGTAACCTGTCAGTCCTTTGTAGGTAACCCTTAATTCCTCTCTGGAGAGATTGCAGAGGGTCAGTGATTGTATTTGGCTCTGATTTCAGTTAGCTTAGCAGACCATCAAAAAGAACATAAATATGAAACCAGCACACCAGAAAGCTGTCATTTCTGTGTCAGATTGGGGTTATAGGTTTTACTTATGATTTTCCAATATAAAAACTCACCAGGCTGTATTGCACCTCTATGTATAAAATCTGGAATTTTCAGAACACATTATAGGATATTGTTCTGGGAATTAATGTGTGATTTTTTCACGTTTATCTTGTGCTTGGGTCTTAGAGTTGCTTGTGAGTTCTAAGCCCTTAAGAAGAGTACATTGACTGTATTGAATTTCTGCTTTGAGAAACTCAGGTGCAGTCAGCCTGTGTAAAGATTATGCATAGCAGCTGTTTAAGAAGATTGTCTTCTTTAATATAATGTTATAATATGAAAATATATTCTAGTACACTTAGATGTGAACCATCTTGTAGCTAACAAGTTTGGGTAAGCAATGAAATCAGTTTTGTTTGCACATCTGACAAAGTGAGCAATAAAGCATTTCTCTCAAGTCTGTAAGCTGAGAAAAATGTCTTAGGAAGGCAAGCATTTGAAATACATCCTAAAATGTCTGACAGTATACTCTCTAGAATTTCTGCCTAAATCAATGACTAAAATGCTTGAGAGCACACTCAGCATTTTCATAATTCTTTGCCAGGAGAACTACCTTTTCTGTCAGCTTTGAGGGTTTCTCCACTGAAAAATTCTCTATCTATCTTTATGTGTTATTTAGTGATATTCAAAGGTAAAAAATATATTCTTGAGAAAAATTGTTGTCATATGTGCACCTAAGGAACAGTGTGCATTCATTAAATTCACTATTTTTCACAATCTAAAGACTGAAAAATAAGAAAATGTGATTTCTCTTTTTTTCTTTCCTGTCAGATGTCCGCAGAAGAACAATTTATGAGTACCACAGGGTGGAGCTACAGATGTCAAAGATTACCAATCTCTCAGCTGTCGAAATGATACCTCTTCCCAGTAAGTAAAACATTACATAAGCAGGAGCCAGATCTAGAGAGCATCTATCTCCCTCTTCCTCTCCCTCCCAGCAACGAATACACAACTTCAAATATTTTGTTTTATCTGTGGACTTGGAATCATAAACACATTCATTTATCCTCTCCTAGATTCCCATATGGATGATGCATTATCCAGTTCATCCTCATGTATCTCAAGTTAGTTCACAGATATATAGCTCCCAGTAGGTTTTGAATGAAATTTGTGCCAAATCATTTTTTCAGAAGAATGATTATATTGCCTTTAAATGTGTTTCCTTAAGAAAAAAAAAGAGAAGTTTTCATGCTTGCAATGCAAACATCAATTCTTCTGTGTACTGTGCATCACCTCACAAAGGCATATCCCCAAACAAATGGCTCCAAATATTTTGCAGTTCCTCTGGCTCTTTTTTCCAAGGTAAAACTACATTGCTTAGAAATCTCGGGGTTTAAAATACCAGCTGTACTACTGTAAAAAGAGTAGAAATATCTATTTTTCTTTTTTTTTTAGTCTAGTTATAGTTCTTGCACATTTTTTTTCTGTCTCATTATCTATTTATGTCTGAATGTTAGCAACACCAAAGAACATTGGAGCCAGGGAAGAAAGAGATTTAAGGAAATACTTAAATTTCAGCAAAAAGATAAAAATTTAGGAATGAAGCTGAATGAACAAATATGGAAGTGGGACTACATTTACAAATGGAATACAAATGGAATAACACAGATGAAATGTACTTTTGTGTATGTGATTGTGCAAAGCATTGTAATAGGATGGATTCAGGGTCGTATTTTAATGTGTGTGAAATTGCTGACTTCCTAAATATATATTATCAGAAGATGTATTCTTCTGTGCTTTTTATGTGACATATACATGAGACTAATGTACTAATTCATGTTTCTACATCCCAGCTTGTCTCCAGTTTACCAGCTGTGGTCCCTGTGTCACTGCCCAGATTGGTTTCAACTGCAGCTGGTGCAGCAAACTCCAAAGGTAGAGAAAAAGCTTTCTTTTCTTTTTTTGTGTGGGTATGGAGCTCTGCTCAAAGCCTACAAAACCATTGCCTACAGCTTATTCAGCATTAAAAGTTGTTATATTTGGGGTTATATATATGGGTTTATAAATACATATATATATATTTATATTATATATATATATATTCTCACATGAACATAAATCTCAAGTGTGATCACTAGCAACACATCGTCACATTTCATGTCAACAATTAGACAAAAATAGTCAAAACAACTGACTCAGGAGTTAAACTTTTGTTCTTATTTCTTCATTCATACTTTAAAATCCTTTTGAAGTATAAAAAGAAGAGATCATAACAAAAATCATATTTTCTCCATACATCAGTGGCTTCATCAAAAATAATTTAGCCTCATGGAGATGCAAGGTGTTAATGTAATTGTACAAACTTCTTTGTTAACAGCAGGGAGACCAACTCATCCAAATAGTCAGAGTACTTTCCTTTTTAAGCTCTCATTGCACTTAGGGGGTGTATTGGCCTCCTCAGCCACTCAGAGCCACGTGGACAGGGACAGTCAAGTCCATGGCAGGAGTGAGTTAAGACTGTGGAGCAGCTGAAGCACAGCCAGAAAAATGGAAACTCTGCAACTGCAACTTTTCAAAAAGTTTGTCACTCACTGACCTTCACTGACCTTCATGTCAAATTTAATCCCAGTTCTCTAAAACAAAGTGTAGTATCATAACGGATATTTATTGTTGCTGTGCTCTAGTGGTTAGGTTTAGAAATACTTTGTATGAAATGGATGTGTACTGAAACAAGAAAAGGTAATTAACATTCTAAAATAGTGCAATATTTTGACATCATGTTGAAGAACTGGTAAATCGCCGAAGAGCACAGCACAGAATTAGGAAATTGGGGTCATTTTTTATGTTTTTCTTAAGCTGCAACTCCTGTAGTAAGTCACTTAAAAAGTAACTCTGTTCCCCATTTGTCTTGCAAAAACCTTTTTAGTGGAATTAGAGCTAAGACAAATCAAGTAATAGAAAACACACTAAATATATTCAAGAGTAATAATACTTCTAGAAAACTGTTCCAAGCCAGCATGAATAGTTCTCAGTTGCTTTAGCCAATTCCTTGCTGTCAGTGTTGTTTCATTCTCCTTCCATCAATAGGTCCTGTAGCACCAAGTTTCTGTTGCCTTGGGTTTGAGCAAGGCCTGTTGCTTTGTGGCCAGTGTTCTCATTTTTGTTTGGATAAACTCAATTACACTGTGAAATCCAGACCTCTTGTGAAGAACAGGCAAATCTTCAGATCCTTTTTGCTTCTCTGTGGTTTCCTAACACTTGAGTTTCCTGAGTTTTGAAATTGCTGAAAAATCTGTGTTGTTCACTGAGGAACAAATTCACTGTGGAGAATTAATTTTATCCTTCACCTTTAGCCAGAGCAGAACCAGGCATGTTTCCACATTGTACTTCCTTCTTATTTAGGAGAATTTGTGGCTGTCCCTTCAAAACTGGCAAGGTGTAATTTACTGCTGAAAACACATCTATTTCTATCCAATTAAAGTTTGAATGAAGAAAGCCTTGCTTTTCATTTTGCATGTGCAGATCAAAGATGAGCCTACTGCGAGGTAGTCCTGCCCTGTTTTCCAAAACCAGCTGTCTCCACTCTGCAGCATGTTTGTGCTTTTGACAAGATGCAGCAGGTAGACTGAGTAGTTTTATTGCTGTTAATTAAGCCATTACTGACAGTGATGAGGCTGTCAACTTCATGCAGGTTCTCTTTGGACATTGTTTGACTACCAGCAAAAGCTGGAACAGGAGAGGATTCCATAGAAAAAGGATGGATACTGGAAGGGAAGCTAAGAATATGCTTCTACATGGGAATTTCAGTAGTTTAAAAAAAGTCATACCATACAATTTTTATCTATCAAGATGAACAATTTTTGTCAGGTTTTAGTAAATGGAGAATTGTGCATAGAGTCATAAAATAGCTCAGAATGGCAAAGGTCATCTAGACTACCCTGCCACTCAAAGCAGGGCCAGCTGTGAGATCAGACTGGTTTCTTTGTGGTCCAGAGGCTGTGGTCCAGTCCTGAGAACACCTTATACAGGATTTTACACCTAATCTTTTAGCTTGCTGGTTCCTCCAGAAACATGGCTTTGGTGGATGTCTGCTTCAGGCCTCATTGTCTTTCTTGGCCACTCTTGTCCAGTTTCTGAAATGAACAATTTCAACTATTTCATCTCTATGGAGAAAGAGATCTGGAAAAATAAATGGTTAGATATTTTGTGAAAAGAGGCCACTTGCTTTCCAAAACGTGAAAATTGAATATAGATGTGGTTACACTGCAGGATTATTGTGATGAGGAATCATTCTGTCTCAGCTTTGAAAATTTTGTACCAGTTCTGCATAATCTCTCTGGACTTCTAGTCTAGTGCCTCTCTTCTTTCACCTTGCTCTTTCTCAGCATGTATATTCATTTTCAAGAGATACAAAATAAAAAAATGTTATTCCATTCTCAGTGGCAATGTGTGGTTCAAAGGACAGGGCTCAAAATCCTTTACTTCAGGACCATTTTGTGGTTTTGTTCCCCTCCAAAATAAATTTGCTGTGTTAATTCTTTTGCATGCAATAAAGAAGCATTTTCTCAGCAAGAAAAATCTAATAGCATGGCTAAAAATTATAAAGTTTGGAAAGTTTTTAATTCCTACCTCACAGTACTTCAACTTTTTCTGTATGTTACTGCTCTTCACTCACCAGCCTTGTAAATCAATGGAGACTTTTATCTTCTGTTATGATATATATTGCTCTGCTGCAGTAGGATAAAATCAAGGGCAAAGCATTCCATGAAGTATTAATTTAGACATTTCAGAAGTGCCTGGAGGACAAAGAAATTAATATTTACGGTCCGCTTTCAAATTTGTGCTTTTAGGGTTTTTTGAAGTAGGAGGAATGCTTAGGAGCAACGCCTGAGTAAAGCTTCTCAGCTGCAAATCTGACTGGACACACTGGTCCAAGAGATGAGGAACCAAAACTGCCTCTCTTGTCTGTAGGCCAACTCCAGAGTGGGGAAGCCAATTAGCCTTTGTTGCAGAAGCCTGAAGAAGACTTTGAAGTGGCAGTGATGGGTTTCCAATGTGTCAGTGCCCTCCTGACCGAGCTAGCACTCAGATTCCTGCAGAGGGAGAATGCCTGTTTGCCTCTGAGGGCACTGATAGGTAGTGAGGGTCATACATGCCTGGAGCACACAGAGATGCTCTTTCCGTGGTGCCACAGTTGTGCTTTGGTGCTCTAAGTGACATATTCTCGAGCAGACAGACTTCCATGTGGGTAAGAAGCCTACATATATCTATTGGGAAACACAACTTTTTTTCTCAGGATTTTATTACCCCATTTAGCCAGAGAAACATTACTACTAAGAACACCATCTTGCATATTACTTTTTTCCTTGCATTAGATTGGGGGGAAAAAAACCCAAAACTTTATGTAAAACCTTTAACTGCACAAGGAAGCTGATGAGTGGGACCATTCCAGAAAAACTTTACTCCCCCATGTGGGCAGTCTGTGTTGGAATGAAAACAGCTTTATCCTACAGCAGTGGGTTGTTTCCTACCTGTAACTTCAGGCCAGCTGCTGTGCAAGCTCTGCAGTGCTTGGAGACACAGGTTCATTTTGGGTGTGATTGAGGGCTGAATCCTCTATTCCCGCACTCTCTACAAGCTTAAATCACCATTAGTTCTTTCATAAGGGGTCATCACAGTATCCACTCTGAAATCTAATATGATGTGTGTCACACGACTTTATCATGACTGAAGCAAAGCACATCATTTTCCTTTGACTTCAGCAGATGGAGGGTCTCCCTAGGAGCTAATTTCTTTTGGAACTACATACATTTCATAACTGTTTCACAACTAAAACTCTTCAAAAGGAGATTATAAATATGTAAGCTGAGAGGGTATTCTAACTTTCTCCAACACAAGTATCCATGTCTATAAAATGCCTGAAACACTTTAGCATCTGCTCCAGGGTGGTCTCCAGTGGCTAAAATCTGGATCATTTACCCTTCATTATCTCTGACTTCCTGACATGTAAAAATTGGGTGCATTCATTAATGTTAGATTTGTTTATATCGTCTTCTTATGCATCTGAAAGTGTTTATATACTTTAGGCACTTGGTATAGACTGCACATTAGAGATGTCATTTTCTAGGAAGGTTTTTGGAAGCTTTAAGGCCACCCTGCTTACAGCTTTATTACTTAGCTACTTTATAGCTTCAGTTTTAACTTGCTTGCATATACTGAAATAGTGAGTTCCCTTGAAAATATTTGAAGTTGATTGTCCAATAAATAAAGATTCCCTAGATATTGATGTTTTTATTTTGATAAACTTCAGGAAAGTCTCAGATATGGGCCGTGAAACAAAACTGATATTTTAGTGTGTTCAGAAATAAGCAGACAGAGAGCACATTCTTGCAATCTGTGCATGCTGGAGATTCAGGCTCTGAATGTCTCATGCTTCACTTCATCAGTACAGGACAAAAGCATCTCCCAGCATCTGCAACATCAGTCAGGTTTGGTGTGGTAATACCCCAATACTGAAGACAGGGAACTGGAGTGCTGTAGTACTAAGGGCAGGAGCTGTAAACAGTTTAGATGATAGCTTTACTCAGCTGTTATTGTTGGTACATATATTCAAATTTTCAATCCTCAAAACTGTCTGCCTTATGCCAAGGGCACCCAAAAGCCTAACATCTGCATCCACAGGGATGCTTTGCTGGCGGACTCACTTAGGTTTCCAAAGGAAGTTACACAGAACAGGAGAGCAGTACTAAAACCAGCTTTTTACCAAATTCTGGACTGAAGTATCTAGGACCAAAAAATCTCTACGGGTCCAACACTGTACAAGAAAGACTCTTCAGATGAGTCTAAGCAGGGCTCAGTAGTGAATTCCCCCCGGGAGCCCCATGAAGCTTCTCTACTCAGTAAGGGTGACACTGCCTTGACACAACAGTCTGTCAGTGATCAGAGAACCCCCAGAAGCACAGGAGATAAGTGACCATTGATCCTCTGAAAACAAGTCACCCCTGAAGGATGGCCCATCAGATGTGGAGGTGTGTAAGCCTGAGCACTGAAACTTCCTTGCGTGTTTCCAGCTCAGTCCAGCTCCACTCTGCTCAGTCACTGGCTGCCTGGAGACTCAGGATTAACTTGTGGCACTGCTCTCCAGGCAGCATTGCTGAGGACTTTCCAGGGTCTGCAAAGAAGTGGGATTTTGCACTCTTATCCTTAAGAGTCTCTGTTTTCCAGAGTGTGCATTGAATAATGTGGTTTGAAATCATACCAGTTTATGGTATGGACCCATAGAGGGAAAACCCCTGGTTTGAAAAGTGCCCTGAAAGAGACTGTACAAATTCCAGTGATGAGCCAGGACACTCCATGCTCTTTAGGGAGTCATACTGCCCCTGTGTGTATGCACAGCACCCAAAGCTTCTTATACTCTTAAAGAAATCCTGAGCTGAAAAAATGAAAGGATCCCATTTATGGTGTATTTTACTTCAATGCTTAATCCTGTGTGCCAATAATTGCACCAGTTGTGTAAATGAACAGGTTATAGATGGGGCTTATGGAATGTGTTCTGAGCAGTGAAAAATCAGAAATGTGTCTGGGAATAGTAGCAATAATGTGATTTAAGGCTTGATACTTCTAGTCTTTTATTATGATAATCACTATTCCCATCTAAGCAGGTAATAAAGAAACAGGTTGTTTTGCATTCCATGCTGATTAGCTGGAAATCAGGGAAGGGAGACTCTTTAGGCACCTGCATTTTTTAAGAAAACATGTTGCAGTTGAAATATGAAGTGACAGTTTTCCATAGCGCCCTTATCATAATTGAGATTTAAAAAAATCCTATTACTTGTCTTCTGAACTTGTAGATAAGTTTGAAATGTCCTGTTTGTTCTTCCTCCTTTAGAAGGAAATTGGAAACCTGTTTAGTTAACTTTCAAATGTGAGTTTACATCTGGAAATTTTTAGTATCAGGTAGAACAAAAGGATTATGTTTTTTGTTTGTTGGTCTGTATATTCCAATTGACAAGAACTGTTTTCATTAAAAAAAGTGTTGACTCAAATATTGTAATATTTATAACAGTCTTATGTAACCTTAAATATTTATCAGCTGGGCAAAGCACCTTCCCTACAGAATTTATAAAACCATAAAAATAACTACTATTCTATCTGACTAGAGAAGCCTCTGGATTTACAAAAGAAAGTAATTAAATCCAAATAAGAAACACATAGCTTATTTTTTGATATCTACACTTTCCTCAGCTTTTATTGGATAGCTGACACCACAACAAGGGTTGTAGATTCCACCAGAGAGCTGGGAAAAGCAAACCACATCACTCAGCTTGGTGTCATCTGCAAACCTGCTGAGGGTGCACTGGATCCCACTGTCTGTGTCATTAATGAAGATATTGAATAACACTGATGCCAGCACAGATCCCTGAGGAATCTCTTGTCACTGATCTCCACGGGGACATTGTCCTTTGACCACCACTTTCTAGATGCTAACATCTCACCAGTTCCTCATCCACTACAATACTACATCCAACCACCAAACCTATATCTCTCCAGTTTAGGAGAGATGTTGTGGAGAACTGTGCCAGAGGCCTTACAGAATTCCAAATAGGCAATATCCACTGACCTTCCCCTCTCCAGTGATGTTATCACTCCATCATAAAGCCTCAAGGTTGGTTCAAAGTGCTGACTTTTAAATATTTCCTCATTTTTACTACTTGAATTTTTAAAGTTGTGGGGGTTTTTTTGTTGATTTTTTTAAATTGCTTTAGGAATATTTCATAGTTCAGTTGCAAATTAAAACATGGGAGGAAGACTGGCTGGTTTATACTCAGGCTGTTTTTATCCAAACACTATTTAACTGACAGTAGTGTGCTTTTATTATAAAATTGGTCACAGTACCTTAGCCACTGAAATACAAACAAACAAAACAACCAAAAAAAGGCATTTCTATGGATTAAGTAAACCACCAGAGGGAGCATATATAATCCAATCAATGTAATAGTTTCATACACGAATTCCAAGCAAATCTCATTTTAGATGCTTTTGAAGGGCTAGAGGTTTAAAATGTAGTGTATTCTGTTAAATATATTCCATTCTATCAATGTGTCTGACTTCATGAGTTTGCTGATCATACCCCTGCTTCAGACAAAGCAAAAGAAACGTGACCATTTTCTGGATGTTTGTGTTGCTACAGCTCAAAGGGTTTTCTATGAAAGTATAGCTGAGTCCTAACATGCAGTTCTTAACAATCAGATTGTTGAATTAGATCACATTTACCCTGTGATAAATGAAAAGCAATGGCAGTACTTTTTTCTAACCTGTATACGGTTTCTTTTCCAATTATGAAGCAATCACATTGCAGACCTGAGAATCAGAAAGTGTGGCCCTTTGTCGGAGTTTGCTCTAAAATGCAAATTTTTCTTCTATTTTAAAAGTTGCATTGAGACAGCAATTGATCTTTTTAATCAAGTGTAACAAATGTATCAAGAATAAATGTGTAAATTCGCAGCCCTGATACATTACTGATAGGCACAATACAATAAGTAGATCAATATTTTATTGAGCAGAAAATTGCTCCACACTCAACTTCTTCAAATACTTTCCAAAGTGCTTGCTCTTAATTTGACAAGCTAATTTGCCTTCATGCACTGCAAGAAACTGTTAGGAAATTAGCATTCAATAATTAAGACTTTTGTATGCACGGCAAGCCTGGTGGGACTAAGGCAAGAAAAGACAGTGGCACAAAAGTGTTTAACGAACAAAGCATTTTCCCAAATCAGAATGAGCTCAGTGATGATATTGTTTGATGAAAAAAGCCTCACAAGATTAGAGTAATAGATAGTCTCAATTGGGATGGCAGTTCTGTTTAGAAGAGAGTATTAACTTCAGGGACCCTGCAGGTACACTGAAAAATAATGGTAAAGATGTACATAACACTACATTGGAAAGTAGTGTTAAGGAACGTAGATGATCCTGAGCTCAAAACATGTTTTTATTGAAAGTTAGCCTGCAGCCAGAGGAATTTGCAATTCACTGAGAATCTCACATGGATAAATAGCAGATTACTAGCCTTTCTACATTTTTTGTAAGTTGGTGGAATTTGATAGTAGCTGGAGTCCGTTGAATTATTGTGGAATTTCTGTAATTCCCTCAAGCCCAAATTGTCTGGAATAATTCCTATGATTAACACTAATAAACCTAAAAAGCCCAGTCTCTGAGCAGAAACCCACTGTACATGCACTAGCTCTCAGGGGCTTAGTTCAAGTCAGTGCAAGACCAGACCATTCATTCCCCAAGTTTCTTTTCTTCCCACATTCTTCTGCAGTGTACTCACTGATGTTCTCAGCAGCTCCATAAAATTTTGATCCTAACATTAATAGATTTAATATCTAACCAAGTGAATTTGAATGCTGATTTCATACAGGAAATAGCCAGTTTTCTTGCAGCTGCAGCACTAGTCACAGATATGCATACCTTGCTTTGTTTTCCTGAATAACTCAGAACAGCATGAGGATAACAGTTATGCTCATAACTGATGCAGATTTTTAAGAAGTTCAAGGCTGGGTTATATAACTTTAAATTATTTGTGGAAGAGGAGCAGAAGATTGCTACAATTCTCTTTTAGTCTGAAATCCTAGAAATTTCTGTTAAAATATTTTCTATTCAATCCTGGACTTGAAGATAGGGAAGGATTTTGAAGATTCCTAATCTAGGTGTAAACACAGTGATTCATTTAAGACACCATGCTCACACTATTAATATCCTATATACCTGTTTCTTACAATATCATCTGCCTCTCAAAATTTGAGATTGTTTGCACTAACTAGAGGTTCACAGTACCATCCTTTGCCAGAGTTGTTGCTGTGTGTTCTGGAGCTCGGAGGCTGTTCGTTGTTCACTGTGGAGGTATCTGTGATATCCAATTTTGCAATGCAGCTCAGACAAGTCATAGATATCACAGTTAACATGGAAAGAACCAGTGCCTGGGCTGTTCTGAGATCTTCATGTACAGTCTGTCTCAGGTACTGTCTATTACCAAATATATGACATTCCTAAGATGTTTTTTATAAAGGCAGGAAATAGTTATCAAAGATACAGAGGACAGTTAAGCACTTAAATCTCATTGAGAGGAGGGAGAGAAGACATCTACCCGCTATATATACCTTGAATAATACTTAATTTTGCTGATTTATTTGGAAAGAAGATGACAACATCTGTATTTCATTTCCATGTTCAAATTCACAGATGCATCTAAGACACCACAATGACAAAACACTAGAAAGATAAGTAGCAGTACAGTTATCTTCTCTAGAAATATCTGCTACAATTCTTTTAAATACTAGTAATATTTTATTCTTCATTTATTGCATTAGAACAATAAGACAAAGCCTGCCTCAGTCTTCAATGAACCATTTATATCTAGAACTGCAATTTCTGTGCCAGTCATAAATCTTTCAAATCACAAGAGAGCTTAGTACAGACATAATTCCTCATTGTTTGTTTATCCTGAGTGTGATAGTCGTTCCAGTGTATACTGCCATGCTCTATTAGAGAGGCATTTACTCTGGGATTAAACTCTGGGTTTTTTTCTGACAGAACTATGCCACATTCAGTCACATTGCAGCCCAAAATTCTTTTCAGTTTGGTTTCATTTTCATCTGTTCATTCATTAATAGTTAAGTTTGAATTCAAACAAATTCCTATTTGATTGCAGAAAGGTGACACCCATGAAAAGGTTCCACAGATGCCTTATGATGCAATTTATACATATCCTAGATATTTTAAGACACTTGTCTCAGACTTCTAGTCAACATTTTGTGTGTGATAGGCTGTCTCTCTCTCGTGGGTTCCTACACAAGACATTATAAACTTTCTGATTCCCAAATAAATGCCTCAAATGGTCATCCACCATAACTATTGGGCTTTAATTGTATAATACAAAGAACGCAAGGGACATTCAAATTTCAAATAAACCAGACTTTTCTGATAACAAAAGACACTTAACAATTCTGCATTAAATAAATTGTAATACAAAGTGGTTAGTATAATAATTTTCGTAATATTGAAATGTGAAATACAGGTAGATGATCAATAGATGAATACAGAAGACAAATGAGAAAAACTAAGTTTGTTAGACACAAGGCTGCTTAAAAGTACTGAGAGGGAGGTTATGACATCAGGCAAAAAAACTGTACCTGCTTTACCTGCTTTCAGAGAAAGAGCATCAAGAAGGTTTTGACATCTTTAGATAGGAACCACTGCTGTAGGAACCCGTGTTCAAAGACAGAGGAACACAGTCAGGGTCACAAACTTCTCACTGGTTGTCTCACTGTAATGTCTTGTGTACCAAAAAACAATGAGATAATTTAGCATCATATCTACAGCATCATTTCTACTCTACTAAGGTTATCTTCTTGACACTTATGCTTTCTTCCATTTCTTGTTGTGGGTAAAATCCCAAATTATATTTTTTCCACACCTCTGAAATTTGCTCCATTTTCCTTAACCTAACTAATTTGCAAGTGTTCTCTTTATTTACTAAACTATGGATATTTTTATCCAGTTTTCTCTCTGTTGACTATCATGTCATAGTTCTTTATACTATTTTATGATAACTACTATTCCTGTGCTACTGAAAGAGTCCTAAGTGAGCTGACTGTCTTCCACTAATGGAAACAGTGGATTCTAAACTAGCTCATGGTCACTACTCTAACAAAATATGGCAGAATATGTGTTTTGACTTTGAACATATTAGAACTTCAAAGTTTTAATATGAAAGTTAAAGGGGGAAAAAAACCCAACATTGGTTTCTCAAGAGCTGTTAGACCCCACAACAGCAGTTTCTGAGCCAAATATATATTATAGCTGCTCCTGATTAAACTAATTAGTTTTTCTAGTCTTAAATGAATTTGTAATCAGAAAAGGATAGGATAGTACTGTAACAGGGTATTTCCACTATCCATCATTGTTCATTTTGCAGTGCTTTTTTTGTGTAATGCTGTACATAGAGCAGTGTTACTGCTATTTTGCACTATATCTTATCTCCTCTTCCAATGGCCTGAAATAAATCAACTGTACTGCTTACAACAGATGAACAAATTGGACATTTTTTTCTGTCCCAAAAATGATGTATTAGAAAATACACAAATTTGGCCATCCCAAGTTTTACAACTTTAGGATGATTTTTCATGTAAATTCAGTTACAGAAAAAGTTTATAAACGGATAAGTAAAAATAATGATTGTGTAGTAGGCTCATTCTGTCTCGTAGACCCTCTCAGTAGAATAATTCAGTGAGGAACAAGGTAGCAGATGTCTGAGATGTCTTTCATGTCTGAGATGAACTTAATTTGTAGTTCCAAACTCCTTCCTTGATTACCAGAGAATGGTATGTTTTCTCAAGTGGTCCCTTTCTTTCCATATTCCAAGCATTAAAAAATAATTTAAAAAAAAATTGTGAAACAACAGAAACTGAGAACAAAGCATTTCAAGAATGCCAGAACTCAGGGCACATCTTTGGAAACAGGCAGCCCAGATTATCACACCTGACTCTAGGATAATTTTTAGGATGAATGTTAATATCCTTTTCTGGAAGCATTAGATTTTTTTCCCTCTCATATAAGCATCCAACCCACTGCATTACTATGGAGAAATATATCTCGCACCAATTTTTTTATGATCACTCCTAATTTCCTTTGTTCTCATTACAAGGAAAATAAATAAAAACAGGATAAATAAATAAATAAAGTGATTTCTAATGGCATCAGCTAAGATTTCTTAATGGAAAATTTTTGCACTTTATCAAATTTTCTTTTTCTCATGTTTCATTGAACTATAATGCAGAACAGTAGCCCCAGTCACTTGTACAAGCATGGTTGGTCTTCTCATATAAAGTAGCGTTTTACAAAGTACTGCAAATTAAACACAGCCTGGGAAACTTCCTGGCATTGTAGAACAATTGTATGTGCCACTAAAATAGTTGTGATGTTTCCTGGTGTGGTTTCAGTTCATGCCCAGGAGCACTGTCCAGAACAGTTCCCAGGCATGGTGCAGGAATTGGACTGTTCCAAGAGTTATTCCCAGCTGGCTATTTCTGTGCAGCCTCCTCCTTTTCAAGGTTGAGAGAGTTTGCTTGTTCAGGCATAGGCCATTGTGTGCCAGCAATCTTCAGTGCCAAAGCTCATTTCTGGGCATGTTTATTGTACTGCTATAGACAGAATGATCACAATTATCTTTATTGCTTTCCAGAAGTGCTAACCACTTATGGTAGTATTCCTCAATATAAACTGAGCATCACTGAGATCATATTTGCCTCAGAGCCTCCTAGATATCATTCTATAATGAAGTACCATGAATTAAAAGTCTCTTTTTTAGCATATTTTAGGTTTTACACGTTACTAAACACGTATTCCTATGTAATGTTGTCAAAAAATTTTATTTAAACAAATCTGAAATTCATATGTCTCTTCACAAATTTTGGATTATCTGAGATTACACCTACTAAAGCAAACTACTCCATTTCCCAACATAGTGTCCAGATTTTTTTATAGCATATGTATTTCTCAATCTTTCCACTCATGTAAAGTGAGGGACTCTCTAACATGTCCTTGTAGAAGATATTCTCAGCTTCAGGAAATGAATGAAATTTTATCAGTATTCTTCCTTAAATGTCATCTTTACTTCCCCCTCTATTCAGATCTATTAACTTCCAATTTCTGCATTATCATAATGCATTAATGAAATCACTGTGTATCACAATGAATATCAATAGGTACCATTAATTAAGAAACTTAGGAGCCCCTATTGTTCTGCAATTCTTTTGTAATCTCTTTTGATGACTGTCAATGTTGACTTCAGAATTGGACTCATTTTTAGAATAAAAAATGAGATACAATTAAGATACTAGTTTGAGGAACAAATAACTTTCTGAGCTTTAAGTTGCTTTGAACATAACCATTACAGGATGATTCATGTCCTTCCTTGTTTTGCTCGCTCTCTGGAGAGTTGACTGAGTTTTAACAGAAGGTGTTTTTCTTAGCCCTAATTCACATACCATTATGAGCATATAAAAGTTGGATTATGCAGAGTGAGTTTAGCACTGCATAATCCTGTGACAGGCAAAGGCCTCCTTTGCCTGTCATAGCTCCTACTTTGAGTTCTTACTCTTTTTAGAGTTGTGAATGAGATATTGCAGGAGCAGTAATGCAGCACTAACCAAACCATTGCTGCAATTCTCTTTGTAGCAGCTCAGATGCTGGTGCCCATTAGTAGTGAACCAGCCAAGGTGTACAATGTATGATTACTGGGGGTTCATGTGTGATAACAGGCAAGTGAGCAGCCCTATTTCATACCATCTCTAGGCACCAGGCCATTTTTAACCTGTCATGAGGACTCTACTAGGTGTTAATGTTATCAGTGTGAGTTTTTTTAAAGGAATAAAATAACAGTTAAAGTACCTGAATAAAAAAGGGACTATGGGCAATGTGTGAATGAGATCTGTGCCTTGATACACACCACCTGAGACTTGATGTTTTTCAGTTTAATTCCCAGTTCTACCATTCATATGTCTGTGAGTACTGTGGGAAACAGAATCTGTGAAATATTGCATGCTCATCTGGTTTTCAATAAATCTGGGCTTATATCTAGGTTCTGTTACAAATTCTGTGTTATCTTAGCTGATCATTTCATGTCTCCTATGTTCTATTTCCTTATCTTTAAAGTGGAAAATGGAATATTTTCTCCAAAGGCAACTTTTATATTTTTATTTTAAAAATTAGACTAAATCAATGGGTATGCAACACTTAACTGTACTTCTAAAATATTGTCAGTGTCAGCTGAATATTCAAAGATAGAAATTAGTTTAGACAACCATGTTGGAAAGAAGGGTTAAATTGTGCTGGTTAGGATCACTAACCAGAATGTAAAGTACATCCAGCAGTACTTCAGAGCTCTTTGCCTCGAACCCTGAGAAATTCCTTGTGTGCCAAGGATGTAGCAATGCCAGCAGATCAGATTTCTCTGCTATCTTCTGTTGCAATTAGCTCTTTATACCCACTTTGTGCAGGTACAAATGCACAGAGTCAAAGCACTGGAGACTGTAATCTAGTGTGAAGGACTAATCTCAGTGTGGCTCCTTCCCAGAGAACACATTTGATATAAACTTCTGCTGATTCTGTTGGAAATTCTGATACCATAATCTCATCAATTTGACTCCAGGGTCCTCCTCTTACACTATCTTTTTCCTTCTAACTGTTCAAAGCAGACCCTTTAGCAAAAGCATATTTTTTAATTCTTTATCTGCTTTTCAGCATGTTTCCTTTATTGATGTAACTGACATTAAGTTTATAGAAAATATCCTCCTATTCTTCTTTAATCAGAACTCTGCCAAGTGTCGCTTTCACCACAATTTGATCTTTTTCTTTCTAGCTGAATTGAAAATAAAACTGACTTCTTTTATCCCACTTTTATTCTTAGCCTCTTTCAACAGAAAGAATTCCCTATGGGAGTCTTTATTTCCTACTGCCTATTCAAATGTTGTGTCAGAGTTACAAATATTGAGGCTTATGCATGTTCAGTTGTTTTCTGTAAAATAACAGCTTAGGTTTAAACATCTTTTACGTCTGTGTTTACTTGATATTTCAGGAGCATTTTACAGAACATGTAGCTATAGTTTACCAGACTTTCCATTCCATATAATTGTGGAACCATATTCAGGCTGAAGATTGACTGCTGAACTTTATTCCACCCTGATCATCCTTATCATTACCTGCATGTTTTAAATTTTGAGCAGAGCACAATGTTAAGACAATGGTGGAATTCAGTGTTGCATCAACTATTAACTATGCCTTCATAACATTCAAAATTTTCGTAAAATAGTACAGGCTGATTTTAGTTTAAAATCCTTGTGTTCAGCTAGTGCTATTTTTACAAGAGCAAGATGGGAGCAAATCCTCTTCTGACTAATCAAATTGTCATCCTATTCTGAAGTACAGTTTAATTAAGCAATATTTAAGTAAAGGATAAATACAGAGAACATATTTGTGCTAGAATTCAGATATGTGAGTAGGAGTACTGAGCTAAGGGATAAGCACAAATGCTATTCAAATACCTTACAAATGCATACCATAGTCACTCACAGTGACACTTCACATGAACTTCATTAGCATTTCGAGCTGTGATTAAGCTCTGCATTTGAACGTGGAAAATGACAAAGGAAGGAAAATTCAGTCCTTCCCCAGACGGCAGTGTGGCGAGAAAGTGATATTTGAAGGGTGAAGGAACCAAATAGGAGCCTGCTCTGTGGTAAAGGAAGAAAAACCAAACAAAGCACAAAGTAAACATTTTTTTCCTCCAAAAATCATTCTATGAGAGTTATTTTTCAGTTGGACAGACACAATGTTCTAGTAATTTTTAATACTATATATATATTTATTTATTACTTCCTATCTCACCTTGGAAAGAAATTCCACTTTAAAATGTTCTAATTCTTCTTTTAGCAATTCAAACATCCTAGCAACTGTCTTAATATTTTCATAATGTGATGGTCCTTTCTTAAGGATTGAAGTCAGAAAAGAGTTCTGTAACTTCAATTTTCTATTTAATTTTCCAGATTAACTTTTTATTTAGCTGAATTAATAAACCTTTTAACTGAACTAAATCATTACATGGTATTTACAAAATCGTTTCAGATTTCTGGAATGCCTTTCCTTTCCATAAAATCTGTTCTTTACATGCTCTTACAGAGGCAAAAATACTAGGAAATTATTGGTTTAAAAGACATGTGCTGAGCATTTCAATGCTCTTGATTATCATGCTCCAGCTCAACCTGGAGAAAAGCCTTTCCATACAGACATTGCCCCTTTTCTTCCCAATAATTTTCCATTATGTTTCTAGCCTTTACAGGTTAAACCTTGATGAATTTTCTGTATTGGGTTATCTCATTTATTATTACTATCATCATGACCATTAATCCTCATTGAACTCTCTTTAAGAAAAGGAGCAAAGAATTTCATGTCCTGCACTGAGTAGATACTTCTTGTCATTCAAATATTCTCTGCCAAATATAAGTAAATGGCATTGGTAAGTAGGATGGCATCTCCAGCTCCTTTCTGGCTGCATACAGTTCACTGAAAGGATTCTGACAACTTTCTTGTTATCAGACACAGCTGCATTAGTTGTGCCAAGTCATCATTGCTACATGTGTAGAGGCATTCATTCTCCCTTTCCCCTCTAAACCAGTACTCCAGAGTTCCACACAAATCCTGAAATTCCTTGCATTTCATAAATGTCCCTATGTTCATTTCCTAGAACATCCTTATTACTGCTTTCCTAGGAGCTGAGTTCAGTCACCACTTTAAAATGAAGTTGTTATAAAATAGCCGTGTTGACAGATGGCATAAACAGCACAGCAAATCAAATCTGCTCCAATGTTTTAATGGCAACAGGGAATTATCACCATGCTACTAAATTAAGGTCTTAAAAATGCAGTCAGTAAAGCGGGTGCTGCACTGAAATGACAATTTCCAGAACTCTAACTCAACCAGGCAGCAACAATAGTAGCTTCTGTGGCTGACATCAAATGATATATGCCTCAAAGGAAGTTCACAAACAGGTTTGCCAGGAGACTATCTCATTGCTGATAAAGCTGCTTTCTGATAATACTGTTTGGACTCACTGTGCATCAGTGGAAATGTTAAATAAGCAGTGCCCATGGTTTAATGTACTTTTTTTGAGGCAGAGTCTTCTCAAGACTGCCTCACATGTTTGAAAGAGCCATTCCAAGTCCTTGCATGTTGCATTGAGTTTTTGGTGGTTGGTTAATTCCTGGTGAAAAAAAAATTAACTCCATAAATGTAACTAACCCCTGTAACTCATTAGTTTGTAAGAAAATACTTAAGAACTGTAAATGAGTGCACATGGGATACATTTTTATTCATTTAATCTTTAGATCCTTAAATTTGACACCATTTAGATGTAAGATAAATCTAGGTTTATTAATCCCTACTAGCTCTAAATACATTGGGCTGAATTAGCATAGATATGTAACTGCAGTAACTGCCTCAAGTGGACGAATTTATGGAGTGGCTTGATTTCATGTCTAAATATTTGGCTTGGTTTTCTGATGTACTGAATATCCTCAAAACCATTAGATTTGAGCCAGAGCAGTATGAATAAAATGTAATGGATTTATGGGTATTCAGTATATTAGAAAAATCAGACCAGTCCTGCTTAGAGATGGGCACACAACTTCTTAATGAAGCTCTTCAGATTTTAGAGAAAAGTAGGAGAGACTGAAAAAAAAGGTGTTCTATTCATACCTGGAATACCATGTCATCATTTCTTTGTGCTTAGTAAAGCTTTTCTTGTTCTTTCAAACATTCACAGAGATAGAACACTACAGAGATGGAGAAGCAGCACTGAGCTCCCAGCATAGCACTGATTCATTCACACTTCAGCAAGAAAACACTTTTCCAGTGGTCTTTATTCATGGAATGGTTTGGGTTGAAAGGGACCTTTAAAGACTATTCTGTGCAGCCCCACTGACAGGGGCAGAAACATCTTGCACTAGATGTAAGATTGCACAAAGCCCCATTCAACCAGACTTTGAACACTTCCAATGATGGGGCATACACATTTTTTCTTGACAGTCTATTCTAGTGACTCACCAGCATCACTGTAAAAAAATTCTTCCTTATATCCAATATTCATCTATTTTCTTTCAATTTAAAACCATTTCCCCATGTCCTGTCACTACAGGCTTTGATAAAACATCTCTCTCCATCTTTCTTCTAAGTTCCCTTTAAATGTGGAAAGTGTGTATAGGGGTTTCTTGGAGCCTGCTCTTCTCCAGGCTGAACAAGCCCAATTCTCTCAGCCTGTCTTCTTAGGAGAGGTGCCCCAGCCCTGTGATCAACTTTGTGGCTCTCCTCTGGACTCACTCCAGTCAGTGTCAAGTGACTTCCTATGTTAGAGGCCTCGTACATTGGGAAGGAGATATCTGTACTTCTCTGAAATACATCTCTGGTTTGAACATTTTTCTCCTAATGTCAGTGGGTTTTTGGAGAAGCCAGTTGCTATAGAGTGTGTGAGAATTTACTTCTGTTAATGTTGGGGTATTTCCTGAAGGGTGGCTGTGGTCAGGTGGGGGTTGGTCTCTTTCTCCAGGCAACACCTGACAGAACGAGAGGACACAGTCTTGAGCTGTGCCATGGGAAATATAGTTGGATATTAGGAAAAAGTTTTTACAGAAAGGATAATAAAGTACTGGAATAGTCTGCCCAGGGAGGTGGTGGAGTCACCATCCCTGGATGTGGCACTTGGTGCCATGGTTTAGTTGAGATTTTAGGGCTGGGTTGGACTTGATGATCTTAGAGATCTCTTCCAACCTAGTCATTCTGTCATTCTGTGATTTCTTTTAGTAATATTGCAAATGGCAAAATGCGGATTAATGCAGGTATAAGAAGAGAATGAACATTTTTCGCAACATCTTTTCTCAAAGACATTCTGCTGTAGATTCTGTAGATTCTGCTCAGAACAATTAAATGGAGATGTTTCTTATCCCAAGTGTGTTGTTAACATTGTTTACATCTTCGTGTAACATCCTCTCCTACTATAAAAATAATTACAGTGTTCCATTCTTTCAGATGAACCTGTTACCTTGGTAGAAGTAGGTAGTACTTGACATGTCTTTCAATTCTTTGTAAACAAAAAACGACCCTTAAATACAGCTAACCATAACAGTAGCCTTATTTGTTTGCCTATTCTTATTAACATATGGCAAAAATTTGTTTTTTATACATTCAGGTAAGTTATCACCATGGGTGCTAAATGACATCACCCTGTCTCATAACAAAATACTGAGGAAATGAATTGAGAAACCAAAAACAAACCCTCCAAAAGGAAAAATGCCCTAGCTGGAAAGAATCTCCTTCAAAGTTGAACATTGTGGTTTAGTTATTTGCTTACCATTTTAATAATGTTTTCTGTTTGTGATGCTACTGGTTGTCTAGGAAACACAAATTTATTCTACAATCACTCTTGAGGGATGGGGAATTCCAGGGGAGTCATTATATTAAAGTGTTACAAGTTTCTTAAAATATTTTTGTTACATATAGCAAAAGACAAAGGATATTGCAAACAGGTTATTAAACTCACCTAATTTGATAAGAAATATGTATGCCATTTAAGTTTTCTGCATCTAGAGAGGAGGCAGAAGCAGCTGTACAGTGTTCTCTATTTGTCACATGGAGCATTCAGAGGAGCTGTGAACATTGATCAAATGGCTATATGTGTATCTTGATGTCTCAGATCACTTTGACTAATAAACCCAGTGACTGGTTCACTGCATCCTTTGTGGGATTAAATTTGCCTGGCTAAGAAGTCTGGACAATAATAATTAAACTAATTTACGTTGATATGGTTGACATCAAACTTAAAAATGCTATGTGTCAGTGACTTCTTAAGAATAATTATCCAGTGGAAGAGAGATATTCCTATTTAAATATGATAAATAAATTTTAAAAACCAAAAGTCTCATTCATTGAAACATCTTTCACTGAAGTGGATTAAAGAAGTGATTCACATTGTAAACAAAAGCATCTTGAATAACAGTGATACCATATAAAACTTATGGATTTTAAATCATATCATTTACTTCTTCTTTCTGTCACTCTGTTCTGTTCCTCTCCCTTCCTTTATTCTTTTTTTTTCCTCCTATTTCCATTTGGACAACTTCTATCTGTTTCATCATTTAAAGATGCTCCAGTGGATTTGATCGTCACCGGCAAGATTGGGTAGACAGTGGCTGCCCTGAAGAGGTATGTGAGTAGTTTACATCCTCGGCCCATCAGAGGCAATTTATGTAGTTATGATGTTTTTGCTTAAATTATTCAGATTATAAAGTATGAATTCAAGGCCAAAGACATACTGTATTTATAATTCAGGGGAAATCCTATAAGGCATAACAAAGAACAATCTGTGCAGTTTCACTCCCCATTTGAGGGGACAAAATAAACAAAACCTAAAATTTTATCTTTGAGAAACTTCTTCAGTTAAACAAAACCCCCAAAAGCAGAAAACCTCGTCCAAAACAATATCCCTGTTTTCTTTTAGATCTCTGACTTTTGCCAGAAAAGAGGAAGAAACTGTGATGTTCCTTATTTCAGAAAACCCATTGCCAGTGTAGCCTCAATAAAAAACAGACATTGCATTTTGATTATGAAATCTGGCCAAATCATTTAGTAAAGAAGAAATTACACAGATGAATTCAAAAAGACAAGATAAAAATAATAATTGAAATAAAAATTTAAAAGCCCTCACACAACCAGCCTAGATGGCATTTTGATATCTTTTCATGCAGATGCAGTGAGAGGATGAGAAAGATTTCTGACTCTGGTAGTGGTGGGCTGTCAAACAGGGACCATAAGCCTCCTCTGATATTTATCTGGGGTACCCCTAGACCAGAGAAGTTCATTTTCAACAAGCATTTATAAAGATGGTGATGATGATGATGATGATGATGAGGATGATGATGATGATGAAGATAAAGATGATGATTGATGATGACGATGATGATGATGATGAGGAGGATGATGATTCTGTTCCAGTTTAAAAGCCCCTTTATAAACATTCTTTGTTTGAGGTTTGTTTGGTTTGTTTGTTTTTAATTTTTCTCTTTTTTTTCCACTTAGAGATCTTGGTAATAGAAACAAGTTAATTTTTGGCACTTTAATCTTCTGGTGGCAATAAAAAACCCAGTCACTTTTCCATTTTTGCTGAACAGGCTAAATATCCTCATGCATTTCAGGAACATAGGCCTTCTGAAATGTCAGGTGAAACCCAGGGCAGAACACAGCCCCAGGTGTCTCGTTAAAAAAGCATATTCCGTTTTATTTTCAGTAGAAGCAAAGAGAAGTGATGACATAAATCCATATTAATTGAAGAAAATTTTTCTCTTGTAACTGTAATTGCAAAATAACTGCAACCTACATTATACCTTATTACATGGCCTTGAAGCTTCAGCTTTGCAGTCTGTCACCAGCTGATTTGAGAGCAAAATTTCTGAGATATTTATTGTCTGTGGAGGGCAACCTCTTCAAGAACATAAAAATTTACTGAGAGCACATGTTATTATAGTGCACAACCCTTGTATTGCTTTAATCCAGATTATAATTAGCTAGGACTCAATTGTGCTTGCAAATTGAGATATGGAAAAAACTTCTCTCTGCAGGATGTTAACATTCCCTTCTGCTTCTCCTTTTTTGTTTCAGTCCAGCATGTGCTCCAAGGTTTACTAGATGAGCTGAGAGGAAATTACCAATACACTAATCTGAGAAATTAATAGTTTAAGTTGCACAGTTTCGGGCTGCTTGGTGGCAGTTCACTGTCCAGCTTTTAGGCTCTCTGGAGTAGAAGCAACAATTTGCTTGGCATCTTCCAGAATTATGCCTGAGCTGACTGCTAGAGTTCAGGGAAGCATCCATTAATTAGCACACAATGGTTGGTTTTAGATGCTTCACTCAAGAGGATAAATAATGAGGATTCTCATAGTAAGGTTTCCTTATTTTAATACAGAAAAACGAGCTAAATTTTGACTAAATTACATCAGTTTCAAAAAAAAACCTCCAAAGTTATTTAAAGAATTATTATCCTGCAGGTACGGATACATTTCTGTAATGTAATAAATCGTTTCTGGTAAAACAAAGAACAATAAAATATCTGTGCATATTAAAAGGAAGACAATGACCACTGGATTTTGATCTCAATAAAATGAAACAAATGTGTGCAGGACTCCACTTCTCATTAAAATGAATAGAAACAGCAGGAGTTAGATGCAGTTCCCATATTTGCTGCAAGATAATTGGATGTATTTTCCTGCAAAACTGTGTGAACCGTGAAAGAAATTATTCATTGTACCTTCAAAATTTTAAAAATTTCCAGAACTTGGGAGGAAAAAAAAGACCAAGCAGACTCTATATTTGTATCAAACTATTTGCCCATGCAAATAAATATTAAATTATTATATGATGATGACTGTTATTTATAGTGTGCTATTATATTATAATAATTTTGTTATTTTTTTGTTGTTTATATTTTATAGTAATTATGTTTTATATTTTACATATATTTTTATGGTTTTATATATACAAATAATGCATTACATTTTATTATTATGTAGAATTAATTGGCACATAATGAATGGATTGATTTATTGTAGTAAATAAATATTCTATAGGTTGAATACATGCACACATTTTACAATATTTGTGCTCCATTGTGATAATTACATGTAAAGCCTAATTAAATGCTCCAGTTAACTACATATTGTTCACTATGAAGAGCTACAACTTAATTCCCACATATCTTTTTAACATGTTTTATGTCACCTGGATTGATGGCAGTGAGCTTTCATAACAGAAGAGTGGAAATATGAATTGTAAACTTAGATGTTAAACTCCAGTCGAGGGAAGTAACAGGTTTGACAGTCTGGGGTGACTATGAAAACTTGTCATTAGCAATTAAGAGTTGTAAATTTTGAAGATAAATTCAAAAATGCCTGTTGCTGAATTCTGCATAGAGACTTGAAAGGGGAAAAGGAAAAACAAAAAGAAAATTAAAACAAAAAGCTCTTGAAAATTCTTGATCTAATCTATTTTCACTCTTTTTATCACATCAACTTGTCTATGATTAAATTCTTCATTCTTGACAGTTTCCACTAAGAATTAATTTTCTCTTCCTTGTTTCTGTTGTTTCCCAACAGTCAAAGGATAAAATTTGTGAGAAGAATATGGACACAACTGAAACACCTCTGCACTCCACCACCACCCTTCTGCCAACCACCACAAGGTTCAGAGTTTTAACAACCACCAGAGGATCCACCACTTCCCACCTCCCAACCAGCCTGCCCACAGAAGGTGACGTGTATACACTGCATTTTTACACTTGAAAAAGAGCAACCTACAACTCAGAAAGAAATTTATTTCCTTTAACTATGTGTCAATGACAACATTTTTGCTCTGGGGAAGCTGAAGGAGTTGGGAATTGCAGTCGAGGCTCTTGCTGATAAATTGCTCACTCTTGCACCAGTAAGGTGCAAAGGGGATGAGGGCTCGAGGAGAGGATGCTGCTGGAGAAGCAAGGATGAGTTAGGAAGACTTCTAGAAAACTTGAGGTTACAATGACTTCATGTTCCTTTACATTCAGGCAGCAGTCCAAAATCTGCTGAAATAGTAGTAGTAAAGGTCCCTGCTAAATCTAGAAGAAATTCCCATCACAGACCTAATGAATTTGTAATTCTTTTATGAATTCTGTTTAGCCAGGTGAAAATTATAGATAGTCCAAAATAAAAACCTCTTTGGAATATGCGTGTGTACTTATTTTCAGTCAGTTGACACTGTTCTTTTCATGTAGTGCTCACTGTTGTGAAATAGTTCCTCTAGGCTTCTGAACTGAATTAACTGGGTAAGTTATGGTGGGTCAGCTCTCATCCTCATCAATGGCTGCTTAAATTTTACCTTTTTGAGCTTGGGATATCCTGCTTGCTTGCTTTTGGATGAAATTCACCTGGGCAAGAAAGCTAATACAGATTAATCAAGGACCACCTATAAAATATATATGTGTGCATTTGTTGAAATTGTATGTTAACACAAGAAAAAGTACTAGGTATGGATTTTCCAAGGAGCCTATGACAGGAAAAAACTGAGCTGAAGGCATTTCAAGGTGGGAATCTATTGATAAGAAAGGCTGGTTTTGTTTAAAGCAACAAAAGTTTAGAAACTGTCAGTGCAGCATTTGGACTGCATTAAAAGCAATATTCTCTGGCCTGTTCATTAAAATTCACAAGAAAAAGAGGAACATAGAAGTAAATAGCGGTTACTATTAGTAGACCTTTTCAAGATTTTTCAAAAAGGAGCTAAGTCATTGTCTTACTTTATTGACATGTGTTGGTTCATATAGTCCTTAATATGATAGAATCCACCTGAATGCTTTAACACTCTCATAATTGTGATTTTTAAGAAGAAAGTATAGTGCTCAGTGTAAGAAGCACCACGACCTAATTCTCATTGAGTTGAGCACCAAATAATTTTCTTGTTGTGGAATGTTTTTATGTTGCGGAATGTCTATTGTTGTGGAATCATTAGAAACTGATTGCTAAAGTGATTCATGACCTAGAAAAATGCTTCAACTAATTTTGAATTTCCTTTATAGATGACACCAAGATAGCACTGCACCTAAAAGATAATGGAGGTAAGTGGGGTTTCTTTTGTCTGTAAATAGTGTCTATATTTTGTGAAATTATGCCCCACTGAACTTCATTAATCAAAATCCAGCTATAGAGATAATTTTTACCAGACTCTCAAGGGACTCCAGCACCCCACATCTGTGGGGTGTGGAAGATAAGTAGGGCAAATAAGCTTAGGAAAATAAATATCTACCACTATCTTTATCATTCCATAATAAAAGAGCAGGTTCTATTATGGACATATTAAGTAAATTTTAATTGTATTAATACAGTTATTGACTAGTAATGCAGTATTAATACAGTTATTGACCATAATAATGAAGTCTTATTTAATTGTACTAAGAGAGTACATTGTGCTATAAAGTCATTCATAGTAGTAAATTATTACATGACATTTTGTTAATAAGTATATTCATTTTATATCTATGTCTGTACTAGCAGAGAGCCTGCATTTCTCCATGCACATTCCCTGTGCAGGTTAATAAGATCACCTTGTCACACCGATAAAGGCCCCTGTTAAATGAGGCTCTGCAGGGGACTGCTTTCCTCATCTTCTTAGGGAGTTCAAGGACTGAGACCTGAGGTTTTTCCTTCTCCCTTTGAAGTGGATGAGAATTCCCCTGCTAGAATAGGACAGTTGTTAGACATGGCCCGCACCTATGTTCATTGCCAAAGTAGAGCTTGCTGAGGTGAAAAGGAAGATTTGGGTTCATTTCTGAAGGCTTCAGAATGGTCTATCAAAGCAGAGGAAGATTTGCTAAGCAAATTTAAATAAATCACATTTGCACTGATATTAGTGGGAATATTCTTGGCTCTGATTGCCTTTCCAAGCAGGGAGAATGAAGTTTCTCTCATGGGTCAAAGAACAGGTGGCCAAGTGTGGCAGCAGGCACAGGCAGGGCACAGGGCAGGTCCAGCAGCTCAGGGGAAGCAACTGGGGTCAGCCCTGGTCTAGTGACCACCAGCTGAGTCTGCAGCAATGAGGCAGGGCCAAGGCAGGAAGCCAGATTGGTGAAGAAAGGAGCAGTAAAGCAGCAAAGTGGCACAGCTGCCAGCAGACAGCTCAGGACAGGAGCAGGGGAAGCATCTCCCATCTGTGGTCCTAGAGAAGGTGAGATGATAAACCAGGTCTACACAGGAATTCTGCAGAAGTAAAAGGATAAACAGCTCCAAGGCCCATCCAAGGAGGCACAGTTCTTGGACAGGACTGAAGCTACCTTCAGTGTTGCTCCAGGATACAAGATCAGAGATGGGACTGAATACACATTCATCTACAACACTGCTTAGGTTTGTACCTGAGCTTACACAGGGACCCCAACATCATGGGCAGAGGTCCCACATACAGCAGTCCACAACAGCTGAGATATAGAAGTTTCTGAGGACCCTCACAGGGAATTATTCAAGTTTTGAAAAAACACAAAGTGCAGATGCCACTTAGCTTGTTGGTCTGTTTTTCTATCATTCAGAAAATGTTTTTCACTCATATTCAGCCATTATTATCTCCTTCCCTCAAACTAGAGATCTATTCACTCCAGGAGGGGCAGTTGTCACCCTCTTCCTTGCCAGTCTCCCCTCTGTCATGTTGCTGTCACTAACCGTGGCTGGTCACAGGCTGAACTGGGCATTGAGTTGCCCATTTGTTGGCAGTGGTGTTTTTTGACATTGCTTTGACACGGAAGTGATCGCTTGGAATAAAGTGATCTGCAAACTCAATGTAGTACTTTTGAAGCATTTTGTCTATGGAAATGTCCCTGAAACTTTCTTTCTGTCCTGAAATCAAATTGCTTCTTATTTTATTGAGAAAAGTGGTTCAGTGCTGTTAGAGGTCAGTAGTCAGCACCTCATTCTCCTGTTCCACGTCTGCTCTGTACTGGAGGCGTACTCCTGGTTGAAAAGTGCCCACACCCTGCTCTGTGAGCCAGCACTCCATGGCAGGTGGCTGACCAGCAACAGGCAGCTCTCCATCATGAGCATCTCACACAAAACTCAGAACTGTATGCTGTTATATAAAAAATTATTCCAAAAGTGGGATTTAGAAAAGACATCCATGTTTCTTTCTGTTTGGGAATTGCAGCAGGACTATTTTTTCACTTGTCTGTCTATTCTGTGCCAAAGATCTGAAAAGAAAAACTCAGTAAAAGTGTTGAGCAAATGAGAGATGGCTGTGGCCTACTTGGTAGGTAAAGTGTAGGGTTTGAGGCATCAGTTATATATAGAAAGTTCATTTCCACAGAGAAAGCTGCTGCATTTTAGGAGGAAAAACCAATACATGATGTAATTATTCATTTTTCTTGAGCTGTTCCTTTTATTCTTGGAATTTAAAAAAAAATGAAAATTACTTCAAACAGCACAAAAGCAAAGCAGCACTCCAGGATTTCTCATTCACACAGTAAACGTAGCTTTTAATCTGAGAAATTCTTTTTGATGAATCTTCAATTATGCATTGAATTTTCCAGTGTCCCCTAGATTAGGCTCAGATAAAACCTCTGTAGCCGCAGGCACATTCTTTGATTCTCTGTGGTTTGTCAGCCTTTCATAAAGAGTAGATTATTCCAGGTCATGAATACAGGGTCTCTACTTTCTCACACTAAATCCTTTAAAACTCTAATGAAAGGGAACCCTTTATAATGGCAAACCAAAGCTATATTGGATCAATGATTGCCTATAGTTTGATGTGTCCTGGGGTGGTAGCAGTCAATATCTGATTAGGTAGAACAAAAGGATTCCATAGAAATAGGTGCATCTCACCTCTGTCTAGAACTTATGAAATCAAACATTATAAGTTTATAAATTGTTATACATTTAATTCTTTGTTGTGGTCATACTGCTTTGATTTTTAATTATATGAGAAAATCTTCTGTAACTCTACTGTAATCGATCTACAATTTTGTGGCATATCTTAATGTACATTTCAAATTTGCTTGGTTTTGATTCCTCTGCCTGCCCTCTTTCTTTACACATGACAGATGCCTATTACATACGTGCCTAAACCATTTTAAAATACAGCTGGTATGACATCACAATTTTTGTTATATCTTGGTTCTCCTTAAAATAACAAGCATTTTTTTAAGTTTGAAGAGATGCCTAGCACCAAAAATGTACCATTTTTTGTTATTAATTTCAGATTCTGTTGTTTTTTTCATTTTCTCATTTAACACAACTGAATAAACAGTTTAAAAGCCTAATTTTTCATAAAAACTATGAACAATTGGCCATGGCTATCCTGTAATGCAATATTTTCTTGTTGAGAATTCTCTGGTGGATGATTTAGATGATTGGCCAGCATATCTAGACATTTTATTTGACCTTTTTAGACACTTCGTTGTGATGATTTGATTGCTATGAGTCCCCCACAGTCCTTCAGCTTTAAAACTCGAAAGAGAAGTCTGTCTTTTGGACAGCAAGTATCAGACAAATGCTACATTTCTCATTCATCAAGGTGTACAGGAAAGCTGTGGGGAAAAAAAAATAGTACACCACCACCACAACAACAACAAAAAGCAAACCTGCCTGAGGAAGAAAGCTGTTTTATTTATTTGTTAACAAGTTCATCCCAATATATGTAGTTTTAGGAAACGTCAGTATCATGTTTTTTCACTCTTGTCTGGACATTTTCAAAGATGGTCTAGGTACATCTAACAGGAATGTAGTAACAGGATTAACATTTGTACTATAGAGAGCTTGATTTGATTTTGAGAGATTAGGAAACTCAGTAAGAAATTACCAAAATGTAGGCAAAGTTTTGGACAAAGAGTACTTTTATATACTTTATATACAGTGATAAATTTACCCAAGACTAATTTTTCCAATACAGGCCAATTTCTGGAAACTAGCTTCCATAAGTCATCTGTCTTCCTAATTTATCTTAAAAATTACACTCTGAGCTATTCCAAATTATAGAGAAAATGTAGTTACTTTTTCTTGTGTACCCTGAACTCCAGTTGCAAGACATTAAACACCACCTAATGCCTGATAAAAGTAATATAATTAATTTCTTTCTAATATGTTTAGTTGCTAAATGATTCAGAAAATTAGATATATGTCACCAAAGAAATAAACCAACCTTTTAGGCAAAACAAATACTTTTGACATAGAAGAAGTCATTATGACCACACAGTCTAAAACCAAATTATTAAGCTTAACAAGTCGCTATGAATTAGCTGAGTCTTCACCAATATTAAAATAAAACACAATAAATTTTAAAATTATAAACATTGCCTTTGTGGGGGCTTAAAACTGTTTTAAGATGGGCCTTGTATAAGGTAGGATAAGATTGACAAGACATGGCTTTGTTTTACTGCCAGAACTTAACCTAGCCACAGGAAATGACTTTCTGGAGACTTCATCTCTCCCCTGGTGTTAGCCAGGAATCCACAAGCTGTTCTTTTAGGCCTTCCTCCTAGCCAGTGGCAAGCAATAGGTAAGAGGAAGTAATCAAATGTCATGCTAAAAGAAGTGCCCAGACTGCAATATGTTACTGTATGGGGCACTTACTCTACTAGATACAGAGAAAAATCTGAATTACATACTAAGAGTAGGCATCTTACTTGTAGGTACCCAAGGTTTCCTTAAATTAATTCTCTTCAGGGTGTCCTAGGTCATGTGTTTTATTTCCATTCCTGTTTAGAAACCTGCAGGACAAGACTCAGACCTTTTCTTCCAGTCTTTTCTCATGAAAAATAGAGGATTTATGGTTTATATCATTATTGAAAAAATCCTCTTGAGATTAGGTATTGGAATATGTAATTATATGTTTACTTCTGTATGTTCTGCTTACTCAAACATGCTGGTGTTACTATGAAATTGCAGGGTTCACACAATTAGTGAAGCAAGGATTTCCTTGAAGAAAACTGGTCATAAAATTTACCTTGTCTGTTCTGTGCTGAGTGCTGTATTTGTATAAACAAAATCTTACCAAAGAGCAGTTTTGAAATGGTTTCTATCAATAGTCTTGTAAATAGAAGAAGGAAAAAGAAAAAAGTGTCAGAACAGAGAGAAATGGAAGAGGTGGTGATGGATAGAAATGTATTCATAGGATTAAAATATGAACAAAGGTAGATTCAAGAACAATTAGCCATCATCGTTATCAGATAAACCAGAAAGGGCCCTGTGAACAGAAGTTATCTAATTTTTTACATTTTTTCTTTTCTTTAGGTCAGGGAGACATTCCAAAGGGAACAGATAAAATATAACTCAAATAAGTCAGTGATTGTTCCCATATATTTGATTTCACATTTCAGATTATAGGTTAAGAAATGCTGATACATCTCCCCATTTTACTCTCTATTTCTCTGAACTTTTCCAAGCTCTTTCTCCACTCTCATTTCTCAGCAGCCTCTTCTCAGCTCAAGTTAGAGACAGGTCTTGAGATAAATCAAAAATCTCTCTTGCTGTCTTTGGTATGACCAAAGTTGGACTTTAGACCCAACCAATTTCCCGATATGCTGGTCCCTGCTTTCTGCAAATCCAGCTGTAACACTCAGAATAGGAAAGCTGTGCTTTTAGGAAGGATTTTAGGGATCTACCATAACATGTTTCTGTATGAAACATGCAATGATGTGCCAAGTGTAATTCAAGGTTTTTTCTTCCCAGGAAAACTTGTGATTTAAGGAAAGCCTCTACAGCCTTGCTGGGGTTCAGTATGGTTTTACATTTTTGTCTGATAGCAGATATCTGATTGAAATTGAGCCAAAACCAAGAACACAAGCTTGGAAAAGCAACAGCCTCTTATATAAATATTCCAAATTTCCTCATGCATCAGACACAGGAAAAAATATTTTTTACATACTGTATGCAGTGGCCAGGGGGCTACATGCATATTTTTTAAAGCAAGTACAAATGAAAAGTGCTGAAGTCATCCATTCTGGTTAAAAAAAATAAAATATTGAATCAATAATCATTCTTATTGGTGAGATAATTAAACTCTGTTATTTTTCACTTGCTTCATGATACTTTGAATTGTACTTAAATGTTTCTTATAACAATACATTTGTGCCTTTTCCAGATTTTTTGCATATCCACTTCATCCCAGTTTTGTTGTCATCATCTTATTACAGCTATTATCACAAGACGTATGAAAAAAACAACAATCCAATCAGCGGACAATCAATCAAATAATGGCAGAGGTTTTCCAAAGTAGTGGCCCTGGCATGCAAATAACCCCTCGAAAGAAAATTTCACTTCCTCCTTGAGCAAAAAAGGGCATTTTTCATCATATTAAGCGTTATACATCACATTGAAGTACAATGTTAAAAAACCAGAAGAGATGTGTGTAGACACTTCAACTTACATTGAAGTCTAGCATACTAGTTTAGTTTCTTTTTGATTTTCTAAGACAAAATAAAATGTTGTATGGTTTCCTACACTTACAGTTGTCATGACTTTACTGTAAAGGCACACAGATGACTTTGTTACACATTTACATTTTGTTGACTTTGTACCAGATCAAAGTGTTAATGGGAAAACCTCATGTAGCTCTAAGTGTAGATGGAAAAAAACTGGATAAACTTTTAAGACAAGGCTTCTTTCCTTAGTGTTTTATCATCTGCTTCTGTTGCTGTTGCAGTGCTATGGCAAGTGTGACAGCTAGGGCACACAAAGATCCTGTGGTCTTCTGTCTTTTTAACTTCCTATTCTACATGGAGTTAAGCCAGTTTCACAGTCAGCAGCCTTCTCCAATCTTCTGCACACTGCTCACTCATCTTTGACTTTGGTGTGCATGAGTTGTTGTAAAGAATGGAAAAAGGGAAGGTCAGGTTAAGGAAGGTTCACACAGTTGGAGAATTTGCATTGAAGCTGAAAAACCGAAGTTGCTGTGTCTCCCAAAGGTCTGGTGGGCACTGTGGTAGTTCTACAAGCACTAGACACAATATTAGAGAGGAACAGCCTGCTTTACCTTATTGTCTTGTGTTTGCTTTCAGTAAGGTTAAGAGGTGTCCATGGGGTGACAGAATTGAAATTCTTATAAATAGCTAACTTTTTTGTTCATCTGAATTTGAGTCAGCTGCTTTTACAGGCAGATGGTGTGGTCCTTCATGGTACAATATTAAGCTTAATATTGAAATGCCTTACATGGTCTCAACCAGCTCAAACTAGAATTAGTACGGATAAGAACTGTTGTAGCATTAGGTGATATTTTAGAGCTGAAGAATGAAAGAAGAATGAAATACCTTAGCTAACATATTTAGAGTACTGTCATCCTATAAACAGAGGGATTTGATTGTAATGCACTCTCATCAATTTACTACACTAAGCAGTTGATCAATCTTGGAGAGACTTACTGAGTTGCCCTGGGTCCTACAGAAAATTGATAGCAAAGCCAGATACTGAATTCTGATTTTGTGTGTTATAGCTCATAATATTCTCACTCAGAGCCCACCTTTCATTTCTTACATGCAATTGGAAATCAATTTTTAAAGCATTAGCTCAGCCATAACTTTATAAATCATCATGAAACCAAGTAAAGCAATGGCTTAGCCTCAAAATGTTAACAAATGCCTAGGGACTGAACCCACAAATCAAGAAAATCACACACCATTACTGTGAATAAGTTGAGAATTCCAGAGCATGCTGTTCCTAAAAGAGGTAGAGAGAAAAATTTTATGGGGATTCCCTTGAGTCTCTGGAGAATCCTTCCAGCTGCACATTCCCTTATTCCCTCCCACAGGTCATTAATCATCTTTTCAGGAATCTGTGTTATGTAAAGGGAAAAGGCTTGTGTGGGAAGTACCGTATACCTGCCCATAAAGCAAGGAGTCTCCTGTAGATTCACATTCCAGATGCACATGGAGGCCTAGAGGAGGGGGAAATCCAGTGGCTCTGCTGAGCTCACTGTGCCTGGAAGGCTGTGCTCAGCTGTCCTAAACATTATGTCCTCCCTCTTGGCAGGAGCCTGTTAACTCAGTCCCAGTCATGCAAATAGGAGTGATACAGTTTCCAGGCTAGAAATGAAATATGTAATAGGGTGGAGGGCTGGTGAGTGAACATGATCTGTAGTTGCCCCAGATCATGCAGCAAGAGAAGGGTTCTGCTCTTTTGCTGAGCAAAAAGGAGAAAATGCATTCCTCTGGCAAAAAGAGGGGAGAAAATAACTAAGTTTAGGACTGAGTTATCATTTTCAGGCTGATTGCTGCTATTTAAATCATCTATATCCCTGGCAGTGTGTCAGTCAGGAGGGTCAAATAAGGTGTTGCTTTTTATCCCTTAATGATTCATATGCTTTTAAGTGAGTTTGAATTGGAGTTTCAAATCCAATAGTTTTTTTCCAGATGGTCTTTTACTATCTGATCAAAATGCAAGAGTAAAATGGAATGCCATAGCTTTTGGAGGGAAAAGCAAAATTTTATTTCCAAGTATGCAATGAAATTCTACATTTTTCTATGTCATTTGCTTTTGTTTCACATCACTTTATAGAAAGAAAATTTTCTAGCCAGGAAGTACCATAAATTCATCTATTTTTCCTCAGTTTTCCTGTAAAATGTTTTGTATTTCTGCTCTCACAGGCAGATATAGTAATCTCTGGAAATTAAACTCTTTTCCATCTCATATCATAAGAGGTGTGAATACATGCATCACAATTTTGTTTTTTCATGTATGATACTACCACAGTAAAAACTTTTTGTAAACCTTGAAATTAGATAATATAAAACAATGTATTTCATTATTTTGCAGACCTCAAGGGTTAATATGCAGCTCTGATAAATATAATGTTGGCAATGTATCCCTCAATGTGTTTACAAACAGCAAGTAGCATTTTGTCAACACTAAAAAGCAGTCTTGGTTTGTAGACACCTCTGTTAAAGTCAGCATTGCAGTCCATGTGTGCCATGGCAAGACAAGACTCATTCCTTGAGGACTTTTTGTTTTCCTACTCCAAAAGAAGCTGGCCTAAGAGTAACTGGAGACATACTAGTTATTTTAAATCGATGATTTTATAGTATTTATGTGTTTTTCATGGAAACAATAAGAACATTTTTATTGTGTTTTCACTTTTATTTTTTAAACATTCCAGCAGCAGAATTGCTTTTTCTTGTTTGGATTCTGTACCTTTATATTAGGGGAAAAAATGCTACTTGCTCTTTCTATGCAGTCATTCAGCACCTAATGAGAAGCAGACTGACCTTGGATATATTGACAGGCTTCTTCTGCTTAAAAGTTTTATGCATCCAAGAGTCTGAGAAGACATTATAAATATAGAGTATATTATATGTAACAATTACACTTTGAGCATAAGAAAAGGAAAGTTCAGGTAAAGTTCCATTGAGAATACTCCTTTTGGGAAAGGATTGGTCATAAAACAAATAACCTCCCATGGGTTTAGCCTTACCTGCAACAACAGACATGCAGTGATAATATTAATAAGATTTCTACACCTGAAAAAGTTTCCAAGTCCTTGTTTTTTCATCTATTTCCCTTGGTGGCTTTTTAAAAGAACTGACAGTTGATTTTGCAGCAAAGAGTGTTTTCAGTGTTGACAACACTGTTTATTGTCTCTGTGCTAAGAGAGTGAAATCAATTTCTCATGAGTTTTTGAACCCTGGGGTCAATGGACTGGATTTCCATTATGGAAATTACAAGTTACTTAGACTTGTTGTAATTTAAGGAAAGCATTTCTTCTGTTTCATTATTTTTTGCATTTGGCATTCTGATCACTGCACTGATGTCCACACAGTGCTCCACCCTTGACTAGCAGAAAACTGGGCAGGAATTTGACACCTGTGTTGTTTCAAGGAGATGGTGTTCTGGTTTGCAAAGCTGGATGCTGAAAGCTGAGAAAATGTCAGATCAAAAGAGATTAAACTGATGACCTTTGCAGAGTGGTTAGGACCTTTGCTGAAGTCCAGCATTTTTTAAAATGTTGTGCCTTCAACCATAACACAATAAAAATACAAATAGTTTGTTTGTAGTTGATAGTGCAAATCAGCCTGAAAATGGGTACAAATGACAAAACAGTTTTTGATGCACTAATGTGACACTGAGGTAAAGAGTATGAAACTGTCAAAAAGATAATTATGAGACAAGCTATGAATCCTCTGCTCCTTTGTTGGAGCAGTTGCTTCTCAGCAGAATGACTCAGAACTAACTATTCACCAGTGGGAATTAATAGTCCAGCCAAGAGGAGGTAAGCAGGCCTTCTCTGTTGGCCTTCCAGTTACTTAATTTCCATTTGTGTGGCAATTTGAAATATATTTACAAGTACTAAATATTGTTACAGTGCATGAACACTGTAATAATAAGCAACTAAGACTAGTGTTTCTATACCTTTGTCTGTTCTCAGATGAAGTGAATGTTGATGGCTATGTCGAGCAAAAGATTCCACTGTCTGAAAATAAGAGGAAATTTTTTTTTAGTCACCTTTCTTTCCTGTCTTCTCCATGAATTTTGCATCCTTTTTTATGTGGTGCTCTAACTACTAGGAAGTATTTGAATGACCCTTTAGGAGACACTTTTGAAAATTTGAAAAATAGAACTTCCGGATTCTAGGTAATGTCTCCTTTCCTCTACTTCAGTATTTATACTGAATGGCCTGGAAAATTTCACTCTATGTGCTGTGTTTAAATAAAATAAAATCAAACGCAGCTGACACTACTTTTCCATTTCAAAACTCCTATACACTTGTGTGAACTAAGCTCTAAGAAAGCAAAGTAAATCCCTTTGTTGAATTTAGGCAGGGAGAGACCTGGTTCTGGGATCCTGTTCATGCATAAACCCATGCAGGACATTTACCACTACCTTCATCAATATGCCTTTCTTCTATAATTTTCCAATTCTCTATTTTAATATTAGCATGGAATGTTCTGCTCCAGTCAGATGAATGGTAAAAGACCATGTACATTTATTGCTGTAGTTGTTATTGTTGTTGCTCCTATTAATCACAATAACAGTGATTTGTTTGAAGTGATACTCATAACCTGTATCTGTCTTCAAGGAGCAAATAAAAGGGAGTCCCTGACCTCAGAGAACATAGCACACTAAGACAACCGAACAAGTAGTTCAAGGGGATGGCACAGCAAAAAGGATGTTTGCAGACATCAATGATTTTCTTTATAGTCAGCCTGCCAAACAAGCATGGTGAGAGGAAATTTAAAAGTGGAACTGAAAGAAAATTTCTCATAAGCCAGACCAGAGACAGGTGTTGCATGGAGTAATGGATGAAAGTGATTAGAAGGATTTCCAGAAAAGCAGAAAGCGGAGGGAATATCACAGAAACTCACAGAATATGCTGAGTTGGAAGGGACCCACAAAGACAACAGAGTCCAACTCCTGGCCCTGCACTGAATCCTCCCCAAGTGTCACACCCTGTGCCCGAGAGCATTGTCCAAATGCTTCCTGTACTCTGTCAGGCTCGGGGCTGTGACCACTTCCCTGGGGTGCCCAGGAACCCTTTGGGTGAAGAACATTCAGGAGAATGAGGGAAGTTTGTGGAGTCTAATTACCAGTGCTCTACTGGTGTTTCTTAAATCTAGGATTCTGAATGGCTTATTTGCCTGTAGAGGTGGACAGAATAGTAATTCTTGTATGCAAGACTAGTATGAAGAACAAGCAGTTCTACAGGTGTTGGTTGATACACTGAGAAACTTTTACTCCAAAGGTTACACTGTTGTTGAAAGACTTTCAGTCACTTATTTGGAAGCACTGTTGACAAGTTGTTTACGACAGAGACAACCTTCTTTTACCCTGACAGGAGCATAGCATAAGTGGCCTCTTGGTATCAAGTTTAGTAAATGAATGGTCTTCTGTGATACTTTGGTATGATGAGTGTTCCGTTCACACCAAGATCAAAATATTGCAGGATCATTTGGCAGGATTTGCCATCCATATGTGGCACTTTTGGCTGCCTGATTCAGTTGCAGAGAGTGGTTCCAAACTCTTCTACAACCTAATGAATAAGGCTTTCAGAAGGTGTTTAACAGCTTTTGGGTTTGTGGCATCTCTCAACTGGAATAGTTAAAGAAAAATTGAATGCTCAAAATGTATTCAATTAGTACTTTTTTGTCTGTGGGACAATTGCAATAATTTTATAAGAAAATCAAAGCTAAATTTATTATGAAGGTAATTAGGACCTTCAGGCTGTCCATTTTAGGTTCAAAGGAAAGGATGTTATTATCATTTATTGAACTAGAATCGTTTGAAAGTCTCTCATTAAGATTATGAGAGTACCCAGTTGTAGAAAAGAGACTTCTAATATCTTTTTCCAACTTGGGCTGTAGAAAATGAGACAGATGTGACACAGCAAAAAAAAAATGCTCAATTTCCATCTGTGTAATGGAGTGGGCAAGGCATGTGTTAGTGTGCTCAGCAGTGTGCTCTCTGTGCAGCTTCGACAGACGACAGCGCGGCGGAGAAGAAAGGCGGAACGCTTCACACCGGCCTGATTGTCGGCATTCTGGTCCTGGTGCTGGTGGTGGCTGCAGCCATCCTCGTGACCATCTACATGTACCATCACCCAACGTCAGCAGCCAGTCTCTTCTTTATAGAGGTAAGACGAGAGCAACACGCTGTGCCTCTGGTCCTGTCTCTTGGCTGGGGTATTTGAGGTCTCCCAAACAGATCTTTCTAAACTGAATCAGAAAGTAGCTTTGTGTTCCTGGTGTAATCTTTGAAGAAGAGGAGCTCTCCTAGCAGGTGATATTGTTCTTAGCATGTTTGTCACTCTGCTTCTTTAGCTACATTGCTATTACTTCTTTCTCTTGTAGACAGGACACATGTCTAAGAGATATATGTCAGATACCACACTACTTCTCTTTCCTGCCCTTCATTTTCCTCACAACAGCATTTTTCTGTTACATTTCCTGTGCACTATCATTTTATTTCAGGACATATAGTTTTTCTATAGTTTTTCTGTGGATGGGGGAGAAACAAGTATTCATTCTTAATTCTAGAGAAGAGTTGATTTCTAGTAAGTTTTTAGCTGGAAATTTGTATTAGCTGTTCCTTACATCATTAAAAGGAATGTTTTTACCCTTTGTCTAGAGTGTGGAAAAGATTATTTTCACCCAATTTTTAACATCTATCATTTCTTGTCCTCTATTAGTGTAGAAAGAAACAGACTCTTTTAGATCATGATTCATCTTACCTATTTGAGACATCCCCTTTAGGATTAGATAAATTGATATTTTTGTCCCTCAAATACAGATAGCTACCTTAGGTGCAAATATCTACATTACAGTTGCTAACATTTAATCAGTTCAGCTCCACTAGACAAAAATATGAGAAAATTCTCCATAGGAATTTGTGTCCACAAAAACCCATAAATACCTACACCTACTTGTGGTTTCTTTTTTTTTTTTTTTGACTCAGCAACATTTCTCTGCCTTGTGATAAGTTTAAATTTGCTGAACATGAGTTTTAGGGATGACTGTTCATAACTCCCACTTGTGGGATTCCCTGTCTATGAAGAGCCCAGACACCCACTGGACAACAGTGAAGATGCAAAACCACTGGAAGTGTCACTGGGGACATATCTTAGGGACTGCTTAGGTAAAAGCCTGCAGCAGGAAGATGTAGACATTTATTCTTAGTGACAGCAATGAGATTTGAAGTGAGACATGAAACTTTAGCATCATATTATAATAAATATTCTTCTTAGATGGAACAGTATTGACAGAAATCAAAATAAATTGTTTATCAGTATTCCTGTTCTAGTAATGTAACTGTGCTAACCATTTGGGAACAGAATCCATATAATAACACAAAGTTTTTTCTCATATTTATGCAGCATTTCAAGCCAGTTCACTATTGATGTAGAAAAACAAAAGTCCACTGAAATCCTTGTATGAAAGAGAAGGCTTGGTCCCTTTTTTTTCACACACAAAATGATTTTACATGGATTAAATTTCTATTCTTTCACTCTACTAAAAGCAAGTTTCTTATCTGTCATAGTGTGATGGAAAAGGCTAAGTAAATGGTAACACTGTTTTCTAAGAAGAGATTACCAAATTACAATGCACATTTATTTATTTATTTTTGTTTTAAATGTAATAAGGGCATGTTAATTTATTTCTTTCATTGATATCATACTCATCATGCCAAGAGAGGTGCCTTAATCAGTGTTGTTACACTCAGTCAACTGAATTTAATCCTTAGATGCCATTAATCAATCTATTAATCTATTATTAGTCAAAGTTAACATATTCTTTAGCAAGAAATTTAGTCATTTAGAATAAATAGAAAAACATAAACTTTCTTTATAAAATAAAGGAGAAATCAGTCAAAATAAAATTTATGGAAAACAGGGTATAACCTATTCCTACCCTATAAGCAATAGAGAACAGGGTTCTCTATTGGTTACTGGAATAATTGTGGAACTTTTGAAGAATTAGCATTAGCAAGAATTGTAAAAAGTACGAGTCATGAAAGGGTGGCCTTTCCCTGTGTGAGGTGCAAACACAAGGGATGAAATAGAGGGTGACTGTACTTCAGAACTCTTACACAAAAAAGCCTAGAATAGAACAAGATAATCCATTCTGGAAATGAATTTGCTTTTAATAAGTTTAATAATTTAATTTTCAAATTAAGGCTATTTGATCAATTCCAAAAATATTAAGTAGAATTTATCATTCTTATATTCATCTGATCTATAGGATTTACATGTTTCCAATGCAAAGAAGAAAATATCTTCTCAAAATTGCCTTTTGAAAATTAAGTCCAAAATAATCAGGTAAAACTGGTATAAATAAGCCAGTGTTGCAAGAAATCATTCTTAATTGCATTTGTGCAACCGAAAAATATTTGAGTAAACTGTTACAGATAACATGATAGCCTGCTGAGCACAGGACAAGCTGCATTATTTATGGGAAATGAGTGAAATATGGATCTGATGTTACCATTCTAGAAAAAGAGCTCAAGAAGATTGCCATGGGCTTGGTCATGAAATGAGAACAAGCACATAAATATTTCAGAAAATAATACTGTTTCCTATGAGTTTCTTGATTAATTAGCACATTGCACAGTTAAAACAAGATGTGACAGATGGACAGGCAGCTCCCTCCTGCAGATGTCTAAAAAATTACAAGTACACTATAGTCTGCCATCAAGTCTTCAAGCCAAATCAAGATCCACATCAGTTTATCTATCATTAATAATTAATATAATCTAAGCCTGTTCAAAAGAAGTAACAGGAACCTGGCTCATTTGTGTTTACTTTTTAAAAAGTTACTTTATGGAGGCATCATATAGACATTAAACATAGCATTCATACAAAACTCTAATATAGTTAATAGAGAAACTTCTTTTTACACCTAAGATACTGTCATTATTTGGCAGGTAAAATATCATTTTCAATCAGTTTTTGTTGAGTTTTTTAGGTTAAGGGCTGTGTACGGAATTTTCAGTTGACTGGTTACTGAATAAAGAACAGTATAATAAACTGATACTGTATTTGAGGCTTTAAGTCTCTTTCTTCCTTGTGTTCTCTGCAAATATCACCCAATATTCAGTTCTCACATGGTTCACTCGGGTTCTCACATAGCTCATCTCAAATCCAACTCATGTTTGTCATGAAGTGAGCGCTCCCAGATAAGAATAAATATACCCACACTTTGTGCTGTGTACCCTTGCACTGATAAAGGCAATCTCTTGTGGCACCTCAGAACACCATTAAATTATATCCTGAGTGCACTAGTTGGTTTAAATAAACAATACACACAAGCCATGAAAAATACCATTCATCACAAAAGCTATTGTCTTAGAACATAGCAACATTATTCTATTACTTTTTTTACCTTTTAGGTCTGAAGAAAAGGCTTCCCTAAGGGGTATTGTTCATGCCTGTTGAGCAGAACACACATGAGCAGTCCCTCCAGGAATAAAAATAGCTATTTCGAACAAAGAGTTTGAGAAATCTTAAATGCCAATGCTCTCCAATTTGCCTTTGGTAGTGTACAATTTTAAAACAACACCATTGACAGTTGAACACATTTTCAAAAATGCTCTGCTTTTGATTAAGTGTGTAGAAGATTCAAATCAAAATGCACAGTTTTCTTGTTTCTTCCAGCCTCTACACTGTTCAACATGTATTTCATTGTTTAGGTTGGGCCCTTCTGTGATGGTGGAACGACATAATGCATTATCAGCTTTTAAAGTCAAGGGAGCTTCAGTCAAAGTTCCGATGAATGCAGGCTCTTCCTAAGAGCTAAGAGTAAATATTGACTAAAGATTAGCTTGCAGAGTGACAGAAGAGATGTTGCATGCCTTGGTTTTCTATTTACTTATCGTTAACCTTGCAGTATTTCCTCTCCATTGAATTCTGTTTAGTTGCCAATGGTTTCCTTTCTTTAATCACATTACATACTCTAACCTTGAGGAATCCTGTGTCTCTTAAGTATCTTTTGAGCTGATTTGGACTGATTTTTGTAAAGTAGGATACATGTCAAATAATGTTCTTTGTGACTTTCTCAACAAAGTTTATGTCAGAAATCTAGCTGTAACGTATCACTACACACCAGCTATAGCACAATTAAAAAGTGTTTGATTTATTTACTAATTTATGTAGTATACTTGCATTCAGGATGTGAGGTTTGATTGCCAAGAAGCCAATTATGACGCCCTGAATGTCATGGATTGCATGCCTGTGATACATACAGGTCATAGCACATGTGATCTAGAGGTCCAGAGCTCAAGATAAAGAGGAGTAAAGAAATTTCCAGCTGAGTCAGATGGATTTGCTCAGTTTTCAATGAGCTGTGGGCCAAATTTTAGCTTTAGTTTTGTATGTTAATTCTTCCTCCTTTTTTCCCCTCATGTTCTTTCTTTTTCCTGCATTTTTAATCTCTAATTATTTGCATATGTGTTTGAACTTGGAAATTGAGAGCAATTAATGTCACGGGAATATTAAGAAAATTGAAAAATAAGGTGTAAGTCTGACTACTTTTTATTCAGTTATATCTGTGGACAGAAGGATTGCATTACACAAGAAGTTTTCACTTGCATACTTTGTGTTTTTCTTCCCTTCCTTCCTTATATTGTGACCCAAAGTCCTTTTGAGGCTTGAAATTTACCTCAGTTGTCATCACAGTGCTCTGCCACTGGAGACCAAAGGCAACATGATCTGGCCACAGCAGAGAAATGAAACCTGGTGGGATGGATCCTGTGCCTGGAGTGCCCTGTTGGATGGTTGCAGGCTCTTCAGGAGGGACAGGCAGGGCAGGAGAGGTGCAGGGGTGGCACTGGATGGAATAGAAGGGGTAACATGTATGGAGCTCACAGCTGGCAGTGGCACAGTTGAGATGCTCTGGATGAGAATCAAGGGACAAACAAAGAATGCAGGTGCCATCATGGGACTCCACTATAGACCTGGACAGGACAATGATGAATTATTCTTTGAGGAACTAAGGGACTCTTCCAAGTCAACTGCCCTTGTCCTTGTGAGAGACTTCAACTTGCCAGAAATTAACTGGGAACATCACATACCTGGCACAACCCAGGCCAGAGCATTCCTAAAAACCTGAATGACAACTTTATGGAACACACTTGGAAAGATGCCCTCCTTGATCTACTGCTTGTCAACAGGGTGGATCTTGTGAGCAGGTGGAGACTGGAAGCCATCCTGGCCACAGTAACCACAAAGTGATCAAGTTTTAAATCTGTTAACAGAAGGAAAAGTGCAAAAATCTCAACTCTGGACCTGAGGAGAGCAGACCTCAGACTGCTCAGGGAATTAGTGAGTGAGATCCTCTGGGAACATGTTTTTGCAGATGCTGGCATCCATCAGTGTTGGTCTGAACATCACCTCCTAAGGGCACAAGAGCAGGCAATTCCCAAATGTCAGAAGTCAAGCAGGTGAGGCAGAATGCCATCTTGACAGAACAGGAATCTTCTCTTGGAAATCTGGAGGAAAAGGAAGGTGTTTGCCCTGTGGAAACAAGGTCAGGTGACATGAGAGAAACACAGAGATGCTGCTTGCTTGTAAGGAGAAAATTTGTGTGGCCAAAGCTCAGCTGTGCAGAGCTGTGGGAGAGAATAAAAAGAGGTTTTTTCAAATATAGTAATATTAGGCAATGTGAAAACAACCTGTCCCATTACAGGATGAAGATGGTCTCCCCACAAACAGGGACAGAGACAAGGCTGAGGTGTTTAACACATTCTTTGCTTCTGCCTTCAACAAGGATGAGGGACCAAGGGTGCCCTGAGCCGGAGGACCATGATTTGGAGAATAATTGACTCCCACCTGACCCTGAAATTATGTGGGATCTGCTGCTCCTTCTGGATCCCTATGGGGCCTCATGAGATTCATGTAGGAATCCTCAAATAGCTGGATGATGTTATTGCAAAACCTCTCTTGATGATTTTTGAGCAGTCTTGGGAATATGGAAAAGTCCCAGCTGAGTGGAAGCTGGTGAATGTCCTGATTTTGAAGCAGTGCATGAAGAAGGATCCCAGAAACTACAGGCCTGTTCATTTCACTTCCCCAGTGCCTGTTAAAGTTATGGAGAAGATTATTCTGGGAGGTATTGGAAAACATCTAAAAGACAACACAGTCACTGGTCACAGCCAGCATGGCCTCATGAGAGGAAACTCTTGCTCATCAAGCCTGATTTCCTTCTGTAACAAAGTAATCCATGGGGTTGATCAAGGGGAGCCAGGTGATGTAATGACATTTTTGGATTTCAATGCTCTCTCCCAGAGTCCTTCTGCACGGGATGTCCAGCTCACAGCTGGATAAGCACACCATGTGATGGGTGAGCAACTGGCTCACGGGTCGGGCACAAAGGGTTGCAGTGACTGGGGTGACATCAGAGTGGTGACTTGGCACTGGTGGGGTTCCACAGGGCCCCATCCTCCACCCTGTGCTCTTCAACATCTTCATAAACAATTTCGACCCTGGACTGGAAGGGACACTAAGCAAGTTCACAGATGATAAAAACTGGCAGGAGCTGTTCACTGCCTGGAAGGCAGAAAGGCCCTGCAGAGACACCTCAACAAGTCAGAGGGCTGGGCAATCACCAACCACATGAAGTTCAACAAGGGAAAGTGCTGGATTCTGCACCTGGGATGGGGCAGACCTGGATGTACAGGCAGACTGGGGAGTGAGAGGCTTGGAAGCAGTGCCATGGAAAGGGACCTGGGGGTCCTGGTCCTCATGATGGCAAGTTTGAACATGAGGCAGCAGTGCCCTGGCAGCCAGAAGGGCCACGTGTGTCCTGGGGGCATCAGGCACAGCACGGCCAGCCAGGCAAGGGACGGGATTGTCCCCTCTGCTCTGCACTGGGGCAGCCTCACCTCGAGTGCTGGGGGCAGTTCTGGGTGCCACAATGTGAGAAAAAAAATATTAGAGTGTCCAAAGGAGGGTCACAAGGATGGTGGCTGAGGTCACTTGATCGTCTCTGCCTGGAGGAGACTGAGGGGAGACACCTTTGGAGTCTGCAACTTTGTCATGAGGGGAAGAGGAGGGTCAGGCAGTGATCTCCTCTCTGGTGACCAGTGACAGGGCCCAAGGGAATGGTCTGAGGTTGTGCCAGGCAAGGTTTAGGTTGAAAAAAGTTCTTCCCCCAGAGGGTGATTGAGCATAGAACTGGTGAGTGATCACAGCACCAGCCTGACAGAGTTCAAGGAGCATTTGGCAATACTCACAGGCACATGGTGTGACTCTTGGGGATGGGGCTGTGCAGGACTGGGGTTGGACTCAATGGCCCTTGTGGGCCCCTTCCAACTCAGCAGATTCTGTGATTCTGTGATATGAAGGTAATGAGTGAGACACTGGGAGGTCACTTCCTAGATAGACACATTGATACCATTGCCAAGCAGGATTATGGAAGGCTTGACAACAGCTGAATAAAATTTTACTTTGGCAGTTCTCTGGAGGCAAAGGATTTTAAGGAGTCTAAAATGACATTTCAAATTAGGACTTCATAGCCTTAGGTAAAAGAGCCTTTCTCTTGTATTCAACTTATAGTTACAAACTTATTAACATATGTGGACTCTGAAGCTGTAAGAATATGGATGAATTCAGAGCTTATGTATTAGTGTATGTGTTAGTAGCTAATATGTCACACTCTGGAGAGCACTGGGGGTGCTTGTGATTGAAAATTAACATTCTTTTGAGTTAAGATCCTATTTTGAAGGTTGCATCTTTTGCTTCATGTTCCCAGCCTCCTTGGAGGTATTCCAGAGGGGTTTTTTTCCTGGTTCAGCTGCTTAGAAACATACATGTACACTTAAACTCATCACACACATGCACTTACCTATGTTTTTTGTTGTTGTTTGTTTTACTTCATCTTGGATGTTTAAGATGGATAACTTCAGGAATCTGTTTAAATGGCCACACAGAGAGTTGAACTGGTGCTATGGAGCCAGGGAGTGACCTTCAGGAAAAAGACAGGGAGGGAGGAAGAAACAAACAGCTGCAGATCTTCAGCAAATAAATATTAGTGTGTGATCAGAGCATGGAGGATGCACCTTGACTTCTCTTGATTTAACTTAAATTATGTATTTGCTCATAAATTAAATAAGGCTGGGACTGTTTTTTAGCATAAAGACAACCAACATGAAAGGATCTGCATTCCTGACATTTAATTCTGCCTCACTTAAAGCTGATGGCATGTAAGACTGTTAGCATGAACTGAGAATGATTTTTAAATACTGAGTCCTAGCTGGGGTGGTCTGGGAAAGTACTAATTATTGGGGGTTTCTTTTTTAATGACGAGCTGTATAAGGGATTATTTTTTGGTGTCTGAAAACATTCACTGGCACACACATTTAGCAGTAGATTTTCTTCAGATTTTGACCTTCTGCTCATCCGCTGTCTGCTTAGAGGAAGGAAATTATATGAGAAAATAGTTTAAAATGCTGGAGTTCTTGGTATTTCAGAGCTCAGGAAATTAATGAACATGTCTGGCTCACCATTTTACTTCTCTGCTTATAACAGCACACCACCAATAAGAGGCAGATTTAACATCCAGCCATGTTTCCCATGCACAATTTCTAGATTTCTGCATTAATGTCACAAATGCAGTGTATGTCTTCAAATGAGAAGTGAATAGGAGACAGATTTTAAAAAAGAAGGGTTTTTGTAAAAAGAATGAGATCCTCAGCTGTCTAAGCCAGCTGATGGAACTCACACAGCTCTGCTGTTTTCTTCTGGGATATGGCCCATTGTTTTTTAGAGAGGATTATGCTTTTAGTTTGAAATAGGCTCAACATGGTCATCAATTAGTTTTTTGTCCAGATGTTCAGGCTGAATTGTGTTTCATGAAGATGATGATTAAAAAGAAGAGAATGGGTATAATTTTTCTCTTCTTTCAAAGTCCTGTGGTAATCTGGCATTTGGAGTATTGTCATTGATCTCACTGTCATTGCCTAGTACTGATAGTAAAGTTATTTTTCCAAAGCTTATCCAGCTCAGCAGGAACCAGCAGTTCAGCAAGGGAAACCTAAATCGACCACAAGGGAGAAGCACTAAAATAAATAAACACTGACAATAAAAGTCAAAGGTGTGGAGGAAGGAGGCATTCTGTTTCTCGTCCTTCAGCAGCCAGCCCCTCAGATGAACATAAGACTGCAGGAACTGTTACAGAAAGATGGTTTAAATCACAAAAAGATACCTTAAACAAGTACTTCTGTCAAAAAGAAAAATAAATGAAGCCAGTAAATGACTCTACTGAATCTTAAGTCTGAAGCAACACCTATTTGAGAACTGTTTCTTCAAAATGTGAGTTTAACATGGTGTCAGACAATTCTTCTTTTCTTACCCCTGGGAATATATATCAGAAGTATAGCTTCAGATATTTGTAGCCTCATCCACTTCTGACTGTGATTTGCCAAATAAATTGGGTGTTTCTAGAAGAAATTAAAGACTGATGCACAAATTTCAGGTAACTTTGAACACAAAAATACACATTATGGTCAAGGTCCTTGATAACAGAAAGATCTTTACTTCTCACAAGAAACCAAAGCCCTACTGAGGGCAGACTACTGAGGCAGATTAACACTGGACTGGTACTTAAAACTAATGGGTCTTGAATAGTATCAAATTAACACTTTGTCATTTAGTAAGACCTTACTATAGGGCTTTTTCCCCTTTCTCTTAATCTATTATAGTAATTCATAATAGTTTTTTCTGAAGTTTTGACACTAAATCCAGAATTTGGATATCTCCATATTTGCATATTTCCGTATCTTTTGAGTTAAATAGGCCTTCTTGACAAAGTATGGTTAAAAGTAAAACTTTTAAGTAGATTTAAATGTGTTTTTACTCCTGAATTAGACAAAGAAATTGACGTCACTGCAAATGGAAGATGCAGCCCTTCAGGAGACACTGTGAACCAGTCCTCTGGAAGTTTGAAAGATTGAAATATAGAAAAAATCAATAGAGGAGACAAAGTTGTGCCAGAGCATTCAGTCTAAAAGGTGCTCAATAACTTCAGCTTTTGTGTAGTTTAGTGGTAAATCAAGTTTACTAGGGAGCTCTGGAGAGTTTAGACTTTGAAAGACTGACCTTCTCATGCTATGTCAAGTATTTACACTCATGGAAATTCAGTTTTAAAAAGATAGTGCACATGTCTTTATGGAATCCACTGTTCAAGTTTACTGCTGAATAGGAATGAAGAGCTGATGCCTACACAACCACTCTGGGATTTTATGCTGGTTGAAAAATACAAAGAAACTTTTGACAGTGTTTTAGAAATCTTTCAGAACAAAACATGTGTGGCAGGGTTGAGGAGATGACAGAGGGGCAAATATTTCATTACTGTTTTCCTTTATTGTTCTTCTGAGATTGCAGATCTGTATAGAATTGTTCCCATTCCATTTTTGTACTCAGGGAAATATAGACTAAAGATGGGGATAATAGAAGCTAGGATGCAGCAATATCAAATATGTGATACCTGTTGCCAAGTTCCTTCTGTCCATTACTGGTAGAAACTTGTCTTCATGCAGATGTATGAAAGGAAATGTAAAAGCTTATAATTGCTGCAGCTAACAAAATATACATTATTACAGTTGCTTTTGATAAATTACCATCTCAGATGAAATATGTTAAGTGGCATAAATTTTAGAAATAGTGATAATGTCAGTATACAAAACTCTCAGAAGCAGGGCATCGGTCTTCAGATAGCAATATTTCAACACAACTTTACACAACTGTCCATCCTCCTGTAACTGATCTTGTAATATTGGTTACTGTTCAACAGGAAATAAGATAGTCTACAGCTAGCAATCTTTAAAAAAAAAATCATTGACTTTAAAACTAGAAAACATGTTCAGATGATAACAACTGAGTTTTATTTAGACTATATTCAATTAATTGCACTCAGATATGTGTCAAAAATGCTTTTTTTAACATATCTAAATGAGATCCTATGATTTTCATGGATAAATGAGGCCCTATAAGGCTCAAAAATCCCTGATATTGAAAGGTGTCAAAATAAGAAACTGATCAAAAGAATACACTTTCCTTGCAACCAGAGTAAGAAGTTACCCTAGTTTCTACCCTTTAGTTTTAATAGGTGGGATCCCTTCTGTTTTTCCCTCAGAAGTAAGACAAAAGGTATAAATTCTGCCTTTTCTAAATTCTGCAAGTTGGATATAAACATACTTATTTTAGTCTTTGTATTGGTGCAGGAAGTCAAACATCCTGCACAGCCACCAGCAGTGGTGTTGAGAGACATAATGCAGGAAACATGAAAGGTAGACCTCACTTTCCATGGATTATGCAACTGCTGGGTTGGGTTTTTTCCTTTTATCTTACTGATCTTCAATAGAAACTAACTTTTTAAAAGCATATCATACGTTAATTTCCTGCATCTCAATATATTTCTTCTGCATCTTGGTCATGTAGGGTCACAAGTGCTTTTCTCTCAACTTCATTACTTAAAATAGTGAACTCAAGGAAGCTTCAAAAAATGAAAAAAAATACTAGTCCTGTTTTCCTCCTTTGTAATACACTGAAAGGATGAAGGAGTTACAACTCCCCTGGCACAGCTCAGAGGATTTCCTTTGAGTGTTCTGATTCCAGAGGAAGACACATTTTTTTTCCTGCAAAAATTGGAAATTAGTTATTAAATATCCAGCTTGCTTTCTCTCAGTTTGTTTTGGGTCTGGTGGGGTTTGTTGTTTTGGCTTGTTGATTTTTTGGGGGCTAGGGGGTTCTTTCTGTTTTTTAATTAGTCTTCACAGAGAAAAAAGAGGGAGAATGCATTAGGTGTTTCCTGAGCTGCTTCAGTAACTGAAGGGACATTGTATCTCCCAATATCTATCAAGTTACCTTTGGATTTTTCAGCTAAAGCTGAAATATTTTTACAGCTTTTGAGGCATTACATAAGGCAATGAATTGATAGTTTGTCAGTGCTCTCTTTTAAAACTGTCAACATGCACATAATAAAGTTGAAATTAAACAATCACTATAAAGGCAGAATCTCACCTCACACATGACAAGAAACCGCAGAAAACTGTGACTAAACTGTAATTGCAATATTAGAAGATGACCTTCAAGTCTTTTGCTTTATTTCTGGAAAAACAGCCCATATTTATGTCTTATGGCTTTGTATCATTAAAGCTGATACACATATGTTCCATAACTAATCATCTGGACAGGCCAATTAAAAAGAGTAGCATAAAATGGTAAATTTAGTATCTTTCATCAGTGTAGCAATGAAGTAGTAACTAATCATAGGTACATCTTAAAATTAAATTAGGGAGCAACTTAGTATATTAAAACCCAGCTCATCCTTACCTGTCATCACTTGATACTGTTTCTAGTTATTCTTTCCTGCCAGTTTTCCACATTTTTTCCTTTTCCCTTTTCATTAGAGACTTCTCTGTCAAATTCTTTTCTCATTTGTACCAGTGTAAATCTGAAATAAACCCTTTACGTTTAATTGCATTATTCTTGATTTACTTTAGTGAGCCTGAGATGGAATATGACCCTTTTCCTTTAGCAGTAACCAAGCCGTCCTTCTTAATTTTGAAAACACACAGAACCAAGTTTGGATTAAAAAAAACACTCCAAAGTTTGAATAGACTAAATTTTCTTGTTAGGAAGAGACATCCAATAAAGAAGACAGTGTTCTGCCTTCCTGCTTTGTAGGAAGGTGCTGCACTGAAAGGCCTGGGATTTTAAATTACCTGCCAAACCGAATTTAACTCTGAACGCCTCAAAAGTAACCTGATCTGCAACGGGAGGAAAAGGAAGCAGTTGCTTTTATCTGGTATCTTCCTGACAATGATCACTGAGGAAGACTCTATGCTGTACTGCAGTCAGCTGCGTGGTTTGTTGGCAGCAAGATTCAGTGGCACTCGAGATCCCTTGAGTGACTCCTGCCCAACAGCACCGTGAGCCCCAGCAAAACATCCTGGCTGTGGCTGGGCTGTGGTCACCAACAACACCCTCAGCAGCATGAAGTACCCTTTGTGATTGAAAGGAAATAAAAACGGGGTATTATAGGGATGGAAAATCAAATGCAGTGTTTATATGCAGAAGAAAGATCATAAAGTAAAATTATTTAGCTTTTGAGCTGTCAGTGAAAATATAGGCTGTAACTTGTTTTCATTGATTCTCCTCTCATTTTCCTGCAATGTTTCTATACAAGTTGCTATATCTTCTAGCCCTCCTTCCAAGCAGATTGTAACTCTTGTCAGTAAAGGGAAATAAATCTGTATATTTGGCAGATAAAATTTTCAATAGGGAAAAATCTTTTTAGAAAAGCTTTTTCTTCTCACTGACTCTCTGAAGGAGTTTCTCTATTTTCCTGAAAGCTACTCCCTTTGACATAATCTCAGCGTGGCCACCCAAAATCTGAGCCTTACCTGACCTTAATTTGTTTGAAAATACAGATTGTTTAAAACACTTTTCTTCCCTAGAGATATCATAATAATGCAGGAATTGTTTTATCTGCCCTAGAAAATAACTTTTTATTTTCTATGTTTATTAGCTGCTTTTAAAGCAGACACGCAAGAACCTAGTGGAAATTGGTTAGGACTCCTTAAGGCTCTTGTACCCAAAGCTCTTAAGAGTTTAAATAAAAATGTTGCTTCTATTTGAACCATCAAAATAAACCACTCAAGGAGAAACTATAGCATTTGAAATAGAAAGTCATTGTTTTGAGAGTCCTGCATAAGTGTGCCAGAATTTTTTCCTAAATAATTTTTTAATTAAAGTTCCTGTCAACACTGCCATATATTTTCCCATGGCATAGAGTATGTTAGAAAATTCCTGTGCAGAACTAGGAAGGAAGGGCATTGGACAGATCCTCTAGAGGTTAGTGGATCACCAGTTCTTTATGTGCCAAATCCAATAATCATTTTAGACAGGAGCTATTTCATCCTTTTCATTGCTAAGAGAGTGGTAATTGTGTATGTGTTTGGGAACAGTCATCACTCACAAATTTAAAAAGAGGGATTAATTCCTCTGCCTTTTGCTGCTGCTGAGCTGTGCCTTTCTATTCCTGTAACAACTCTAGGGAGTGTGGTTTAGGATGAGAGGTCAAAATTGCAGGATGTTGTTAGATCTTTTTATTAACAGTTTATTGTAGTACCCTTCATAAAAGTTTATTTTGTTATTGCTGTTGTAGCGACGTCCAAGCAGATGGCCAGCAATGAAATTCAGAAGAGGATCTGGACATCCTGCCTATGCTGAGGTGGAACCAGTGGGAGAAAAAGAAGGGTTCATCGTGTCAGAGCAGTGCTAAAATTTCTGGGACAGAACACCAGTACTGGCCTACAGGTGTAAGACATTTATTTTGCCTCTCTTTAAAGAAAAGGAGCCCTAAGCTGCTGTAGCCTGATAGAAAGAAGATTCTGGATAAACTTTGTCCAAGAAGAAAACTATCTAAGAAGCCAGATTACTACTGCACAGTAGTTTTTGTTAGTGGACTGAGACACAATGGTTCATGCAGAACACTTGTCAGCGGACACCTACAGTATCAGAACTATGGCACAAGTGCCACGTTATTTGCTTTAGGTGTGGGGATGCACAGTAATCAGAAATATAATAAAGCTTTGGTGCGCAAGGGTATTGCCCTTTGGTTCAAGTCTTCTTCTCTGTTATCTCAAAGACTGAGGAAAATCTGTTCCATTTCAGTGCAAAGGGCACTGATCAGTGTCCACAGGTGATGGAGAAAAGTATCTTAAGACAGGTAAAGAAGAAAAAATGGAATTTTCCAGCATTTATATAAGCAGATGCGAAATACACTTTTCAATTCTAAGTTAACCTCCCGAGTGAGTCACAATGTAAATGCTTTCCAGGAGTAATACAATGTTTCTTGTACATTGCTGATTACTAGCCTGCTAAACAACTCATGATATACAGATTGGTAAAAACTGAAGACAACACACAATTTTCACAATGGTGTAATTATTTCATGGGAGTTCACAATGACGTTGGCTGATTTTCATTTTCAGTGTTCACTAAAAAATGAATTATCGGGTTTGTATTAAGGTGTATTTTTCATTTCTCAGCAGTAGGTTGAAGTAAATGCAACAGATCCTTTTAGCTGACAGAGAGCTTATGGACCATTTCTTAGGCAATGGGGTAAGAAAAATAAGATTTAAAATAAATGGGTTTCTATTCTTTGCCATTTCATTGTGAGTCTTTACTGAGAAGCACCATAGACTTCAATGCACCCCTTCCAGAGATTCAGATACAAGTGTTATTGAACCCTGCTGATTCATACAGTGGTTTTGTTTAATGCACATAGTAGTTGCATAAATATATATATAAATATATTTTTTTTTATAGCTAACACAAGGCGGGTTCTTGTGACTGTTAAGATTGCATTTTTGTCATCCAGACAAAGGAAATGAATTGCATTACTGCATATTTCCACTGAGTTGTAAAATAATCCTTAATATTAGAATATTTTTATGTTGTGTAGGGAAGGTGGTTCATGTAGTTGCAGTGCCATAAACGTTCTGCCTATTGGAACCATTCTTTCTGTAAAACTGACCCTTTCCCTCCCTGCATAGGGAAAGACAACACTATAAATTCACACCATCAGAAGTTGTTACTCCTTTCAGGGAAGGGGTTAGTATACATGGAGACCCAAAGCTTCCCTGAGGAGTGAAAACCTAAATACTTTGATGATCTGGGCCTGAGGTATTGAAATATAAAATCCAGGTACTGCATGTACGTTTCATAGCAGTCATTTACTATCAATTTTTTTTACATACTGTGCAAGGGACATCAATGATTTTTAAGTGAGGTATACAACATTTGTGGTTTTGGATTTCAAGCAGTTTAAAAAAGTTGTAGATACCACCTTAATGGTACAGTTACTTACATTTCTTGTTGATGCTTGTATGGCCTAAATTTGATTACTAAACGCTGTTTAAAAAAAATAAGTAAACATGATTTTTGTTATTTTGTTCAGTAAATACTACAATACTGTATTTCCTGTATTCTTTTATTTTGGGTAACACATTTTTATTTTCATCTGGTTTAAATCATCTAGCATGAGATTAAAACTGTTCAAAAACTAACTGGTATTAATCTGAAGGTACTAACAAACACATTGTCTTGAAGCCTGGTTAAAAACCTGTGGCAAGTAGTCATTTCCATTTGTGTGGGTCTGCTGAGCCCTTTTTCTAATAAGCTGGGGTTAAATTGCAGGCTGTTAATTCCGATAGCAATAACCAAATGTATGCACATATATATGGTGACACTCATTTTTATTAAATAAAAAGGTATCAGTGCACATCATGTAGGAATGTATTTGGTGTGCAATAATTATCATCAGTTTTTCTGGGAATCTTTGAAGTCATCAGCTAGGGTTCATTCCAAAAGAAGTCATTGTAGAGTAAAACTTTTGAAATTCTGTTTGAAATAATTTTTATTTCAGAGAACATATTTGAAAACCATACTAAGAAATTTACAAAAATCTGCATAGTTTGGCAATAAGTTCAAGGGATAGTTCATGTAAGTAAAGAAGATTGATATTATTATGGGTTTACAGGTCTGCTCTTCATCTAATTCACACCTATTTTTACCCAGGTATGTAATGCATTTCATGCAATGGAGCTGACAGAGTATTTGTAATATAATTAGACAAATATGTCAATAATTTTAAAATCTGATGTTTTGTTTATTTTTGGTGTAAGGCCCTTTCCCAGCTGAAGGATGTTTGTTTGTATTTGCAGACTAATTTACGTTATCTGCCTTCAAAAAATAATAGCTATTTTTTTTTCATTTTTTGCACCTCATGTACTTAGGTGGGAGATTTCACTGCTCCGTGGGGAGTATCATAGAATACTTCTTCAGATTTTTTGCCATGATGTTATATGCTGTGGATTATAACATGAGGAGTTGCTGGGTTTATTTAATAAGATTGATAGGCATATGCCAATGTCTGATAAGAACTGCTATCTGAAGAGAAAACATCCTTCATACTAATGGATGTATAGTGTCTCACTGGTGTCTGCTTTCCTATATTCTGTGGTACGTTCTATTTATCCCAGTAGGCAAAAGTTAATTAAGTAACCTGTTGGTGTTTTGTAATTCCATCTGGTTTTCTAATTTTTTAATAATTAAAATCGCCACATTAAAAAATATACAAACATTAATCTAGAGGTCTGGTAAAATATTGAGATTAACTGAGAATCCTATTCTTATATTTTTATAAAGCAGCAAGTTTAAATGATCCAGACCAAAAAAATGTCGTGTAGCTCTCCCTCAGAAATCCAGCTGAAATGTTTTTCAGCAATTCATAAATTTTAATCCAAGTGTCTGAAACAGTAGTTTCACTGGCATTCTCAGTGGTCCTTCATTTGAATCTTACTCAGAAAAATGCTTATTTATAGAAATACTTATTTATATTTATCCCAACAGTTATTTTACCTCTTAAACTTCCCTATAAATTTATTTATTTAACACTATTTAATTATTGCAAGATCTGTCACATTTTTTTATTCTTATTTTCCATTTTAGTGTCATAATGTCTGGCACTCTCAGTGCTCTGCCTCAGCTCATCCTCCTCCACAGAGGAAAAGGAAAACTTGAATCCTAAGGACTCAAAGCACATTACTAAGTAGCTTTCAATTCTCATTAAGATGAAACACTAAATCATATATATATGTGTGTGTGAGTGTGATGTATACAGATAGATATATAAAAATATATATCACCACACACAGAAATTATTGGAAAACAATGTCCCTAGCATTTCCAAAGTTGTATTCATAGATTAGGAAACTGTGGAACTGCAGAAAAAGTGGAATTTTAATTTCATTCGCATGTGCATACTTACAATGATGTGATTATTTAATTAATTTCTATGTTTCTCAGTGCATCCCATGATGTAAAGGGGTAAGAGAACACAGATTGTTCACAAGAAACAGCTATTCCATAGTTTCCTCCTCTTTGCTCAAACATTGTTGCACTTTGTTGCACACCATCCAAAGCCTTTTCCAAAGACCTTTTTTTCATGGACTTTTCTTCCATACCCATTAACATTATACTTGAGGGATGGATACACCTTGATTTATTTCTGCTCTGAGCATTCCCATGAAGAAAGTCAATTTTCCAGAGAACACCACATGAAACAGTTCCTCTTTTTCTTATGATTGCCCTTCTCATTCTCTACAGCTTCTGCTGCAAATAGTATAGATGTCTTGTAAGTAACAATCTACTTCAATTTAGCTTCAGATCAAGCTCATTTTACAACTAATGTGTGTGCTGGAATTCTGGGAGACAAGATAATACAGCACTGTATTTTGAGAAGCTGTGGAAAAACCAAATTAAATTTGCACAAGCTGAACAGAATATTTGGCTTTGCAAAAATCACATTTTTTCTTGTTCAACTGAGTTCAAACCATAAAAAGTCACTACACAAGTACCTAAGACAGCTGAGTAGTTGAGCCATTAGTTTGCCATTCAAATGTGGAACAGAAAAGGAAGGGGTGAGCTGGTTTGCCAGTGAGCATGGAAGAGATATTCTTTAAAGTGAAAAGAGTTCCAAGGAAAGCAAGAGACTACTTCTATCGTCTGTTAGAGAACTTCTTGGATAAGGAAAAGAAATTGTAAATTGTAGCACACATCATTTCGTTTGTATAGGATCTCTACCAATTTTTTACAAGCAGCTGTCAGGAGCTGACAGATTTTCAGAGGGTAGGGGGGTGACTGGAGCATTCAGAGTAGGCCGTGTTGGACCATGGTCCAGGTCACAGATCATCACTGGAATTTCTGCCTTGAGTGCATACAGTGGGAAAGCAGTGGCTGTGGTATCAGTTTCTGATGCTAAGCAATGAAGCTTTGTCTGAAGACATTTGACATCCACATAGAAGACAGCTGCACAAAGTGGTAGTGCCTGTGACCACAGTGTGAGCCATCAGGAGGAGAACTGGACTAGAGCACAAATTTGGCTCAGATCACAGTCTTGGTCTCAGGGAATTTGTTTCCTCCAGTGAGGAGAAAGACCAGCAGCAAACACTTTTGTTCAAAGATCATTGGAATCCTTACACATGTGCCTCTGCCTTCTTGCAGAGAACTGCTTGAAGCCTGAAAAACTCCAGAAATAAATGTTACTGACCGACAGGGTAGCATTAACCCTAATTCTCATGCTTTAGACAGAGATTTCAATAACTGATACCTGCTACTAATTTATTTGTGGATGTAATGGCATGCTGGGTTTGAATGCTGGTTTTTTTTGGTTTTTTTTGTTTTTTTTTTTTTTTTTCTTTTTTTTTTTTTTTTTTTTTTTTTTGAGAAGGAGAAGGGAAAACTATGGAAGGAAAGGAATTTCAGTATTCCCAGATACTCTAAAGTACAGCAAGAAACCTTATGTACAGCCTTGAGGGCACTGGTACTGTGTGCCAGTGGCACTGAGTGAAAACACATGAGGTCTTCCTTCATGCCCTGCTCTATAATTTTAAAATAAAAAGAAAAAAATCATCAGAACCACTGGCTTCTCTCTAAACGTACACGAGTCTATATTTCATCTCACGGATGGTTTGTGTCACTCCTTATGGAAAAAAGGCTTGAGCCACAGGCAGGTGGAACCGTGTGCCAGTAGTGTTTTATCAGAAGCCAAATATGACAAAGCAGGATGTAGCTTTTGTAGAACTGAGAGAAACAAATCAATTTAATTTTATCAGAGCAGCCAATATCCCTACAGCTGGAGCACTGATAAAATATTCAAGTCTGTGAGCTGATTGGACTTGATATAAACAATATCATAAATCTAAAGCTGTCCTTTAACCACCAGTTTATTGTCAAATCTTAAGTGATTTTCTTGACTTTTTAATTTTTTATGGGGAAGAAAACACTTGAGCATGCCAAGTAGAATAAAGTATCTTTCTGACAGGAACAGAGTCATCTTCTGATGCAGTTCTTTCTCAACCAGAATACTTGCTCCCCTGTGAACAACTCATTTCAGTGGGTCTCATGATGACTCCACAGGACACTTCACACTTTTTAAAACCATTCTCTTTCTCTTGCAAGATTTTTTAATACCTATATCCTGCCTTACATTTCATCCTTTGGTTCTTCACCTCTCACTTAACTCTACATTCTCCCTACTTTACTTTCTTGCCCTCCTTTAAGCTCTGACTTATGGGTTATCATGACCACTTTTAATATCACTCAAAATAAGCCTCTATCTGAAAAAAACTCCACTGATTTTTCCTCTGTATATGGTTTCATAAAACTATTTGAAAGTTCATATTCCTGTTATTGACTGGATTCTGTCCACATGAATTATCAAGCCAAATGCTGAATCTCTTGGAAACTTTTTGCTTAGGTGTTTATATCAAACAAAATTCTGGTCTCTGCAATGAAAAATTTGTCCCAGATATATTTTTAAAAGCAGTGAAAGTGACCTCAAGACATTACTCTTAATTACATCCATTTAACTAAGCAGATAATTTTATCCAATTAATTAATATAGATGCCTGTTGTTTCTGTGGTCTCTGGGAATATAGTGTTTAGGGATATTAATTAAATTCTTCCCATGCAGTTTGCATTATTTCCTTTGGTGTAGCTCTTATTTGAAAAACAAAAAGGCTATTTTGTTAATTGCTAATGTTAGCATGAAAGAAATTTGGTTTATTGTCTGCTTGGGTAGCACAAAGTTTCCTCAGACATCTAGAAGCTGTTAGTAAGAAATATTACTTGTTCCAGTCTAGCTTTTTTTGGACTGCCGGTGTTATAACTAGATCTTTTTTTGACTTTCAATAAGAGTTTTTAATTTTTTTCTGAGAAGTAGCAAAAGATACCGTAATCTGAATTCCAGATTTGACTGCATATCATCAATGTTGTCTTTTATTAAAGTTTTTCACCTTAAAAATTTCCAGCTCTGACTTGCCTATAAGGACATCAGGACATCATCACTGTTTTAGAGGCAAGCTGAAGCTCTCCAAAAGAAAATGGTGTGCCTTTCATGGATATGTTGGCGTTTTGACAACAAACTGTTTCTAGGAGGACTCCTCTTCCTGGAGAGATGAGTCTGGCAGCCTCGGTTACAAACAGAGTGTGGCTGAAAATAACAAACTCTGTAAAACAAACTATGTGTAGCTGCACCCTCAGTGGATGAAATTGTTTCCAGCTGGGGCCTGACCCCTCCACAGCCCCTCTCCAACACGGGCTGTGGGCAGGATGAGCCAGGGCAGGGGAAGCTCGAAGGACTGCAGGTGCCATTCCTGCTTGGAGAGCAAAGAGGCAGTGGCACCTTGCTGAGAGTGTCCATAAAACAGCATGAGGAGATCCCTGTGCAGCCTCTGCCTTGTGCCAGGGATCCCCTCAGCAGCCCCATGAGGTGGTCACTGTGGAGTGAGCACAGCCCCACGCCCTCACGCCCACACGCTCCTGCCCCTTGCTGTCAACCACATACTTTGAGTTTCTGCTGCTTTCCCAGAGCCAGAGCACTCTGTGACCATGAAAGATGACACAGGTTGTGTCACTCTCTGTCTCTGCAGCACGCTTTGCTTCCCGAGGTGAGGACCTGACAGATCTCCTCCCAGAACACTGTCCCACTCACCTGAAGTGCAGGTGAGCATGGTCAGCATGCCAGTGAAAGGTGATGAGCGCTCATGAGTTATCTTGGCCTGCAGGTTTCTGCCTAGAGGGAACCAGACGTGACATGAAACCTGGGGAGTGATTGCAATCTTTTGGATAAGATTCAGATATCTAAAAATTTTCCTAAGGATGTACATTTTTCAGTCTAGAGGTGTCACTGGAAATTGTAGAAGTAGCAAGCAGTTTCAGGTCACGTCCTTGTCTCAAATATACAAATAAATCAGGGATGCTAGATTCCCACAATCAGGAAAATGTGGATTTTCAGACATATGCTGCTATTTTACTAGCAACAGACTGGGCATAAAACACCCTTGCAAATGTTATGACATTTTGCATCAGCATCATCCTCAGGAATCCAGTTCACCAATATTTAGATTTAGGTATACATTTCCCTGGAAACACTTTCTTGGGAATTTAGCTCCTGGAGCTGATGTGAGAAAGCTCTGCATGGTAGTAAGCTGTTCCCCAAATCGATGGGTGCCTTAGGAGTGAGGAGAGGTAAAGTGTTCCTGCAGGATGCTGAGGTACCTGTGGTGAGCATCATGAGCAATAAAGAACGTGCAGACACACATGCACAAAGGAAAGCCAAACTTTTCTCCCTGCTGCAGAACAGGAAATCGTGAGCAGGATGTTAATGGAACCAGATGAACTCTTCACTGCAGAAGCAATGAAGTGCTGTGGGGAGGCTAGTCTAGCTGTCATCTGTTCTAATGGTTTAGAACAGTCACCTTGTACTTTGGGAACTAAATGATGTATGGAGCTTTTATTTGCCCAGTCCATGTCTTCTCTCCAGCCACTTCCTATTGCAGAGTGGAAATCTGTCAGCTTTCCACTTCTAAGATAATGTATAAACAACCCAAGGTTTATAGACACAGTTGTTTTAGTAAAAGTTCTGTCACCTCTCTCTACATTGAATAATGATGCTTTGGCTTAGAGAAACTCTGAGCTCTGTGGTTTTGTTCCTTCTGTCTCCCTGCAGTGGATGTTAATAACTGTACAGCATGCAGGGAGCTCAGCTGAAGTACTGCAAATGAATGTCAATTGTTATGTGTGGTAATGGGAAAAGAGTGAGTAAAACCACACTCAGAAAAGAAATACTCCTCATCTTATCTACTAATGCTCGAATATTTTCACAAAAATTGTTGTGGAATGATTCTGAGTACTAAATAGAGGGCAGTACATTTCATCTGAATAAAAGAGAAGTTGCCTTTTATTTTCCATTAATCTATAATCATAGTCAGCTGCGCAAAATATGAATAAAAGGCAAACCTTTTTCATTAGGTTTCAATATATGAATGCGTACTTGGATTGATAGCATTAGTGTTTCCCCTGTTGACTACATGTAACATGACATTCTGTTCTGCTTTATATTTTTAGGAAAATAATTTTAAATATTTTGAAATTAGTTTTCCATATTTAATTAATTTAATCTTTAACATTAGCACAAAATCCACTGCTAAAGTTTCAAATATTTTAAGCATTTAGCAATGGCATGTAAATACTAAAAAAACCTTAAAGGTAAAAATCCCATATATAAACAACTTTTTATAGTTATTCCATAAAAAATTCAAAGGGGGGAGGGAAAAAAAAAAGTGAGTGATATTTAAATATACTACCAAGCATCTTTCTGCATTAATCATCCTACTGAGCATAATGGCTGAGTGAAGGCAAGGTTTAGTTCTCTTCTGCTGATAATACATTGGGATATGCAAGCTATAAAGTCATCAGTTACTGAACTACCCAAACCCAGGGTGATTCAGCTGAACAGCACCTGCTAGGGAGGCAAAGGGATGCACACCTGGAGAGAAAGGGGAGAGGTTAATGGTACAGGCAGTCACTCTACTGAAACCTGTGCACACCCAGATCAGCTCAGACACTGTGCTGTTTGCTGCTTCCCTCCTTTAGAGCAGAGACATCAGCTGGGGTAACCTGCAAGATGCCTTCCCCTCTGCCTCTGCACAGCTGCCAGCCTTGTTGAAGTCCACCATTGCCAACAAAAACTCCAACAAAAGAAAACAAAAAAAGTCTCAGCTAATTCTGTGCAGCATCCGAAAGGAAAGATTTCTGAAAAAAAAATATTTATCACAGTGATTAGCCAAAGGGCTGGAGGGAGTGTGCTAGTAGGTTTGAAATGAGAATTATTGGATGACATTTGCATGGCTTTCTTGAAAATAAAGAGCAGATTAAACATCTTTATCAGAGAAGCATTACAGCCTAAGTGGAGCTAATACCATGAAAAACTGCTCATAAATATAAGTGCTGCTTTAACTGTTGCTCTTTTCTTTTAAGGGGTTATGTAATGCAATACACAACTTTATTCAAGATGAAAATTTGTGTCATGCTCCTATATGACTAAAACAGAGACACAATCCCTTTCAGGAAAACCTTGCCAGTAAACCAGTGAAGTTCCCTGCATTGAAGCAGACATTATTGCATTAAAAGGGAAAACAGATCCAGTGTACAAAGGGAGTTTTTGATCTGATGACTGTCCAAGCAGAAGGATGAGGGAGCATGTTGCTCTGGAAATGAGCACATCCTCACAACCACTGCCAGTTGGTGAATTGCTCACAGGGAGCTTTAACATGGGACCAGCTGACAGCTGATCATCATGTGGGAAAGCAAGAGCCTGGGCTTCAGGAGGAGGGGGCACATGCCACCAGGTCACCTCAAGGGTACAGCATGCCAGAGGCCATCATTGGCCATAGCCACCTCTGCTCCTGTCCCACCAGAGACAGAAACCAAGCAGATATAAAGCGTGCTCGTCTCATTCACTACCATTTCTAATGGTGGTGGTAGTGGTGGTAGTTTGACAGCTGGCAATGGAGCACTCCTCACTTTGCCATTGGCCTCAGAAACCTCTTGATAAATCACTCTGCAAAATCCAATTCCCATTCATATCTGCCAGGATCTACCTTGGCAAGATTTGGATCTCTGCTGCATTTTCAATATCAACCTTATTGGCATAGCAGTGGAAAAAGAGTACAGGAAACTGAGCAACCATACACAAAACAAGCACAACAAAATGCAATTGAAAGAGGTTGTTGAGGTGATTTTCCCACCTATTTACAGCTTCTATTCTCTTTTTTTTCAGTGCTATCAAGAACAGAAATGTTCAGTTTGATAAAATTTCCAACTGAAAGTGCACACATCCTTAGGATTCTTAATAGGGCTGAGTGGACGGTAACAAAAGTGAAGAAAAATTGTAAGTTGTTCTTGTACCTGAAGTGCTTTAAAACCTCAGAAAAAATAATTTAAAATTGCACACATACAAGAAACCACAGTAATTAATTTTAAAATCCATATTCTTAAGTGAGCTCCTAAAATCAAGCCAGCACAACCTCACCCTGGTAATATCACAGATACCCTGCATCATGTACCCAGCTAGATCACATCTATCTGATTTGAAGCATTGGCAAATGAAGCCTCTATCTGCTCACCTGTTACCATGGAGCTGCTGTAACCAAGTCCTTTGCAGCTCTAAGTTTCCTACTGCAAAGCCTGAGATTTCCAGTGCTCAAGTTTTTCTTCTGTGCTTTTACAGGGACAATATTACAAACTGCAAAACACAACCTTGTATCTGGAGTACTAACAAGAGCTCCCAGGGTTTAGGAGAGTGACCAAGCTTAACCAGGTGAGCAAGTCAAAGTGGGAATATGGGCAGGTAAATGAACACAAGAGAATATGGATGGAAACACCAGGAAAGAGCAGTGTCTGATTCCCTAAGAGTCTCAAAATCCAAGTGTGATTTGAACAGCAGAACCAGGCATTCTTCATATTCATCCTTGCAGATGTGCCAGGAGGTAATGAGGTGTCTGTACAGGACAATCCTGGGAGGAATCCTGAAGTCTTGGCTACAGACACAGCCAGACTTTCGAGACCCATGCATTCTATTGTCAGTAATTCAAGCAATGCTCTTTCCCAGCAACATAATCAAAGGGCTAGCCTTTTATCTCAACATTAAAAAGTTTAAAAAGAGAGTTAATCTTTTCTTATAAGACTTCACTAATTTTAAACAGGAAAAAGTCACTCTATTTCTACTGCTCTCAAATAAAACTGAAACTCAACCTTGACAGTTTAATTTTGTCAAAATGGTAAATGAGCCCAAGATAGGCTAGTGAATACTTGAATGAAGATCCATATTGCAGCTCTGGGTATTGCAGAAGTTCTTTCCAAACTGTGGGCAATAATCAGAGCACTAAAAATAAATAGAGAGATGGACTTCTAATGCTCCAGGACTGCTGCACTGATGGCAAATGGGAATTAAAAAAAGTAATCCTCTTTTTCATTTCAATGGAACTGGAAGTGAGATAATGTATCTGGCCTCTAGATTAATAAGAAATAGGGCAAAAAAAAAAAGCTGGATTTCTTTTGGGACTTACAGATTGCTAAATAAATTTCTAAATTAGTTAGTTTACCATCAAATGGAGTCTCTCACTTTAGTGAAATGGAACACAGGGGAAGAAATTTATCTGGGAGGAATTCAGTGTAAGCTGTTGACCTCAATTTCAACTGAGTTTGGCTTTTTTTTGGGTTTTTTTGGGGTTTTTTTTTGAGAAGCTTTTACTAACTTCTAAATCTACTAATTAAAAATATATTAAATATATATCTGTATACCTATATATCTACTTTATTTCCCAAAAAAGTGCAGAGCATACCAGGCCAAATTCATATTGATAACTGGCTCACACCATGGGTTAATATGGTTATATTAAATTGATTATATTGCCAACCTAAATGAGATGATCCACACAGCCAAGGCTCTGAACCAGTAGCTCAACAACAACAACAACAAGTCTCTTAAAAATTATAACCCTGAACTAATATAAAGTCATAATACAATTTTTTTGGTAAGAGTGTTAGTACCCATATATTTTGTATGATAATTCAAAAAAAAATTTTTTTGTAGGACATCAACCTAATTGTATTTTTGATTAAGTATTACCCCAGAAAAATCATTGCTGGACCTTGCAGGTCTGTGTGGTAGTTTTGTTCCCCATATATCAGCTGCAGTAATGCAGGTCACATTAGGCTGAGGGCTGATGTCAGAGGTCTGGGCAGGAGTGTTGTTTCCCTTTTCAGCCTTGAGTAATACCTGTGCATTTTGATTGCCCTCGATGGATTTGCTCACATCTAGCAGTCCTCCAGGAGCTGGGCTGCAGGAAACAATCTGCTGATGAGGTGTGAGCAGGGCTGCATTCCAGCTTCTCACTTTTATTGCCCTGACAAATTGTGCTGCCTGGAGCAAAGCGATAATTACAAACCCATCCTACTTAACCATATATATTATTACATAGATGAGCTAAACATGGAACCAAACCCACTGAATAAGAAGGGGTCATTTTTATATAAGACCTTATTACGACCTAGCCTTACTTAAAACAATAAAAGAGACAGGGAAAGCATTATACACTGTTAATAAGATTTCCAGACAAGCAGAAGTAACTGGTATATTCTGGTGATCTGATTCATGAGATAGACCACTTAAGTCTATAAAGTCTAACAAATGCGTGGAACTGTAACTTCTCCTTTTTTATTTGCTCACTTTTATTATAAGTGAACATTTCATGCTGAGCATTTCATGGTGATTCTGTATTGCAATTCTCAGGTGGCAAAAGTCTAAAAGTCTTTGGACATATTGTACATTATATATGAAGCCACAGCACCCAAAAAAAGGCAGTCTTCATTGTTACAGGAACAAAATGCAGGCAAGCACTAATTTAAGGTGGGGATTTTTTCCAGTTCACTAAATATCAATAACAAAACCATATTCTGTAAAACAGAACAGTGGTTTCCCTGCTAACTTACAAGGTTTTCAATATGTCTGCTTTATTTTTCTGCTTTCCTTCATGCTGTTTTCAAAATTCTATCTAAACATCAGGGAAATGTAAAATAGTGTGTCGTTCTTAACCTTCAATTTCAGAGGAAGATGGAGATTTCATGTCATGGCCACTATAAAATGATGATTCATTGAAATTCAATCATATGTATGTTGTAGTACTGATTTCTGTTATAGCTTTCTTCAGGCATCTGCTAGAAGATTTATAGCGTGTGCTATACTATTTTCCAGTCCTTCAATGCTCTAATGTTAAAAACTTTCTGACCTTTAAAAAGCCAAATTTGAGGGGCTTATCGACACTTTGTCATTTCAGCTCATCATTGTTCCCATGCTCATCACTATTCTTCTTCTGGAAATACCTACATGAGTGTGAAAGTGGTAGCCAAGGTTATTTTACTTCTGAATGTCCTTCACACACATATTTATAACTCTTCCAGAATGTCAGGGAATTTTCTTCTCACTATGGCGTTGTTCCTTTCTTCTCCCTCAGGTGTTTCACACATTCATATATCTTGATGTAGCCTGAGAAGTCTGGAGGTGCAGTCAGTCCCTCGTTGCACAGAAAGCAAAACCAGAATGTGCAGATAACGACCTGAAATGTGCACACACTCCTCTCTTGGAGCCCTGCTTATAGCCTGCCCAGATTATATGCTGCTATTGCACTCCAATTAATGTGATTGCTGATAGCACAGGTACAGCTTGGAGAAAATGTCTGCTGCAGCCAAATGCTTGATGATTTAACATGAAGTTAAGAAGTGTGCACATCTCAGAAGAAGAAAAGAGCGCAACTTAAATCAGTGTGATGTTCAAGCTAGCCATTCCTCATCTTTAGTATCCCCTGAGCAACAATCTAAAGTAGACAGACAGATGTAGGCAACATTACATCATATTCTCCCTAACAAAATGTTCCATAACCCGGGCAACTCCTTACAGCTGAATCACAGGGGCAAATCTTATTGAGCTATAGATCACATATTACCTGAGATGTCTGATTAAGGTCAGTGATTTACACATAAATAAATCACATCTTTTCAGTTTTAATTACACTTAAGGGTAGCTGCTATCCTCAGGCTATTTAACTTGATAAGTAGACCCATCAAAATCAAACATATATATGCACGTAAATGCATGTTATTAGTTGAGTTTTGTTCTTAGTCTTTGCACAGGGGATAGGCTTGTTGGGTAAGGTATTCTTGAGCTGTTTCATGGTCCTTTATACAATTTATAATTTCAGCTGCTATAATTACTTAGACATATGACACAAGAACTCCTTTCTAGTTAGCCTCTGATCTGCCTGATGATATTTGTTTTAGTCAATTCATTTCTTTAAAATTGCTATGCTATGTAACATGACTCATGTTAACTTACACAACTTCTTCAACTTCCACTTATAACAATTTCTTATTTACACACTAAGATATAACAAAACTGGCATCTTTAGTGAGGTTGCATGGTGTTTAAGCAGCTGTACTGCAGCCACTTGAAACTTGATAAACACAAGGAAATTTTGGCTTTTGTAGCTTTGAAGGTGTGTTTTGGGGGCAGCAGAGGAGCTCCCATACCTCCTGACAGGATAGAGCTCCCTAACTCCATAAGCTGCTGTGTGAGTGGTTTTGCAGCAGCCTTATGGACATTTTATTACCACAGCAATTTTTTCACTTCACTCAACCTGCTGCATGTGCTGACTGCAGCATCCTGGCAGAAGCAGTGCCAGGTAGCTTCAGGCGTCTGAGTCATTCAACAGCAGTAACAATTCTGTGTGCTATGGAGCAGAGCAGCTCTCGTCCTCTGAGACAGAGCAGAGCCACAGCCAATTACAAAGCCCCTTTGCTTTTGCTCACTTGTCTGTGGCACCTCCAGTGGCCAGAGAGGGGATGAGGAGGGACTGCAGGTCCCACATGGTGGGGAAAGCCCAGCACTGCACTGCAGCTAAAGCTCTCCTTCACCTAGGAATCCTTGGACCACAGTCATGCAGGATATATCACACAGAGCCTAGTACAGCCTCAGAGGACCAGAGTCTGGGACTCGTCAGTGCCTTCTGCTCAAAAGGTTGTGGCAAAAGAAGCATAGAGCTCACCACAGTGCACAGAAGTTGGTTTCTCGCTTGCTGTTCTTTTCCGTCTAATTAATTATTTCACATCACCTTACTGCATTAGTACCCAACTACTTCTCTTTATGTTATATAAGCGTGTAAGGCAAATTCTCAGATCATAAGTCATCTGCAACTGTGTTGAATTGTTTCTGTCATCTATTAGCTTTTAAATAATTCATGCCTTTCTCTATTTAGCTACATCCTTTCTCCACCTCATACAGCATCGTTTCCACCTATTTTGTCTGACTTAGAGTAATATAATGCAAGACATTTAAAATAATTTACATTGATTTATTTTCTTCAGCAATATATTCTTTCTGCTTCAACAGGCAGCAGAAGTGTTCCTTTTGTTATTAAAGCAGAACTTGCCATTGGCACTGTTATGAGCGAAAAAAGCTTTTTCTGTCCTTGTTCTTTTTTACTCCTTGCCCTCAACAGTTATATTAAAATACTGCAGATAGATATCAGTTCAGTACCTACATGTTTCTGAATAAGCAGAGTGAAAGAGGACAAAAAGACATATTTATCAGCTTCTTTTTGCAGAAGGCAAAGAGGGAGTTGTCTTTGTTTTAAGAAGAATAAGGATTGTCTTATAAAGAAAGAAGGTTATCTTTTCCTTTTCTCGCTGCTGATAGCATGATGAACATGGTAGTTTCTACCCTGGAGAGTCACATATATTTGATAAATACAGTCAGATGACAAGAAAAAGTGGCCATTACAGGTCTGGGAGTTTTCCATGCAATTCCCTGATTACCCACCAGTTTCCTCTTCTGTGATCCTGGGAAAATCACCATGTCCTGCCCCACGGGGGTTCTAGGACAAAGAAATGCTGTCTTTGTCGTGCTGTGAATGTGGCAGCATCTTAACTCTAGGAGCTGGCTTTAGGAAAAGGGGTTAAACAGCCCCTGTGGAACATCCCAACTTGTCCATAGCGCCTTCCTGCATGCATGGGGGATTAAGCCTTGCTTCCACAAGAATAATAATCCATGGTTCTTGCAGAAGCAGGGCTTAAACCTCCCACTCAGGAAGCTGCAAAGAGAAGCCTGCCTGAAAGACTCCATTTTGGCAGTACTCCTAATACAGTTCTGGGCAGACATCACAGAGGAAAAAGAAACTTAGAGAGTTAAACCCTCTCATCTTCCTGATGTACAAACCTTTAACCTTTATATGCTTAGCCCAGCACATAACTTTGCTAAATACTGTCTCTCCTTGCTGGCTTTGTCCAGTAACAAATTTGCCAATGCATTCCAACTGATATTGAAGAGGAAAATTTTATTGTCTGAAAACTAGCCATTAAAATGCAGTAGATCTGTAATTTCTTAAGGCAAAATTCTCTTTAATGGCTGGAAGTCTTAAAGGTGACCTACAAAGCAAAAGCTCCATTTTCCGTTCTTTAATGCTCGTGTATCAAAATCATTCAAGATTTTATTTTTCAAAGTAATAGGACTATTTCTTTATGCATTGTCTCCCTTTTGGATTAGAAATGCTAGACCTTCACTTTGTTCTGTAGGCTGCAGTAAACCTTGGCATCTTTGAAGTCTGAATAAAAGCTTCCCAGCTCCACTGTTTACTGGCTGGCTGGCTCACCGAGGAACATACCTGTATATCACTGCATCAGTTCTTTAGTTAGTGGTACCAATTATGATTCCTTTCAGCAGAATTTGGATAAGAACTCAGACCTACCACGTGGGTAAAAGAGATTAATTTTGTTAAAGTTGTAGGGAAAGTGTTGGACCCCCATTTAAGTCAAGCTCGTGAAAGCTCCAGCTGACTGAATGAAGATTTACTGAAATGAGCCCAGGAGCTGCATTTAAGACTTGTCAACTCTGCCCAAATTCTTCAATGTTCAAAAAGATGTTATTTTTTTGGTTGTGCCTTGGGTACAGTAATCTAAGCTAAATAAGGATTAGTTATAATTTTCTTGCTGTTAGTGGGATTCAGACACTCTGTCTTCTGCTGATTTCAAAATGTGTACCCCTGGTAAATATATTAAATAATATAATAAAATAAATATTCATAAATAGATTGAAAAATCATGAACATGCTTATGATCTCAATGTGCTCTCAGTAAATAAGAATATTCAAATATAAGATTTAGCATCAAATAAATCCAGTCATCCTAACCAGCTAGGGTTTTTTGAATCTTAATGATTTATTTTCTATTGGCACTGGAGAAATCACAACCATATAGATAAAGAGGGAGTAGCTAATGAAGATAAATCTCTCTAAACCGTGTGCTTCATAATAGCACTAAACACAATTAAAATGGTGGGCTGCATGTTTTCTCCAACACATTTGAATTCTCTGTGTACATGACAAATTTGAAGTGGACGATTAGATAACTTACAGGTTTGATAGCAAGGAAAATGCAATGTTCCTCCCAGGATTTTTACAGACAGTAAAACACACAGGTCTCAGCAGGAAGCTCACAAGTGAAAGAGTTCCTCAAAGTCATATGCTTCAGTGAGACAAAGTACTGTTCTTTCTGATGCTGCAAATGTAATCACATAAAAGGTCATCCTAAAAATTTAATCCTTTGGCCTAATTTTTCAAATGACTAAAGACTGAACTTTACAATATTGCAAAAACATGAAAGTGCCTTAAATTAATTTATTTTCCCAGTTAGTGAGGAAAGGTTGTGACCTGTACATCCTAAAGTACTACATCAGATTATCTTAAAACAGAAGTAAAAGCCCTTTTGCGAGTGAATACCCAGCTGCCTGCTCAGGAATTAAAAGATTCCACTATCTTAAGCTGTGTTTAATGCTGGAGTTGTCAAAAATTAAGTATGTGCTTCAAACTCAGTTTCAGTATCCACATCAATTCCACCACTCAAACTACAAACTCCTTGTGCACTCTTGAGACATAGAAATCAGAGAAGTGCCTATGCTACCTAAGAGACAGAAAACACTCTTTGGAGAGGTGCCAGCACTAACCCAACTCCCTCCTAGGAGGACACTGTTTTTATACTTCTTAATCTCAACCTGTAAATTTCCCAAGCCTAGTACCAAGTTGCGCTTCTAAGGCTGAGCTGCAAAAATGATAAGATTTTCACCATAACATTTATGGAGCATGGAGAGTTTTACTGTTCTTAGGAGAGCTACTTTTCTTAACAAAATCTGATATATTTTATGGAGAGAGAAAATTGACAAACACTGCCAGGAATATATGGATATGTTGTATCCTTTGGTGAATTTCCTTCAGGAGCACATATGCCCAAATTAATGCAGTATTGAGAAACAATTCACCAAGGAAGTGGAAACACATCTGTTCCTTTGGATGGAATAACAGTGACCTTTATGTCTTGACTGTGTAGCATTAGAACTATGTTAATTGCAAAAACTGCCTAATTTCATATATATTCCTAATTCTTTAAGAATTTATTCCTTAGATTTTCAAAACCTTTCACCTAAAATAAATCTTTTAGCTTATCATTCCCAATGAACATGTATTTTTCTTTCCTTCATTGTACTTATATGACTGGTATTTTATTAACCTCAATGTATTTTCTCTTTTTATTCTAAGAAGAAATACATCCATTTAGAAAAGCAAGTGTCAACACAAGATTTAAATACTTTCCTGTAAATGAAATTCTTCAGTATTTTAGTTCTCTTATGGTCCTTTCTTATCAGGATGTTTACATACCTGATGATTTTAATACTCTCAAATAAAACCAGTGATAGCTGGAAGGTCAACACTAGCAGTTTACTGGAAGAACACCTTTTGTTTTTTATTATTTAACAATACACTAAAGCAGTGGATTTGAAAATTTACTAACCTGATATTAATCAAATAATGTAATTCCAAATATTTTTTAATTCTTTTAGCTTTTACAAAAACAAACTCAAAGAGAACAAACTACATTGCCTATATCAGTATCTGTACATATCATCTAAAGAACATTGGTAAATAGTGCAGAGTTTAAAAAAAATATTTGCAATAATTTTGCAAACAGATTTAATACACTGATATCCTACTTGTCATTATCCATCTATTCCAAATACAGAAAATGCTAAATAAAATTTTTGGAAAACAAAAGATAAAAAAAGGAGAGAAGTAGCTAGCAAAGCCAAGCTATAATGAAATCATAAGACTGGCAGTGTGGTTTTAGGTTTTAGGCAATTGCAGCTCCCTGGACTGTACAAGGCATAAGGGCTGCAAGCCAAGCAGCTTCAACCACCTGTGAAAAGCAGTAATCTCTCTGGAAACTCAGTCTTGAATTTCTTGCTATTACAATAGAAATTAATTTCACCTCTTTTCTGCTTCTCTGACCCAAGGTGCTGTCTATTGGTTGTAGAACAGAATCAGCTAAGAATCCAAGGCAAGGGTGGAGGAATGGAAATCTCCCCCTCTTGGTATACTTATCTCACTTCATAAAGTGGGGGAAAAATTAATCCTTCCTCAGCATTTTTCAACACTAAGGTTTATTTGGCTGTCACTTGAATTAGCTCAAACTATTTAGAAAGCACTTGTTGTCAGTTAGTATATTTATTTTGCCTTCAAGCTGCTGAATTAATTCTTCTCTGTTTCATCAGCTCCACATTTTCTTCCTGTCCTTCTCCTGTCCCTGAGAATTTCTCACAACTATGATGTGCCAAATTTCTACATTCTGATTGGGCTCATAGGCTGCCCAAGAAGGTCAGTGGGATCCAAGAAAGCATCAACACAGCAATTAAGTTGTTGTTTTATGGTCTTCAGCACAGGCTGTGTTTCAGTAAAAAGCAAAAAAAATGTGCCACACAGAAGGGAACATATAAAGAACAAGAACAGTAGCAGCAGCTGTTTTAGTTTTAGATCACTGTAAATAAAGAGAACCTTTTACTGACTTGCCAGATTACTTTTGTAATTTCAGTATTCATCAAACTTAATGCCATAAAAATAACTTAAACCATTAATTCAATTGAACAATTTGTTTACAGATAACTACATTTATCATTGCTACACTGTATTTCTCAAATAAAATTATTAATACCTACTGCAAAATCCTTTTTTCCCATAACTGCTTCTCCAGAAGATGTGGTTGTTCCCAGTTTATATAATCTCCTTTGGAAGTGTGGACGAGTGGGGTGAGGAGTGTAACTGAGGAGGAGAGCAATTGAGGGGTGCTTGCTGGCTTCTTTCTATGTACAGGTGTCAGGCAAAGACAGAACACAACAAAGACACACAACAGGCATGAGCTGTCCACTGGCTGCCAGCCTTGGCAGGGGCTGTGCTCTGGCAGATGGCTTTACAGCCTCTCCCTGATGGAGCAGGACAGAACTGCTGCTTTACAGCCTCTCCCTGATGGAGCAGGACAGAACTGCTGCTTTACAGCCTCTCCCTGATGGAGCAGGACAGAACTGCCCATGACTCAGTGGATGGCGGCTGATGCACTATGAGGGTACACCAAAAGCAGATCTGTTGATTTTCTGGGCAGATGAACCACACAGACACTCCTGGAGAGAAGCAGTGACCCTCCAGTCCTAGCCATGCCCTGGAGACCAGGAACATGAGGGTGCATGAGACAGCAGCCCCCCATCAGCAGAGGATACAGCCCACCAAGGTAAGCTATAAACTTGCTGTCCATCAGCAAAACAATGTTCTCTTCAAGAGAGGGAGAGAGTGGAGAAAGATGCCAGTCAAGACTCCATAACCAAAGTTCTTGGGAGATCCAAAGCCCATGAGGCAGCTCTGACTCTGATCATTCATTTGACCACATTGCTGGAGAGATGCACAAGAACATTTTGCATCTTTTGTCCCTTGCACTTCTGCTATTTCCTGCTTCAGTGTTAAGGTCCATTACACTTAAGGCTGACATCAACTTTATGGATGATAATCATTCATGAACACAAGAATCACTTAAAATTATACATCTAATACAAATCAATGTCAAAACCCAAAATGTTTTTCAATAAAATCTGTTATAAATATAAATAAGATGCAGTCGAGTTCACGGGTCTGGAAAAGATCTTAGAAAAGAAAAGAAAATCAGTTAATTTTGTTAGAATAGCAATATGAAATATGACAGCAATAAGCTGAAAGATAGATATTAGCTTTCAGAAAAAGGGAGCTTTCCCATCAGTATGCTGTTCTGGGTCAGTAAAACAGCATGAGATTTCTCTCTGAGCTGTGTTAATTCACTGTGAACAAAAGTTTAGCCTCAACTAATATGCACACTCTTCAAAAGGCAGGTCAGTAGCAAGGCCAGATATTCCAGCTGGTTTTAAAAATCCAAAGTTTGTATTATCAAGCTGCAGGGCAGATTCCCAGCAGGACATTTCTCAGACCGTAAGATCATGAAAAAGAAAACTTCTAGCTTTTTTCTGTTAAATTAAAGGTGAAGGCAGAAAAGGTTTCTAGTCATTTTTCTCTAGTTCTCTGAGTGCTGATGAGTTCAATAAACTTTGAGACAAGATAAGACAGGAAATACATTACAGATCAGATTTTCAGTTGGAGAAGTCAGTATTACCCTTTTCAACCAAGTCATTTTGCTGGTTTATACCAGGATTATATCTGAGTTTGAGCAAAGGAAAACCCCTTGAGATTCTCAATTAGAATAACCTGTGAGGCTCTTTCCTCACCACCTACTCCCACCTGGTTTTCTTATTTCACTGCAAAGCTAAACTTTAGATTTGAAGTTAACCGTGGCTTAAAATCAGTTGCTAAGGCAATTCTCTGCCCTAAGGCATTGTTCTGCTCTCTCTTTGCAGGCAGAGCTCTCTGCACAGTGGAAGAGGAAGGGTTTTTCAAACTTTGTCACTTCTGCTTGCTGAGGAGAGATGTGACATGTTCTTCAACCAAGGCAATAGAGGATATTAGGAGGAACATCGTTGTTTGTTTGAAATGAATGGGTTTATGCCAGCCTGGAGCCCTGGGGATAGCTCCATATCCCTAATCAACTGAGCACATAGTTACATGCCCAAATTGAAGATTATTTCTACCATCAAGGACAAATGTATGATTCCATTATATAGCTTATCATTTGAGAAGATGATATGAACATGGAGCTTTCATTTAGACACAGAGGTTTATGTACAAATAGCTTGAAAATTATGAATTAAACAGAAAATTTGTATCATTTTAAATTCTAAAAAGCTGTTTTTTTTCAGCTACATGGTTCTGTGCTCTGAAATAAATGTAAAAGCTACTATATAATATTCTAAGTTTGAGATCATATTTCAGATTTTCAATTTCTTTTATTCATGATCAGGTAGGCATTGGTGTATAAGGTTTCACATTCAGAGAAAGGAAATTTGATTCATTAAACAGCAAACAATGCTTTTCAATTTCCCTCTTGTGATTTGTAATAATCACAGATTAAATATCAAAGCAACTTCTGATAACCATATTTTTTTCTTATCATAAATGAGCTTCTAGTTTTTTGAAATTTCTATATGTTTCAGTTCAGACATCACCTTTATCAGAGTGATATGTATATATATATACTTTAATAAGAAAAGGGATTGAGCAAATACACTCCCTCCAGCAGCCCAGATGCCATTAAGCTTGTGGTGAAAAGGCCCAGTCTGCTTGACGGAATTGTGGTTTTATATGGGAAATAAGCATAAATTACAATTTCCTTGAGGAAAGAAAGATATTTTCAAGCTATTTGTACAGTTATGAATAAATTAGTAACTTTGGCATGGCACATATTTAGATGGCTGTGACACACACGTGGATTCCTTCAGTCTGTGTATCGTTTATCAGGGATATACTGCTGAGCTTGGATCTGAGATCTTAGCAACTCCTGAACAACAGGAGCTGAAATTCATCTTCACATGTGCAGCTCTCTGGGAAATGCAATCAGGCATTGTGCAGCCAACATGTGACTTCTTAAATAATTTAGTTCACTTTATCTGCATTATATCCTATTTATGATTGCTGTCGTGTTGCTGCTGACATAAAAGACACAACCAGCTAGTTTGCATGAAAGTTACACATAATTCTGACTCTTAGTTGTGGTATTAGGAATGAGCATTCAGAAGCTGCCACACTGCTTTCAAAGCTTGCAAAGATGTGCTTCTGAGACAGTACTGGAAGTGGCAAAGAAGAAAATAACATTAAAGTGAAGGAATGGGAATAACTTGCTTTTTGCTTCATGACCAAAGTTTTTCAAAAGATTTCCTACTTTTTTGGTGAAAACCAAATGTCAGCATAAAATAACATGTATCTTCTTCTGAAGTCATTAAGTACGGAGGGTTTCTTGCAAATGTTGACAGAGGCTATATTTTTTTGTCTGTTCTGTGGGATGGAAAATATCATTACTTGGAAGACATAAAGCACTCTCTAAAACCCATGATGAAAGTAAATGATGATAAACTCATTGCTGCAAGATTGACCCTTACTCCATAAGCAGCCTCCCTCTTTCAAATGCTTGTTTGCAAAGTGAGGTACAAGTGAGCAAGAGTGATGATTTCAGAAGCTGTGCTGTTCAGATTGCTCATCAGCACCAATTTGGAGAGTCACTCTCAATTTGAAAATTTAAGTGATTCATTGCCTACCCGTGAAGTGTTTGTTTTCATGGCAGTCAACAGCTGAAATTTCTGAACCAAAAGAATTTTTGTGAGTAGATTTATGGAATTATTTAAAAAAATAAAAATTAACAAAAACATAGAGGGAAAGGTCAGCATCAGTGACCAAAATTTCTTTCATTCATTTTTTTTCTCAATTTTCTTGAAAGAAATGTCAGATGTTTAGAATTTCTCTCCAACCTACTGAATAATGGAAACATAAGCAAAAAAAGAAAAAAAAAATACAAACACACATGTGCACTGGAAATCTTTCATTTTCATTTCTAATCTCTCAGATCTCTGCCTATATAATTAGATTAGATTAGATGATGCTAATAAAATTTAATGTGTCTTGTGTGCTTAAACTCTGAAACACTGGAGAAGCAACATACACTTTATTATCAGAGGTGTGTTCTTCACCAAAAGAAGGACTTGGGCAAAGGAGAGAGAAAGTGACATACCATATTGTCCAAGAAAAAATGGCAGCTGTAAATTATATATGTATGAACTGAATGGAATACATTCCAATCTGCAGTCTAGACAGTCATGCCTTGTGTGAGCACAGCAATACAGCAGACTTCTGCTCTGGGAAGCAGGCAAGTGGATAGTCAGCACAAAACACAGCATCTAATCAATAAACTGATCTTATTAGAGGTAGAGTTATATCTGGAAAATTTCAGGTTCATTTTGCAGATTCAATTTGCATGATAATTACATAGATTTTAGTCACATTATTGGCCTTTCAACCACTAGTTAGCATATGGCAACATAACAGAAGAAACTATTGAGATGAGAGATCGGATGCCCATAAAAAGAAAAGGCAGGACAGATGTCTGGGTTACTTTTCTTTTTTTAATTGTCATAAAGTTTTACTTCATTTTGATAAACAATAATAAAAATCTTAGAGTTTAAATGTCTAAAATCACCACAGCTGGTCTTCCTAACTCAATCTTCCTAAATCAAAAAACCCAAAAAACACCTAACTAGTTCTCTGACCAATATAATTAATTATAAATGTTGTCAGAGAGCCTAAGTACAATGATCTGTTCCTGGGTCTGAGGTCTGACAGCCACTGGCAGCCAGCACTGGATTCCCATCACTTTTGGAGTAGACACAATCATGGACCTGTCATCAGCTCAAAGAGCAAATCCTAGGGGAAGAGACAAGATATAGACAAAACACCAGCAAAGCAGACACACCATGTATTTCCTGGTTTGTGTGTTCCTGGGGTATGTTTTGGAGGCACTGTTGTGAGGAATATTATTTCAGTAGCATAGTCAGGAGGTCTGTGTGGAAAAAGTGTAGGGGAGGAAGACAAAGAAGGAGGTTAACCTTGAAGGTTACAGCTGGAAGGGAATCTGAAGCCAGAGATGAAATTCTTGTACTGAAATGAGACAAGAGATGAAAAGAGATATTAAAGCAGCTGATTAGCTAAAATTCTGGTATGATCAACTTTGTTCAAACTTACCTTACTGAAGGTAACTGTGTCAAGAAAAATTAATTAGATTTTGTTTATTGTCTTTCTTAATGTCATCATCTTGTGGTTTGGACTTACTTCTCCCTTCATCCTGCTATGAGAGATGGAAATTTATTCCAGTGTTGGTTCTTGTCTGAGTCCATTGTTATTCAAAGGCAGCAACTGGAAGTTTCAGTCATTCTGAAAAATGTCTGTTGCAAAACCACATTCTTCCTTCCAGGTTACATTTAACTTTATGTGCCAGAAATTGAATGGGACAGGGCACACAGAGATCAGAGAAAGTGTTTGCTCAGTGTTGATATTTTTAAGGCATTTTCCTCTACTGTCTCACAGTATGTGTACCTCTTAACACCTGCCTAATGGTTGCATAAGATGCTGTCAATGAAAATCCAAGCTTTGAAATGAAAACATTAATAAAAATGCAGCACACTTCTAAGACTCCAGATATATTGTCTGAGCACTTGCATGGGAATATTATCTTGCTCTTTGAATTCTAATATACAAACTTCAGTATAGCTGTTTGACCTTTCCTCCTCTTCACAGCCTTTCTGATGCAGGCTACTGTTCCCATATTGCAGAAATATATTGATTATTAGTGCTAAACACAGCTTATTTAACAAATAAATACAGATTACATTTTCCAACTCAAATAGGCAAGAAAATTTCAGGCAAATGTTGTAGATACCTAGTTTAATTCCAACTGTAGTCACACCAATACAATGACAGTTTAAAACACATGTAGTGTTATAATAGTGAACCCATCTTAAGGATAGATCCAGACAGAGGATTAAGAAAACTAGTCAAAATACAATAGAAAGAACTTGCAGCAGCCTGACAACACTGAATCTTCTTCAATTTTTCAGAATGTCTGTAATAACTACACCCACAGAAAATATGTGATGCGTCATCCCCTTCCTGTAAAAAAAAAAAAAAAAAAAAAAGAAACACTGCTGAGTTCATGGGAAGAGCCATTATTTGGTCTGTTACCAGAAGACATTACAAGGTTATGCTGCTGAGGCTCTGTCTGAAGTCATAGACCAGAAAATAATTAGGAAGAGTTTAGAAAACTCACCATTCTCAGTATTTCCCATGGACTTGCACCGGATGCATCCCTCAATTGGTCCTTTTCAGTCCCATCCTGGCGTCTTTACCTTTTCTCCTAAATTGTAGGAGACATCTTCCCACTTAACTCACAGCTCTGTATTCTTCAGGAACTGAGTTGAGAAAATGCTCTCTGATGTAGCCAGGTAGAAGAGTGAATAGAAGAGATAAAAGTAAGGCGTGCAGAGGAGCATAACTGCTTGGTTCCTGCTGACCCGTTTTATTTGTTTTAGTACGAAAATGAAGCCTGAGAAGAAAAAGATTAATGTTCATATTTTAGCAAATAGAACAGTAATGCATGTTTAAATGGCAGTTAACCAAACCAAAGAGAGGAATTATTTGAAAGGCATACCACTAACTATCAAATAGGAGAAAATTGCTTTTTTCCACATATTCCAATGTCTCACGTGAAATGGCCAAGATTTTAACTTGACACCTGGAGAGAGAAAGGACATATAATAACACAAAAGTGCTTGTTGAAAGCCAAAGTTACTTAGAGGTCAAATTCCCAAGCAGAGTAAATCTACAGAGTTAAAGAGGAAATGGCAATGTTTCCATAGAGAGGGAATGGAAAATCAAATGAAATGGCTTTACCAGCTTGATAGACACATTAAGTGTGTAGGAAATAGTGAGAAAGTCTATTGCAGAGCTTTTTAGTTTCTTCTATGGGCACCTTCCTGGGGCTTCAGGGACAGAAAAGGCTCAAGATATATTGATTTCTATTATGTGCTAAAGGAGGGATTTTAGTATTACTTTTTCCTTTGGTTTAAGTACTAGATGTGACTATATCACAGAAGGAAGAAAGAAAACTTTTTCTTTAAGTGAAGTCTCTGAATTTTGCTGTGATGATTACCATTAATACTCAGAACATGAATAAAACCTGTGCTCAACCAATATTTGAGGACTAAAATTCTGATTAAAGTAGTCAAGGACCTTATTTGACATGTTCTTCAGACAGTAGTGGTTCAGGGCATTGTTGACCAAAGAATATTGCTTTCCTGTTATAAACCTCCCAATATTAACATTCACCATGTATGACAACAATAAGACTGATATCTGTTCAGATGAACTTTTGCTGTGGGTTCCCTTACACTAGAAGCTCATTTTGTAAAATTACTGACCTTTTTCTTATTGTACAAGTTTCCAAAGAAAAACATTTGAAAAATAAATTTTTAGAGGTACCACCTATAAAAATTCTTGTCACAATATAATGCTTATCTGTTCCTCAAATTCTTCTAGAAACTTAGAGAAATACAGGAACACACACCAGGAATGCTTTTTTTTTTTTTTTTCTCATAGCTGGCTTGAGAGACTATTAATTCTTGTTTGGGTAAGGAGTTCTCATTTTTCCCTTCCTCCCTATGTCACTTGTACTAGTGGTAACTATGAAGGAGCTATATTTTTTTAAGATGTTAGGAGGATTTCTAACCAACGAATTCTTCTGTTCAAGCTTCTTTTTCTGGCATATTTCGGTGCCAGCCGTATTTGAAATCCGACATGTTTATGGAAGATGTACCAGGAGGGAGAGGTTTTGGCTCAGAGTTTAAGGGTTCTTGGTACATAGTCACTTGGCTAGAGCTGTGGAAAAGACACTACAAAGACATTCCTGGACCCCTTTCAAAAACAGTTGCCATAAGTCATCTGGGACAAGCAGCTGAGGACACACAGGGTAGGGTTTTGGTCAGACAGTTTGGGATTATTCAATAACTAACAAGCAGTCAGCAAATTCTGAGCCAGTTGCTACATTACTAGGAGGTTTTATGTTGTATTATGTGACCCTCATCACGTGCTTTGGTGCCAAGCATCATGAACCCTCACTCAGCTGCCAAAATCCCAATTCCTTTCCGTGTCATCATCAGTGGTCTCATTTTGTGACACTGGCATGGAAAGCCAAAGCCCAGAGCTGTCCAACGCTGATTTCTCTGCAGAGCCTTGGCTGTGGGGGGCAGGAGCCCACTGAGAACTTGCAAAGCCCAGCAGATGGGATCTTTATCTGGGGTTCCTCGCCAGCCTTTCTGCAGCAAGCAAAGGCAGTCAGGCATGTGAGCAGGTCGTGTAGGCTTTTTGTGTACTGGCACAGGGGGGTGCCAACCAACCCTGTTCTTTGGCAGTTGTGAGACCAGCAGAGAAACAAATTTTTCCAACACTCAGAGCCTGCAAGATTCTCAAATACCTTTACTTAGGGTAAGACATCCTTGAATTTTAAGCAGCACCAGTAGAAAAGATCACCTTTGATGTGGATTTGCTGTATTCACAAAAAACATGACATAAGACATGTTCCATATAAACCTGAACATTTTAATCAATTTGAGGAGTCACTATCATCCCAATTAAAAATCAATATATGGTTTTCTTGCCACAGAAATTCCATGTCAAAATTAAATTTAAAGACAGAATTTATACTGGAGAAGGACCCATGTAAACGCAGTAATATTATTTTTATTGCTGCTAAATGTGGGACATATTTGTTATTATTACTATTATCTTTGTCTATAATGATGATGCTTCCACTAAAATAAAAACATTTGCAAATGAAAATTTGGAATCATCAGTTAAGAGTTTTGAAAACATAAATATACTTAGAAAATCGATGCAAAAATAGGCAAAAATATTCATTCACCTGAATGGCATCAAGAAAGGTTTGTTAAATGAAAAAAAAGTTACAAAGTAAAATGTTGTAGCTAAAATTGCAAATGCATATTCTCTTTTCCCTTGATTTGGGTGTAATTGAACTGCATTAAAAGCAAAAAAAGAATAAATTTCAAGCATGTTTCTAGTATTGCTAGGATTACTCAAGAACAAGAAGGATGCCAAACTTTCAGGTTGTAAAGAGCCATCACATAGCAGACAATGACAACATGCAGAAGAAAGCTTTGCCAAGCAGCCTGAAGTTTTGTCAGGTAAGTTACACTGCAGAACAAAACAGTATCACACTGACAGAAATCTGCAATCTGTTTGAATCTTTTAAGGGCACCTATTATTAGAAATTGAAACAGGCTGCTTGGAGAAAAGAATGGATTGATACAATAGAAAGGCAAGAGTTTAGGAAGGGCTTGCTTTGCTCTTACTTCTTTTTTGCTTTTACTTACTCATTTGCTTTTTTTTTTTTTAAGTTGCAAATACTAAAATGGTTTTGGAAAATTGGAAAATTAAAAGAAAAAATTCCACATGTTTTATGGGGCTTGAAAATATGCAGTTTTTCCTTGATATTAATTACTCAGTGAAAATTTTCTGAGATTTGAGTTAGTATTTAGATTTAACAGTGCCTTGTGATACTGAAAGGAATTACACAAATGCTACAGGAAATGCATGGGCTGTATTAGAGCGCAGATGTAGGCAGCTTTATATAGGAGCTTAGGAGAGGTGAATTATAACAAGGAAACAAAGAAAACAAAGAATATTTTCAAGCAAAATTCAGTAATGCTAAGGGATATTTAAGGCTCTGTAACATACCCCCCAATTAGATCATATGCCTGGGATTAGTGTCTTGATGAAAAGTAGATTTAAGAGAATCTGACGGGAGCAGCAGGAGGAAGTTAGCACTGTATGAACTCTGACCTGAAGTGACTTTATGTTGGCATGAAATGTACAGAAGAAAAGATGAGATCAGTGAAGGATGTCAGTGAATACAATGAGTAATGACAGGAAACTATGAGAGAAGGAGTTACTGGACCAAAACCAAAACTATCTGAAGAATATACTACATCTGTCAATAGGTCATTAGACAACAGGAAGAGATACCCAAGTACAAAGAGATGGAAAAAACACATGGAGTATCTTTTATGAAATCTCATTGAACACACTGGAAAATTACAAGTGACCTGATAAAGGAGGAAGGACAGAACAGCCTCAAGTTTTAACTGTGACTGCTCTAAGTAGGTGATTTGCATAAGATATGCCAATTCAAAGACAGAAGACAGATGACAGGGAAAATGTGAATTTAGACAATAAAACGTGTGGCCTGGCCTCATTAACTGTAAATCACATTTCAGTTGATGCATCTAACTGTCTGGAGAGAACTATAAATTACTACATTAGAAAGTTGGCAGTAATGTGCAGCAAGTAAGAGAGGAGTGTTATCTTCACACGACACAAAGACAGAGAAAATAAGAAATGAGAAAGCATTACCAAATTTTTCAAATGTTACTATAAATGGAATTGGAATATATGTGAGAAGACCAGATGTGGTAATAGGAAAGAAAGGCAGAGATATTTATCACATTGAAAGTACAAAAAATATTGAATCATGTCAATCAGCACTGATAAGAATTGGAGAACACATGGGGAATGGAAAGCAGAAATGAAACACCAGTCATTTCTAGTGCATTGGGATTTTATCATAAGGAAAACACATCAGTACTGTGAAAATTGGAAGTCAGCTACACAGTAGAAACACTTTTTGCAGTTGAGGCCAAAAAAAGTGCCAAATTTGTCCTCAAGTCACAGTGTGTGTTAAAGCTCACCCAACCAGCAAATAATATCTAGTATTAAGGGCACAATCCATGTATAATCTGCTTCATAAATGCCTATGTTGCCCTGAAGACAGGTTTTTGTTGTTAATTAAGAGAGGGTACATACATATAAACATACACAAACACACACACACAGATACACATCTCTTGGGTTTTGGGTTTTAATAGAAGAAAGCAAAGAGTCTGTGTTCTTTTACAAAAGAAACTTTTAAAATTTAAAATACATTTGAAAAAACTAATAGAAAATATATGAAATAGTGCAATTTTGTAAGCACTAACTCTCACCAACCGTGACATTCCTTCTCTCTAGGGGAGGGAAAAGGAATGGTATGTGTAAGCACTTAAATCTCTGTCTACTGTTTTCTTACAAACATGAAAAGGCTTGGAGATTCTTTTGAGAAAAGCTGAGCTACTTTTCACGTACCTGATGCTCTATGAAACAGCTACTTATGACTGAGGGCAGACCCAGTTTTTCAGAGGCACTGAGCTCAGGTATTAAGAGCACTAGAAATTTTGATTTAGGGAGCTACAGGCTTTTGGGGGCATCTGGGACTAGACTAGCTGGGACTGATCTATAATGAGTCTTACAAAAGAACTGGTAGGGACACTAGTGACATATTAAACATGTTGATCTAAGGTACATTCACACTAGCAATTTTATTCATTCAAGTGTATCAAACCCTCAATATTTCTGTCCTTGCATACATCAGGGATCTGGTTCTGTGTTTTGTCTTTTAGAGTTGGGCCTGTTGCACTGTATGAGTCAGAATAACAGTGCATTAGTGCAGGAGGTCATTGATTTCTTCACTAAGCCAAGGAAATTTATCCTGTTACACATTTTTCTTTATAATACTGTTATATGAAATCACACATGACATCAGAGCTCATGCAGGGCACTCCAGACTCTGACTCATTATTTCTTTCAGCAATTACAGCCAGATGTAGATTAAGACCAAAATACACAGCTCTTTTAAAGTTTTGGTTATGGTTATTTATAGACTTTTTTTTTTAATGGAAGAAAGCTGAAAAGTGGGAAAAGAAACAAAACTCAGAAAGAGTAAAGTTTGCCAAGTGCAGTAAAATAAGAGAAAGGCAAAAAAGCAGAGACTGAGTGGGCTGTAAGCAGGTGCCAGGGCTCCTAGACAATTCCAGTGAGGCTAAGTGTAACAGGGCAGGAAAACCCACTGGATGAACCCAGCCTGAGAAGATCTTGGATATGATGGATAACAGTGTGAGATGCTGTCAAAAGCTACAGAGAGCACTGTAGAACAGGTCTGAATTTCACAGGTGGTTAAGGGGCAGGCGTATGCCAAACTTCACAGAAAACTACAGAGGGGCACTGGGGACTTCTGTGGGTAGTCAAGTCTTGCAAGGTCAATAGTATCTGCATGACCAGAGCAGTTAGAACACATAAGATTAAGATTACCTAAGGAAGGATAACAAAAATAACAATTATGGGTATCAATATCCCAAAACTGGCGCAATCAACCTGATAAACAATCAGGTTGATTGCTTATCAAGGAAAACATTGGGGCAGAGAAATGTAGGTGCAGGAGTGGAAAAAGGAATGTAGGAATAAAAAGTGTGGCAATAATGTGCACAAATTACACAGCCAGTGCTGTCCAAGACTATCTGTCAAGCAGCCCTGTACATCATCACTACAGAAAGAGCAGAAAAATAATTCAAACGCACTATTCCAAACAACTGTCAGGATTCAAACATGTCTCTGCAGTCAGGAGAGAGGCTGGGAAGGAAAATTTATTCCCTGGGCAAAAAGCAGAGTATCAGTATGCATGGTCCAAGCACCCTGGCATCACCCCGTGGGTGCCCACCCCAAGCCTGGTAGCATCAGCCACTGCCCCACACTTTCTAGGAATGAGCCTCTGAGAGGCTGCATCTCATGCCTGGCTGTTTGCAGTCATGCTGCAAATGTTTAAGTGGGGGATAAAAGTTTATCATCCTGAGCTGGTAGGCAAAGCAAGGTAAGTGCATGCCAGTCCTGGTGAAGGTGCTTATATTCCAGAACTGGAATGATATTTACTCCATTGCTTCACCTGAGGCACCATTCTCTGAAGAGCAAAGAGAAGAAGGGGTACCTCAACACAGAAGAACTTTTTGCTTATTTCTTTTGCTTGGCTTTTCTAGTGTCTTTTGCATTGTACTTGCATCAAGGAATAATGTGCTTTTTAAATAAAGATGCTGTATGTACATGTGGCTCCTCAGCTTCTCAAAGAAGCCAGTCTCCTTGGCTCTTTGGCTCTCCTTGTGGTAATTGCTCTTCTCAGGTATCCCACCCAATAACATGTGTACAAGCATGGTGATCAGAAATGTATGTAGTGCTGCAGAACATGGAATGTTACCATCCTGTACTCTCATATAATGTCTTTTCTTATGATAAATAGATCATCAAATCCTACTATTTATCCAGTGCAGGCAGCAGTGAATGACCTTTAAGTGAGCAAACTTCCAAAAAGAATACATTTCATCACATGTGGGCAGAATATTTTTCAACTACTTAATTGCAAAGATTTTAAAATATAAGGAACTGAACCAACTAGTTATAAATTTATTTTTAAGTGAAGTGACAAAACCATCATTATTTAAACTGGCAAATAGTTTGAGAATAGCAGATATAGCTTGGAATCATTTCAGTTAGTCAGTCTTTTCTTTCTCATTATGTATTGTTTATGCATTTTATTCAAATGTCCAAGTATGTTCACAGCCTGTGCTGAGCACCAACGCAAGATTTTGGAAACAAAAAGAAGTTTGTTCTTGCACAGCTTGGTCAAAATATGTTAATCATTAGTCTAATAGCTCTTTGTTCTCCAGAGTGACATATAAAGAAGTCGAAATCTGGCACTTGCTAAGTAATGCAGAGGATCTGTTCTAATCCCTGTGGAAGCTGAGTGCCTACATGCCACACTGGGCTTGCAAAATTTTAACCACGCTTTTGTTGAATAAAAGAATACTTGAAGATTCTAGTGGTAATGCAATGGGGAGCCACAGCTCCTCCATATTCTGAGTGGTAGTGTTTGACAGACTCATTTTACACCCACAGCTGGTGTCTAATGGCTACCTCAGTCTCAGAGTGCCCCAGTCAGGATTTCCTATGGATTCTGTGTAAAGATGGAAATTAGGCACAATGCAGAGAAAAGCTAAGAGTCTCAGGTAGTAAAGAGAAGGCAACACCCAATCAGGACAGGAGTTTCTTTTATGCTTAGAGCTCCTCTATGTGAGCATTTTCCACCAGCCAGATATCACCCTTCATTGCTGAACACAGCTGCTACAGACCTCTTGGGAATTTTTGAGACTGGAAACTCTGTAAGTGCCTCAGACTTTATTGGGGAAAGATGGTAAAATGTTGTGGAGAACAGACTTGCTTCTTCTTCTAGATTTGGCAGGATACTTAGGAATTTCATCACCATGAATTTAAACATTATTAAAAATAAAATATCTAGCAAGATTTTTCTGGTATGCTATCACACCTAAGAAAGCATCTAACCAGAAAGACCAAGAACAGAAGGAAAAATGAACTTCACTGGTTGCATTTCTTTCCTTTAAATTCAGAGTGTACATTGTTTTTTCTATCCACATTTATATAATCTATGCATTTAGAAATTACTTATAGGTCTGTATCCTGCTATACCATCATCTCTGATGATGCCAGGTTTATGCAAAAGTAAAGATCAGCACTTTCTGCTTACAGCCATGATAGAGATTTCCATTTAAAATGTGAACATGAGTCAAGTATAGCCTCTAAAAGTAGGAATTATAGTTAAATCTGGTAACCTCTGTCATCCCTGGGGAGACATGCACCTTGGAGAAGTTCATTTCATCTGCTGACAGGTGTCCAGGGCAGGCAAGACTTAGGCTTTCACTCTCTCTTAATTCTTGGGAGATCCTAGATGCTTAAAGTTTTGGAAGACAATCACTGAGTGAGATTAATGCCATGTTTATTCATGAGTGTTAAATATTTAAGAGTTTTACTATTCTCTTTACAACATTAGGGACAGTGATGGACCTTGTGTATGTATGTGTGCATGCATAAAGCGTTGCAGAAAGCATTGCACTAGACATTTTATTTTACACTAGAAGAACTGAGACAGAAAGAGTTTAGGGCATTTCATAGAGGATTTAACAAATGATTTCATAGCCAGCTCTAAAAATTCAGCTTCATATTTTGGGTGTGGAACTATTCATGCCAGGGCTTTGAAACCAGTGAGTACTTACAGGGACCATAAAAGATTTAGCTAATTTCTATTACTTTATCTACACAGAAATCAGCAGTATGGTGATTAAAAATCCTGACAACTTATTAAGGGGAATAACAAGGATACTGCCAAAGTTTTCTTCATTGCTAGCAGCTGTTTAGTATTAAACCTAGTTTAGACATCACTAATGAAACTACATTTATGCACCAAAGATCCCTAGGAAGGGTTTTTAGACAGCAGACAAGAAATAAGCATTTAGGCATTCCATAGTTATAATGGACAAGGATCCATAGGAGAGGCTTGTACTGACACTACAAGATAAAAAATTACTGTGATGGAGATGTGCTTCTTTCCTGTGCTGCGCTTCTTTGGTTCCATAAAGCAGAAGCTTTTAAACACACTGCTTGCTATGGCTTTTGTATACCTCCATTTACAGAGTTAATGCAGAGAGGGAGGAAGCAGTGCAGAAGAATGGAAAATAAGTGCATTAACAGGGTTTTCTTCCCAAGTGGCACTTTGTAGAAGTACCACTTTGTAGTATGACTTCCAACTAATTGTGTGTTTCACTATGTACATTTTCAAAAGAGCTGGCTAAGGTCAGCAGGAAGAAGAAGGAAACCAAAACAAATGGAAAGCAACAAATTAAATCCTAAAGCAAGACTAAAATATTTCCCAACAAGTCAGTTTCAATTTTCAAAAGTTTATACAGAAGTGATGAGGATACATGCAAGGACACCAACAATACAGAGATAAATAATGGTTGATGTAGTTTTCATTCAGTCTTCACTTGCCCTTTATCTGCAAAAGAACAGATGCTCTAGCTAGTTCCAAATTATGAAACTGTAGCTTCAAAACATTCTTCTCTCCACCAGACAGATTTAAAATTTAAATTAGTATCCCTACATTGTATGCAAGTCAGCTACTTTATTTTCACAGAAATAACTGGTTTTTTATCGAGACACGGGTCTCAGAAAATATATTTTATTTGCAATTAGATGTTAGTTACCACTTAAAAGTAAAATAGGTCCTTTACTATAATGCAAATAAGAGTAATATTTTTCAAAAAACATAAAAACTCACAGTGTTAGAACACACACATCTCTCTCTGGCTAATTTACCAGAACTTAATACATTTAGTAACAGGTTTCCTGACATGTGCTGACAATCCTGACCTAAGCCACATAATCAGTCACTTGCTCAAACAGGTTCTAAATTATATTACCTAAGTCAGAAACAAAACACAATTAAAATATTGATTTTTTTTCACATTAAAAAAATCTGATGTCTAGAAGAGGGGAAAGCCAAGAACTACATCACTTATTCTTCTAATTTGATAGCTTTCTTTAGACAGGATGATAATGCTCACTGAAAAACCTCAGCTTCCAGGTGACACCAAAGTTGTGAACAGAAAGCCATTGGAATTTTGCTTTGTTTCCTTCCTGTGTCATCCATTTGAACCGCAGGAAAGAGAAAATCAGAACCTACTGTAGAATTTTGTCTCTTAATTGCTCACTTTAGTGTGAAATACAGCATTTTATATGCATTTATGCAATAAGCATTTCACCTGGTTGAGGCGGTGACAATTCGTGGGGGAAGTGCTAAAGAATAATGAAGAACAGCTATAGTACAGCATTGTTTTAAAGGATGTAACCATAAGAAGCAGCAGATCTAAAAAGGCATGATACTGCACAGGTTACATTTGATAGGTTTTCAGTGTATGAAATTCCACATCTTAGGCCTGGCTCCTCCTTGCCCCACTGTGTCTACAGGAACATTGTAATGGCAGCAGCTTTACTTGGGGTGACATGAATGAGGGGAAATTGAAAAGTGGATCAATATAAATGCAATCACAGGGAAAAAAAAAAAAAAAAAGAAAACCCTAATCTCATATCATAACACTGCAGGAGTTGAAGGAGAACTTGTTGATACAGACAAGAGAACTAAAGGAATACACATACAAATTACACCATTACCTGTGAAGTGGAGATGACCAAAAGAAATCTTTCAAGCTGTCAGGCAGAAAGATGAGAAGAATATGGTGACAAATGAACTAAACATGATGACTTCTGGAAAGAAAAATGGGAATAGAGGGCATGATGTAACCCTCTGGCAAAGGAGATTTAAAAAAACTATGTGAATGGAATGATGTCCTTAATCAAAGTGAAGTGCAGATCATGGAAGAGGAAATTCAAAGACACAGAAAATGACTTAATTGGAAAGCACCAGGAAAAGAACAGAATCACCAAACATCAGCCAACAGCTTAACAAAATAGTACCCTCAATTCAAATTACATATATGAGAGGCTAAGATAATTATTACACAATGGCAGAAAGTTCAATTAATTAGAAAGACAGAAAATGTGTTACAATAGGACAGGCTCCCATGAGGGTTTGATGTTCTTAGAGAGCATACAAAATACAGGGATGTCATAACATGCTGCCTATCTCATGGGAATGGGCTTGCATTAGCTCATGAAGAAAATGGCTTTCTTGGCAGTTGAAAGCAGGTCAGACTATCCTAGTTATTGCAGAAACTAGATAATTCCTAACAAACAAGTTCTTGTATCAGAGAAATAAAATCCAAGGAAAGAAGGCAGGCCTGCCAGCAGGGCAGAATAGCCTTTTCCAGGAAAAAAAAGAAAAAAAAAAAAAAAGAAAAAAAAAAAAAAAAAAAAAAGAAAAAAAATACACACATGATTCAAGCCCTCACCAGAGGGGATTTCTTCACATGTTTTGAAGGAGTCTTTAGATGAAATTTATCTGAGGCCAGAAACATAGAAATAGAGTGATGAATCAGTTTGAACAGGAAAAAGGCTGGGGGAAAGGACTTTTTCAAACTTATAAGACCAGTCAAAGCTGAGCTCATAATCCATATATGTCACAGTCAACTATTTTTCTATTATTTCATTCACAGTTATTCTATTATTTCATTCCTCCATTCACCTTTTTGGCTCAGTTTTTCTTTTTCTGTGTATTTCAGTTCATTTTCCATCTCTGCTACAAATGACTGTCACCGTGTGATTCAGGAAGAAAGTTTTGCTGGTACTGATTCAATAAACACCTATAAATTTGGATATTTTTGTCAGATACTCTATTGATATGACAATATGTATTTTTTATGATGCTCAGGAAGTACTGCCAGCAGAATTCAAATTCTGCAGGATCAAAACATTTTGATGAAATGTAGAGATACAAGTGTTCTAAATCTCATGTACTCTTTTAGCTTTGTAAAGTCTTTCAGTTTATCTTTTGGATGTGCCTGCTCAGTTTGTTCCTCACACATTATCAAAAACATCTGGGATGTTCTAGTTATTTACAGCCAGGATACACAGTGTAGGTATGTCTGAAATGCAGACATGTCTGAAAGTTTGGGGATTTTGTTTTGAACTTGAAAATTTTGACCCAGTATGGCTTTGTATCACTACATTAGAATCAAGTTGAATAGACTTCTGAAACCACCTACAAAAGGAAGTATGTCAGTTGATTAATGGTAATGCTGAAAAGGCAGAAGGAAAATTATATGATTATTCAAGTTTTTTTGAGAAGACCATTTATCTTGCATTTGCAGCTGAGCAAACTGGACCTGCTTGGTGATTTGGGCTCTGTAGAAGACCAGTGCCAGGAGGATGTAAGTGTAAAGTATCTTGTATTATTACTACTGGTTTACATAAGGTATTTGGCAACAAGCGAGAGTTGTTCAATTCCAATATAAAAAATTCTGACTGACCAGCTGCCTGAGAAATTGTTGCCTTTACATATAATCTAGAGGAAGAAGAGGAAAAAGAGGTAACAGTTTAATCAACCCCAACAAACAGGAATTCATTCAGTCAATAAGGTGTTCTTTAGATTAATCTACATAATGCCTGGATGGAGAATATTCTAAGCACATGGTTCTCACTACTTGCAAATCTGCAGAACAGATGCAAATAAATTTGTGCCTTCAAAATAGTTTTCCTTTTAGCTCTTCTTTTTTTCTGGCTAGTGAAGGATTAGCAAAAACAAAGCAAAGGATAATGAAAATAGCTTCCAGTGCTTTTTTGCTAATACAGATTAGCAGTAGGCATAACTCAAATGCCTCTCCACTTCTCCTGTGCTCTGGAGCCAAGTATCACTGAAGTGGAGCAGCTTTGCTCCTACACATTCATTTTGACAGCTTCATCCCTATCTATGCATGCAGCAATGTGGAGGCACTGCCTCTCACATTCACACACCACAGGAAGGATCTGCACTAGCTTAGAAATGTATTGACTCAGAAGAGCCCAAAGTCCCCTCTTAACTCAGAGCTGCTCTTAGTAACAAGTCAGTTCTAGGCACCTGCAGCTCTGCACTGCCAGTCCTTATGAATTAGGCAACAGGAGCACTAAGCCACATTTGAAGGGTGTTCAAGAATCCACGTTACACTTTCATCCCCAAAGCTCTACAAATCCTTGATACATATCTCTGCACAGACTTCTTTTGCATCAAGGTAACATCTGACACATTTGGCACGTAGCTACTGCTCCTTTTCAGTGCCACTGGTGTTCCACCAGTTACGTGTTTGGTGCATTCAAATGAGGAGACTCTCCAGACTGCTCCTCTGAGCTGGTGTGTTTACATCCTTCAAGACCCATGTGTACAGAAGCTCATGAGGAAACTTCTGTCAAGCCTAAAACATAATTCTTAGAATGCCAGATTCTGTCAGCTCTACACCTGTGCCTGGAGAAAGACCAGATACAGTTCAGCAGTTGTGCCCTGCTCACAGGGGAAAAAACTGCCATAATTCTGTCACCTCAGGACCAAGGGTTGACAAGACCTCTCTTGCCTTTCTTTTCTTTCCTGTTAACATAGAGCAATACCACCTTCTTGCCCATCTCATTTTAGTTATCCTCAGCCTCCCCTTCTCCAGCTGCCAATTATCAATATTATAATCAGGTCCCCATTAAAGAGCAGCAAGGAAAACAAGGAAAAAGGCTCACCTAGGACTGGATCTTCAAATAGAGTTTGGAGCATAAGCTACATCATCCTCTCAGATGAGGTCAGGATATTTTTCTTCTAATAGGATTCAACACAACTAAAAAATGGACCAAAGCCTTCCAGCCAGACCCGAGCAGAGACCTAGGAGATACTGGCACAAACTGATTTCAGAACATGTCCAAAACAAAGCTTATTCCCTTTTCTTGCCACTTCAGATTTAAGATTTGCTAATTAAAACATTTCCCATCATTTAACTATGACAACATTTATTGGAACTCACAAACTTAGAAGACATGTTTCTTTTTCACAAATCTCTGGATTCCTTAACCTTCTGTCTCAAATGATGTGCTGTTTTTAGTGATCTGAAAGCAGTCCTTTGATTTTCCTGTCTTCTTGGAATATTGAAAATAAAGTTTATTTTCATAATGAATGTTCTGTAGATTTCAAACCTATAATAGATTTCCATCTGTGCAACTGAAAGCCAAATTTAGCTTTACATTTGTCATTACTGAGTTCATTAATGGCCCAGAAAATACGATCCATGATTTATGACACAAAATACTGTCGTGCCTAGCCAAGTACTCAGAATGCTTTGAAGTCATTGCTGGGCTGAACAAAGGGCAGGAACATTTCATCCAAACCCAGATACAGAAATTATACTAATTCTCTGCCAAAGGGAAGAAAATAAATGCATTATTTTCATCTTTCCTAATAACGGGTGCTTTTCCATCACCTTCAAGCCTCCAGGTTAGCTGTGGCTGTGTGAATGAGTTCTTCTATGAAATACATTTTTGCATTATTTACCACCCTCCACAGTTCCCCTCCTGAAATAGCAGTGTTTATGGATCAAATTAAAGATTATTCTCTCAATCTACTCTGTTCAGCTACATTCCTACATAGCAAGAGTAACTCTTCAGCAAGCCTCTCCTTGCCCTGGATGCCCTGGCAGTTTGTAGCAGTGGGAAGTCATGGAACAAAACACAAATGATCCCACCAACTCTCAGTATAGCACTGTCATCCCTCTAGGTACAGCACCCTGGAACAGACTCCATCATCTGAAGGCATGGAAATGGTCCCCTGGGAAATGCTTTAAAAAACATCTGTGGTCTCTCATTCTGTGTTTTTGATTCTCTGAAGGGGCAAATATATTATTAATTATTAATAATGAGAAAAATACATTATTATTGAGGCTCTCTGCCTTGATTTGATGTCTTCATTCTGGTGTGAGTTCATCCATATTTGTCTTACTCCAGTTGCAGAAATTTAAGGAGAGTATATACAAAAGAGGTCAATAATTCTATGTTCTGTGTTCCCTTCTGTGTTGCACCTCTCTCTCGAAAAACAAGGAAGTGTGAATAGCAAGTCTTTACAAACTTGATTCCATTCTCTGTTGCCAGTTTGTGCTTTTAGGTGTCAGTGATATGATTGGTACAAACTGATACAGATGTTTCAGCAGAAATGTGTGAAAATCCCTTCGTTTCCATTCTACTGGATCCTCCTCTCTGCTCTCCTGCATCAGGCAGTGGTTTTTCCTGCCAGTCTGACTGTTTGCTAGGCAGAGCAGGGCTACATCTGCAGATTTGGCTTTGTAGTTGTTCTCTGGGCAGCTAGAAACAACAGGGTCCTCTTGAGGTTCTTCCTGATGGCTTATATGTTATTTCAAGAAGTTTTGTATCGTTTTTGCTCCTAAAAAGGATTAGGTTTAAAAAATGTGTTTGGAGGATGAAGTCACTATACTTTTTTATTACAAAATAGAAAACAAGCCAAGCAAAAATTTTAAATTAAAAAACCCTTTTTCATTCTTATAACTTTTAATTTTTTTTCCATTTCTAAGACATAAGTTCTGTCAGTTTTCTCAAAAAATAATCTCAAATCTCAAAAAATAATCTTTCATACAAATATTATAAAGGAGCATAAATTAAATTTTCTTTTGGCTGAGTACTTAGTATTAAGTGCAAATATTGTAAATCAATTTATCAGGGTGAATTAAACATGGCTAATCATAAACGGAAAGATTGTATTCATATTATTAAAGTATAATAAACAAGAATACTTTCCTACCCCCGCTCATGCTATTTTCTAGGAAGCAGAAAGAAAATCCATTTTCATACAGTTCTCATTCTTCACTCTCCCAATCTCTTCTCAAAAAGCTTATCAGTGTTTCAGAGAAATTGTTGAAAAAATGAGTCCTTGGAAATCTAACAGATTTATTCCAGGAAAAGATAAGTTGCTCCCAGGTCTATGCACCTCATTTCCACAGGTTTTTAGAAAACCCACAGGTAGTCTGACCATATCAGTAAACTGCCACATCCCTTAGACAGAACCATCTTTTTAAAGAAGTTTACAATGCTGTTAACTTCTCAAATTGGGGAGGTTTGTACGTTTTGATTTAGTGTGGTCTCTTTTAAATCCCCTTCCATTCCCCTGCCCTATGAACAAACACAAGAGGGATGTCTGGTGTGAAGCCCAGGATCTACACACAGAGCACTTGGGTAGTTTCTACATATGGCCTTTCATGTGCTCCTCGGTCTGGGTGACTTTGGAGCTGCATTTTGTTCTGTGCACCTGTAGCTGTGATGATGAATTATTCTTTGAGGAACTAAGGGACTCTTCCAAGCCAACTGCCCTTGTCCTTATGGGAGACTTTAACTTGCCAGAAATTAACTGGGTACATCACACACCTGGCACAACCCAGGCCAGAGCATTCCTAAAAACCTGAATTACAACTTTGTGGAACAGGTCCTAAGGGAGACAGCTTGGAAATATGCCTTCCTCAATCTTCTGGCTGTCAAAAGTTTGGATCTTGTGAGTGGAGATTGGCAGCCATTTTGGGCATGGTGACCACAAAGAAATTGAGTTTAAAATCTTTTTAAGAGGAAGAAAAGTGCCAAAACCTGAACTCTGGATATGGGGAGAGCAGACTTCAAGCTGCTCAGGGAATTAGCAAGCAAGGTCTCCTGGAAAAAAGTTTTTGCAGATGCTGGGGTCCATCAGTGGGCCCCACTGGTCACCTTTTAAACATTACCTCCTGGTTGAAACTCTGCTGGTTTTGTGTCTTAGATTCAGAGACCATAAAGAGAGGAGACGAAGAGGAGCAGGCAATTCCCAAATGTTAGGAGTCAAGCAGGGAAGAGGAGAGGGTGCTCTCATCTCTGTGGTGACAAGTGACAGAATCCGAGGGAATGGCCTGAGGTTGTGTCAGGGGAGGTTTAGGTTGGATATTGGTTTAGGCAAAGGTTTTTCACCCAGAAGGTGGCTGGGCACTGGAACAGTTTTCCTGGGAAGTGCTCACAGCACCAGCCTGACGGAATTCAAGAAGTTTTTGGACAATAGTCTCAGTCACGTGGTGTGACTCCTGGGCATGGCCCTGTGCAGAGCCAAGAGTTGGACTCAGTGATCCTGGTGGGTCCCTTCCAACTCAGCATACTCTGTGTGATTCTGTGTGTGGTTTCTGAAGGATTCACTGTAGCTTCTCCATGGAAATCAGCACAGATTAGCTATTGGAGCCACTCACTTTAACAAACTATTTACTGCCTGAGAAAATTCTCTTGCCTCCCACCAAAGTGGTTCAGAAGTGTACTTTTCACATATTTGCTATCTGTCAAACACACTTTTCAGAGCTTTAAGATGTGAAACACCCACTCCTATCCTACCCCACATTCCTTGTTCTCTAACAAGTCCTTGAAAACGACTGTAAGGATTTGGCAGATCAACTTCCTTCTCGTGCTGAGCTTTCTTATCCTCTGGAGAAATAGGAAATACATACCTCTTCAGAGGACTTCATTTTATATTTTCACTTGCTATAACTTTTAAAATAACTTTTTATGCGGGCCTGCAACAGCCACCTGGTCTTCTAGATAGAGAAATTTTAGACACATTTTTATTGAATTCATGTACCTAGGGATTCTTTCCCCTTCCCTGGTAAAAAAGAAATAATTTTTCAGAGACCTCCCCATTTCAGCTCTACTTTTAGCCAAGCCAGAATTCAGAGAAGTCAACACATGCCTTTAGACCCAGTCCAATCGGGAAATAAAAAAATATTCCTCTGTGCTGCAGCAGCAAGGAAGTCTGACATTCCAGCCTAAGAATATATACTGCTTTCTTTTTCAAGGAATAAAGTCTTTGGTACAAAAGTTCATGAGGCCAAAAGACTTCAGAGGGAGGGGAAGGCTATAGCTTATTGCATATTTTATGTTATATCTACAGTGTGTTCCTGCTTGGCATAGTCCTGACAAAATAAATTCCACTGAAAGATTACTGCGCCTAGAAGAATTCACCTAGGCTTGGAACCACAGCAACTGCTCCAGGGGTGTGCTTTAAATGTATTAGATTTATAATCTTTGCAAAAATATTATTTTCTTCTTTTATTATTAATTGCAGCATTATGTCCTTTCCCAAAGTGATATTTTTGCCATATGCTGTCCCTCTTTTATATCAATTTTGCTAACTCCTGTGACAGCAGGCAATGTGTCTTGCAGCAAATGCCAAATTTGTTATGCCAGAAGGCATGACAAATATGACACAATGAGTACTTACATGCTACCAGATAACAAAATTATTTTATTTAAAACATCATTTTACACTGTAATATTTCTTTGTGAAATGAGTTTTTCACAGAATTTGCCAATGTTTTCTACCGCAAGGAACTTTTAACCACTCTGTCTTCAAATGAAGCAGGAATAATAATTGGAGCAGACCATGAGTTAACCTTTCCTTTTCCTGCACACCACTAGAGCAGCACAAGCTCACTCTCTCTTGTCCCAGCCATTCCTTTCTGCCCCCCTCCTGTTCACTCCCTGAGTGTCCCTGGCATGACTCTGGCCCTCATACAGGAATGACAGGGGCTGCAGAGAGAGAGCTCTCTGCTGTGGAGAGCACGGGCACTCTGACTTCTCCTCTGGGTCCCAGCTCAGCTATTGCATTATTTTGCTTTAAAGGAAAACCAAACCCTCCATCACTCTTGTCAGAGATAGGACACATTAGATTTGAAGGAGGTATTATGCTGAGCCCAGTGCTCCTCAAGCCTCAGACACTTGTGGAAGAGTTTGGCACTTCTCTTCCCAGGACAGCAAAGGAGAGCAGGGCATGGATCTAACCTAGAGCTTCCTTTGAGTCACTGGCACAGATGGGGAACTCTGGTGAATTTGGGCTTTGGGGGGAGTCACTCAGAGAACTGCAGCTGTTTCAAACCAAAGTACCTATGGGTGCAAGCCATACCAAGATTATTGTGGAACCAGTAACAAGGAGAAAGGAGATAAATTAGAAGCATGGAAGATTATTTAAGTGTTAGAGATATTGAACTCAGCAAGGCCTGACAAAATGTCCCCCTGTGAGTACTCACAGCAGTGGCCAGAGCAGTTTCAGAAGTATTAGCACTGACTTCTGATTGTGTTTAGAATACAATGAGATCCCACAGGACTGTGAGAGGACAAAGAGCAAATCCTTCCCAAAGAGGAAGAAGGTCTATCTAAGAAATTAGATACCATTCAACTCAGCTGCAGTAACCCAAAGTATATTGGAATAAATTATGAAGTAATCTATCATTTTATTAACAGGAGAGGACAATAAGAAACATTTAACATCTATTTTCAAAAAAAAAAAAGCACTCAACACAATTTCCTTCTTTGATAAAATTATCAGCTAAGCGGATGAATGGGAATCATGAAAATATCTTGTCTTTGTTATGGCTTTTGACAGTGACCAACAATAAACCCCATAATCAAACAAGAGAAATATGTTCTAGATAAAACTGCTGTACAGAAGGTTGAATAAAGAATAGTTCAAAGTCTGTTTTCTACCAAAAGGAGATTAACAGATTCTAATAGAGATATGTCCTGCATCTTAAAGTCTTCAATATTTCCATTAAAGTGAAATATTATACAGAGAATATATTGGGGGAAAAAACAGATAACACCAAATAGAAAGCTCTCTGGATAAGAGATGTAAAATAAAAAATTATCTTAACAGCTTCAATAAATCATCTGAGAGAAAAAAAGCTGACAGCTGCTATGTTACTTATGATGTAAATCACATGAGAAGGGAACGCACTAAATGCATAAACACAAAATATGGAGTAAAAATTTTAAAAATACATCAGGAAATGATTAGAAATATACTGCAAATCACACTACAACTTCAAAAGAAAATGTGTTTCTAGTCTATACAAAAGGTTTTTATAGCTCAATCATTTTAGTGTGGGACTATATTTCTATTACATATATTTAGCAATGCCTGTCTTATTAAACACCGCACATGAACACAGAAATTTCATAGGAAAGTTAAAAATGTAAAATATTTTAGGCATTCTAGAAAAACTGAAGTAGTGGAGGTGATTTATCAACAAGCAAAGAAATTCACTGTGGATTCTATTTTCCATTATAAAGAAGTTGATAGGTATACCCATAGGGATACATTATTTGCTATGGCAGTGGAAAAGAAGAAATTATAGATTGTAAGACATTGGTGTTTGGGTATATTTGGAAGAGATTATAGAATCCTTTAAATTATTTTGATCAGAGATTTTGGATCAATGAGTATGGCTACCTTCATGTCAGGGATGACTTTTGTTACTTCACTAAAAATTCACATTTGGTGAATTGAAAAGGTGACATTGGCTGCCACTTAGTTGTCTGGGGATCACACCAAAAAAAAACTGCACCACAAACTTATCTTCTCTAGCTCTGTTGGTCCCCCACCCTTAAATTCATCACACCCAGGTCTTTTTAGTGAAATTCAAAAGAATCCAATGGTAAAATATTTCTTTACCTTCCTTCTAAAGATCAACTGGCATGAAGGTTAACACCATTATTCCCAGCAGTTCTAGTGGAAAACATGAGTGTTTGTTCTGTGTCATTCAACAGAGAGAATTTCAATTTTCTTACTTAATTTTAAAGTAATAACTGTATTTAAAAAAAATTGGAAGACACTAAAAATGTCTCTTTTAAATTTGGAAAATCAGACACGGTAGTTAAACAGCAGCAACATTAAAGATATCTCTTCACAGGCACCTTGCTGCAGTTAACTAGTCTGAATAATTCTCCTGAGAGGGAAGATATATCAAGACAATTTAACAGCTCTCCTCTGTAATTTGAAGTATTCCTTATTTTAAAAGCTAGAGTGGATTTAAGGATATGTTTCAGGTTCCCTAGCTCCAGCGGAACCAGAAGTCTTCCTCTGTTGACTTCCTAAATGCATTAAATTCTCTTCTAAACTGGAGCCTCTGTACCTCTCTGCAGCTGTCCATAACCCAGAGGTTTTCATCAGATACACATGCCAAAACACTGAAACAGCTGGAACATTTCAATGTGTTAGAAGAAACTTAATTTTAAAAAGACATTCAGGTACAGTTAAATCTGTTGTCCTTTGGGACTAGTACGACCAGCACAGAACTCCAACAAGATCGTTCAGCTCTACACCCCTTGTTGTCATAAAGAATTTTGAAAAAGAAGGTGGGAGGTGGAGTGAGGGGGAGAGAAAGAAAAATAAATAGCTTTAATTTTCTTTTTTCTGTCCCATAGACAGAGACCCAGATGCTATAAAGACTATGGGACAGATGGGTGACACTCACAGTCAGCATTCTATCAGCTCAGAAGATCTGCATGGAATTTGGTCCAAACAGAGGCAAAACATCTTTGTGACATTTTTGTGTATATGGAGACCAATGTTCTGGCTTCCTCAAACCAGCAGAAAGATCCTCTGATGAGATGTAGCCACTGGCATTTACAGGGTGATGTTGCAAGGGAGAAATGATGGTTCTGTAGTAAAATATTAAAGACCTTTTTGGGTCCTGGCCCATGAAGACACAGGCAAAGGTGGAAGGTTACCTGTTGTAGCACTGGGCAGCTGCACAGGGTGCCTGTGAGCCCATCTTTGTGCTGTGCCACTCATCTTGCAAGGAGGAAAAGGTCCCTGCAGCCATCCTGGGCCTCGCTCTGGAAGAAGCTTGCAGGCTGACTCCAGAAGAGGCCCCAGGAGTGACATGTTTATACAGATGATAAAGAAATTGGCTTCTAGCTTCACTATCCTATCTGGCAATGCCTCATGTCATGCCAAGGAGATCAATTAGTGATTTCTGAACAACCCTAAGTAGAAGAAAATTGGGTTATACACAAAGCAAACAGGAGCAAAACTCAAGACTTACCTGAAACTTTTAATTCACTTTGCTTCAATAGTAATTTAAATAATTAAATATCAATGCCAAATGCCTTCTTCACATAAAGGTTCAATGAAAATAGTATTTGAAGGAAGTGCTGATGCAGTGTTTTGTTTTTCAAGTGGAATCTAGATATGCCCAATATATAGAATTCTGGGATATCTTAGGTTTTACAGTATTTCTTCAGGGCTGATTTATACTATGATCCTATGAATCAAAACTATTTTAAAGTATTTGAATTTAATCCATTCACAAATATTTTCTGACAATAAATAATTTAATATATGTGTCTATGCTATTCAAACAATGAGGAAATAAAGCAGGAACAGTAATTATCAAGGAGAAACTTTGACTGTGTTTTTAAGGGAAAGACACTAATGTACCAAGGCGTGTTACACACCAAGGTGTGTGCACTTACTAACTCATACCAGGCCACCTCCTGCCAAGGAGCAATGGATTGGCTTCTCATGAAGGAGAGGGGATAGTACTGACACTGAATTCCAAAATAATTTTAATATGTCAGCATTTTATATACATGCAAATTATGAAATCAGAGAACCACTCAGTGTATGGGTGAATTCATGGTCCTGGGCAGCTTAGCTCAGGAGGAGCTTCCAGTTCCCAGACACTAATGTTCCCTCAAAAAACAATGCAATAGAAATGTTGCAAATATCATTGTGCAAAAAAACCAGAACAAACTTCAGCTATAACCATGTTAGCTGCATGTGTTTGTCACAGCAATATCTATAAATGGAGATATTTCCCAAAGCTTTACTAAATTTTGTGTTGCATTATTAAAACAAAACCCTTTTCCATTTCGGAAACAAGTTACTTTGAATTTTTTTGTGTGTGTGTGTACTTCTACCTATAATACTGTCCAGTTCTCTCTCATAGACTTACTCTTGCTCCTCGCCATCCCTGGGAAAGGAAGTTTGCATTTATTTAAAGGATCTTCATTAGCCTTCTTCTTAAAAGGCATCTTTAATCAGAAGTCACCCTCGAGTATATATAGAAATTAAGTCCCTGGAGAGCTACAAACCTTCCTGGTATCCTTTCTTGCAGGAAATTGAAAGAAAGAATGCAAAGATCTCTTTGTAGACATTCATCTTTATGCTTTGAATTAAAGATATGAGTGAGCAATGAAATAAATCTGTCATAGGTTTCCTGTGCTCAAGCTCGTAGAACAAGTACAAAATCAAATGATGAACACTATCTATATGATTAGTTCCTTTCTTTGCATAACAATTACAGGTAACAGCCTTGAAACTATGTCCATGGGGAAGGACACAACTTTGACTTTCAGATGGTTGTTATGTAAGGCTGAAAGAGTTATTCTATAGAAAGAGTCATTCCCTTAGAACTTTGCAGCAATTTAAATCCATTTTAGTTCCAGTAAGCTTTACCAAGTGAAATATCTCACACAGAAAAGGGAGAGATTCAGGCCCAAATAAATAATAATGTACAACACAAAGTTTATGGTGTAAGAAAATGTACTGAGTCATGAGTGGAAGGACATACAAAAATGACACCTGCTTCACTTTTTTCCATGTCCTGATGTCTTCTGCTTTGAATTTGGGACACAGAGACATTGAAAGAAAGAGTGCTTTTACAGACCCAAGATCTGTAACGCAGCCCAACTCTATACATTTTGCTGACATCCTGCAATTTCACTAATAAAGAAGTTTGTTCCCTCGTAAGGCAAAAAGTGCTTGCTCCTCTCTGGTATTCAAGTTTGAAGACACTCAAGCTAGATCTTGCCAAATCAGAGTTCCCAGAAGGAAACATTAAAGGTAATTTCAAAGTTTTTCTTTGAAAATAGAAAGGCCCATCATACTTTCATTTCTCTCCGTGAAGAAGACAAAAACCTATGTATCCTATTGCAATTATTAACAAAAACCTTGCAGAATCAGAAAACAGACTTTTTAGATAAGTTTTATTTGGTGTCTGTAGAAATGGAAATCCCATTTCTGTCACACCATAATCAACAGTCATCCCACACTAATGTTTAGAGCAATGCAGTGTACTGGAAGTGATAACACACACTTTAGAAACAGCTCTTGAAGGATGGCCAGCTGCAGCAGAATTAAAAGGTGGCACACCACATGTGTTGTATCATCAGAAAACCTGCACAGAATACTCCTGACCTTTAAGGTTCAGGTCATCTGAGAAAAAATGTGAGTTACTTGTTCAAACTGCTTTTTTTCTTCCTAAGTAGATTTATCAGACAATAATAATTACTTGGTTTTAGACAAAATCCATTACATAACAGGTTCCCAATGTGAGATAGATTTTAGGTCCTTTTAAAGATTTGTCCTGTTACTTTTTTTTTTTTTCTTTGTCAATCACACTTTTTGGTTTACTTAAATGCTAAGCCCATTGCTGCAGTACTCAAGAGATGGCTCCTTTCCAGCAACTTGCTAGGTGAATTTTGCATATGTGATTTTTTCTCTGGCTTTGACACAGCAATATTTCCCTGCTTCATTTGAGCATATTTTTGTGCTCAGTTCAGCTTGCAGACTTAATGCATCATCATCTGGCATCCATATGCAAATACAGATCAGAAACACTTTAAAAAACATTAATATGAAAAAGGAAAAGCTAATTATGCAGATGTATTAAGAGGCCTACAGAGAGTCACTGACCCTGTAAGCCTCAGGATACAACCCTGTGATTTCTTCCCATCTGTGCAGCGTTCCCTTGCTATCAGCAACTTTCTAGGCAGCCTGAAAACCCACAGGCCCACCTATTTCCACCCTTGCTTTTCTTCAAGTGTCAAACTCCCTGACAAGATGTTCCCACAAGATGTTATTGACTGCAAAATTCTTCTGAGTAGAAATAAGTGATTAGCAACACTTGGCTGAGAAATGGAAAAACAATATTTGAAAATTTTAGTGAAATAGATGTGCCTGATCAAACAAATTTGCATTAGTCTTACTCACTCAAGTTTTACCCTACCTCCTACACGACTGTTGTCACCATTATCTCTTCTTGCACTGCATATAAATCAGGCAAAGGCATTGTTTTCTTTTTAGTATATTAGTTATATTTTATCATGATGACACTGCCACAATCCACAGTAGTACATGCAACTGCATGTTCTTTTTACAGAAATCAGAGAATTTTTGATGACCCATAAGGAATTACATTAATATATATGGGCACGCAGGTATGCATGTACTCACTTGTGACTTATCCCACTTTGAGTTCCACAAATCAGGCACAACATAACATAAAACAGACAACAAAATTTAGATATACAGAAATGGTCCCTCTTGGCGTCACTGTGACTTTCTTGCTTGTAATTTACCAGAAATTTGAACAGTAACATGTTTATCACTATGGCAACTATAGGGGCACAGTGTAAGTGTTTATTAGCCCTGTGTTCAGTCACTCAAATCTCACCTGTCATGAGAGTTAGAAAATTGTTCCTTCATGGGTTCAGGTCTTCAAGCACAGTCAAGGCTCCTTGGGCAGTCCACAGACAATGTCTGAATGAGCACAGCTTGCCTGCAACCCAAGACTGGACATTCTCTGTTCAATGCTATCATGACAAAAAGTGTTTGCAGTATTTCAGAGTTCTGTGTGCCTCTCTCCTGTTCATTGTCAGCACTCTCCTTCCAGTGTCTTTCGGTGAGACCATGCCCCAGTCCTCATTTTACATGCTCATCTGAACAAAAAAAATGGAGGATTATTTTTCCTTTGGATTTGTAGTCCTTAGAAGCAATATAAAATTTTAATTGTAATTTTGAACATGGCATGTTCACTTTCAGCCCATCTGTTCTTTCCCCTCGCAGACACAGCTGTGGCTCTAGAGCCACATGTTGCCTGAGCACAGAAAAACCACTGAGCTTCACTGCTTGCACTTGAGGGGCAAGTCTAAGCAGCATAAAGCTGTGTCAGGGAGAGATACCAAAGCAAACTTGTAATGGATTAACAGGAGTATTGAGAACAACACTGCCTGCATATCCCCTGCTGTATTATTTATAGCCAACACTGGTGTACTGCTTTCAAGACTCAAGCCAGCCCCTGAGAGCTACTATCTTCACATGCAACTGTGCTGAATTACCATGCACCTCTCAGCTGCCTCGGTGGAGTCTAATCCCACAGAGACAGCAGCCTGACTGCCAGCTAATTATATGCAGAGAGGAAGTTTCTCTGCATCACCCATTTTCACTGATTAGTACTCTGGTCATGAAGCCCTGAGCACTTTCAACTCTCTTTACTTCCACAGTAGCAGCAGAATAGGCAGGCTGCCCAGCATCCTGGTGAGTGGCTCAGCAGATCCCCAGTGTCTCTGCAGAGACAGTTTGTATGAACTGTGGTTTTCCAGATTTCATCAGCACAGCCACAATTTTCTCTGTTTTATCCCAATATCAGCATTATCTCATCCTTCAAGAAATTACTGTCCACCCTGTGTGCAGTGGTTTTCAGGCTGCAGTATTAAATAGCAGGGGTTTTGAGACCAGCTGCAACAACTTCAAAGACTTTCTACATCGAGGCAATCTGAATTTTTTTCCAAAACAGAGACAGTTGTCTCTTGTAGTATTTTTCCTATGATGGTGTTTGAAACAGGAAAAGGCATTGTGCATAATGGTAGTAAACTGCTTTATTGGCATAAAGACCCTACAGAATTAATTCTTTGTAAATTTGCTGTCAAGGCAGAGACCTCAAAACTAGATCACCAGTAATCAAATGAGATTTTCCCTGAACCACAGAAAATCTGCTCAGTTCCTTGGTAGATCTAGTCACATATAAAAAGCAACCCAGGATGTGGAATCACTCCAATCTGCTGTTATCAATATACTCTGTAGACATATCTGTAGAGTATATTGCTGCATGTTCACCCAGAAAACAGCACCCACTCCGCCTTTCTGCTTCATGGTATATTATAAACACAAACTTGCTTATCATCCTCTTTGCTCTGGCATCTTTTGGGATATTTTTATATTAAGTGCATTACATGCTGGGAAAACTCAATAAATCACATGCAAACTTACCAGAACTGAGTGAGGCAACGTTTGTGACAATCTTAGGATTATTTTCTCAGTTCACAATCTTGTTTTGATTAGCAAGTTTCCATTGTGCCTGTGGAATTCTCTTTCTGGAAGAGCAAGAACAAAAGGTGACTGTGGCTTATTTCAAATGCATTAGTTAAAGCTTATAACAAGCTGTTAAGGAGGAAAACCAAAATAAAAAGGAAAAATAGAATCTTTATATTACAACAAAATTGGTCACAGCATTATGTTTCCTGCTGTATCAACATCTTTCTGTAAATGACTAAAGGTTTATAATTCAGCTGCCACATTTCTTTTTGCCCTTAGAGATCATCCTAGGAAAATGGCTTTTTGATTTATCTGATTATTTAAACAAAAACACACATTTCATATGTGTTTTTCACTCGGTGAAGTGTTTTTCACTCAGCGTAAAATAAAAACAGTATTAAAAAAGGATGTACTTAAAATCTACTCAACAGTTTGATGACACATGCTTTAGTCATTTGTACCAAAATAGAGGAAGTCCATTATTTTATGTCACTTTGAAAAGTAATGTTTGTAGAGAAATAGAATTGGTCAGAGATTTTCATCTGGCATTGTCACTGCAATATAAGAAAGACATTAAACTATTAGAGACTGTCCAAAGGAGGGTCACAAGGATGGTGAAGGGCCTTGCGGGAAGCCATGTGAGGAGTGACTGAGGCCACTTGGTCTGTTCAGCCTGGAGAAGAGGAAACTGAGAGGAGATCTCATGGCAATCTACAACTTCTTCATGAGAGGAATAAGAGGGTCAGACACTGATCTCCTCTCTGGTGACCAGTGACAGAACCTGAGGGAAAGGCCTGAGGTTGTGTCAGGGGAGGTTTAGGTTGGATATTAGACCAAGGTTCTTCACCCAGAGGGTGGTTGAGCGCTGGAACAGCTCCCAAGAAGAGTTCTCAGCACCAAGCCTGATGAAGCCCCCAGAGTTCAGGTGCATGGTGTGATTCCTGGGCTCTCCTGTGCAGGGCCAAGTTGGACTCAGTGATCCCTGTGGGTCCCTTCCAACTCAGCATATTCTCTGGTTCTCTGATTTGTCAGAACCATTTTACCATAGCTGGGAAAATTATTATTTACCCTGAAAGTTAAGAGCCAGATTAGCTATGAGTTAGCAAGCAGCACGTGGCTGCTGTGCCAGCAGGTGCTTCCCCTGAGCCAGGAGTGTCTCCTGCAGCAGATCCCATCCCTGCCAGGCTGTGCCACTGGTGGCTGCACTACTGCCATGTGTGACATGGCTAGAGACACTTGGTCATTTTCATGATGATCAGCAACAAATTGTTTGTGAGTTAGTGTAATACATTTCTGGCACAGTGACTTCCTCCTGAGGCAATTTCACATTTTCTGGATTGTGGTGTTCTGAAATTAATTTTTTCATAGTTGCACTGGTTTCCAAAAACAAGGAAAATTCCAATTGTTGAATTCAAAAACTACATTTACACTCATTACCCGTTGCTATTTCCATTAGGGAGTAAAAAAGAAATTAAGGTTTGTACTTGATTCAGAGAACAGCTGATTTTTTTTCTTCTAGAAGTCAATCACTTTCAGATTGGTTGTTTCAAGACACATATCCACCCTGTGCTGGACATTATTAAGCAGTCCTTCTAAGGTTATTCTGAACCTTTTCATCTTGTCATAATGTACCCAACAAATATAAAAATACGTAATTTTAAAGCATTACACTTCATAGAGAGAATACATTTAAAAGGACCTAAAAAGTTGTATATTTTAAGTCCTTCTTCCACTGTCACTAAGACCTGCCTTATTGACAGTCTTCATTTGGTTACTAAGACCCAAGGCTAGAGTCAAAACTTTTTATAAAACTTTAATGTGGTTTTTACACATATTGATATGCACTCCAGGCAAGTATCTCTCTGACCCTAGCCAGGGCCAGCCAAACACGAGGCAAACGCTCTCTGGTGAAGGAGCTGAGCAGGGCATCACCCCAGCAGTGCTCCTCAGCTCGGTGCCAAAGCTGCACCCCAGCACAGCCCTCACTCTGGCCTTTCCCTCAGCAGCTTCCACAGGGGCCCAGGTCCCACAGACCCCTGCACATCCAGCTGTGCCTCGGGAGTGGCAGCTGGTTTTCCACCCCTGGCCACGTCTGGGAGAATATTCCATCTGCTACGTGCATGGTAAATTCAGTGTGGCTGGGAAATGCATGCATTGAAGGTATTTTTGCTGTGCTTTTAAGTTATTGTGCTTTGGATCCTGATTGAATCTGGCTGACTTCTCAGAGAAGCTCACCAGGAGGATTTGTTCAGTTCCTCTTGCCTGCCCTGCTGCAGGGACAATAGCTTCCAGGCAGCCACACAAAGCTTTCAAAATAACACAACAATTTTTGCTTTGGCCATCTGTCCATGGATACAGATTAAAGTGCTTTTAGAAAAATAATTCTTTGACTTTTTTTATTATTATTCATTCCACATTGCCTCTCCTGAGCCAGAGACAACATAGGTCAGATTTCTCGTACATCTCATACAGTTTCAAAACCAAAAACACACTCTCTGTAAACCATCAAAAAAAAACCCCAAAAAAAAAAAGCTTTAATCCTTAAACTAACAGTGTAATTATAAATCCATATCCCACAAAAATGTTCCCTACTAGCTATCACTGTCAATAGTAAATAATTTACATGGGGAGGCTCTAATGGTAAACACTCCACTTAAAAACCCTTAAAAACAGCAGACAGCAGGATAACAGTAATTCAAACCAAGAAGTGAGAAATGTTTGACTCTCATGCAATTTCCCCACCGACAAACTGCAAACAAAATTGCACAGGTCTTCCTGCAGACAGAAATGTGCTCAGTGGAATGGAGGTGTAAGGTTGCAGGCAAAATATTTGAGTGTAAATATATTACAGGCTGCTAAAATGAGCTCTGTCTAGTGCTGTACTATGCTTCCTGGAACAAAGCTGGGAACTTTCGTCTTATGAATGAGAAGAGTCCTTCTCTCACATTAGGGATTACATACAAGTTTCTGGCATGGTTATGCTGGGGAGAAGTGGTGCTGGGAATTCATCCCCGTTCTGTCACCCTCTGACTCCCCACAGGGCCAAGAGGGAGCCCTGTGCTGAGCACGATGAGCCCTGCATGTCAGACTGAACTTTGCCTCTTCTACAGGGTACACAGAGAACAGAAAGACTGGAAAGCAGTGGAAATTGGCTGGAAAGACCTGGTTTCAAGGGGTAACAGAATAAAATAAATTCAAAAGTAAACTGCTTCAAATGTCTTTAATTTTGTGATGGCCAATTGTCCAATCACAGGACTGGACATCACAGTGATGCCACCCTCCAGTTAAGTGGTTTCCAGTGTTTGCAGTCTAAGTTTCCTCCCAGTGCACCTGGTCAGGACAGATATAGCAAAGTTGTATTACAACATTGTAATTACCCTGTGGCACAGGGAAAATTACCTGTGATTCCTACACCCTGAAATAAGCAGGAGCCATTCGATATTCAGTGTTGGAAAAAGTGAGAACCTGTTTGCCTTGGATTAAAGCTTTGTTTCTAAACCCTCTTTTATTGTAAACTTTGACATCTTCACTACTTTCCATTTGAATGAACTTCTATTATCGGAGACACATGAGAAAAAAAGTCAAATGTAAATAGAGCACACTGAACAAGCTTAAGGCAATAACAAACAAAAAATACTCTTCAAAAGCCACAAAATGTCACCTATAAAGTAATTTGTTACATTGCCTGAGTCTCACCAGACATACGTATCACATTGCTCCTTCATTAATGTTCTTCAGATGAAGTTGTACAATCAGTAGAAATCCATTAAGGAGACAAAGTATTCCTATGCTGAATAGCTTGCTTTCTTTTTTGTCTATCTGTAAACTGCAGGTTTTTATCCTTCTTTTCTCCATTCCTAAACACTGATCCAACATGATCAAATTTCATATCAGTAAAACATATTAAAATCAGAAAAGAAGACATTTTTAATTTTCTAATTTCTTATTCCTACAAAAAATGTCATATTTGCAATAGGGAAATTGAGCAGTATATATTATTTGCTTGACACTTGGAGTCATTAAATATAGATTATTTCCTGTTACTTAGTCCTTCATGCCCAGTCCTAATGTTATTAAATTCACTGTTATGCTGAGATAAGTGTAAGGAACAATAAAAAAAAGCTTAACTCCTTTAATGCATCTTATGAGTACATAATAAACCTCATCTCACATGTACAATATTTTAAATTTTACTAATTTCAAGCTGAGAAAAAACATAAAAGAGGAGGATGAGTGGAGTAGTGTTATCTGTGTCTGCACTATTAATGCACTAATGGAAAATTACACATGTAAAATGAGGTGGGAAAATGGCACTGTGACTTACTCTGTATTTTCCAGGGGAATTTGACATACACCCCAAAAATGAATATCAAGTAGAGTGACAGACAATATGTAAAAGCATACTTGTTTTTACTAACTCTTTGAGTTGCATGTAAGGAAGAAATCAAGAATTGAAACATATGGCTTGTCACGGAACATTTGTGTTTGCATGCTGTGATTCAGTCCTCAGATGCAATCCTGTATTTAAATACAAGCTTCCACCCTCTTCCTCTGAGGGATGTCTGTCTTGCTCTGTGCACAGCATGAGGAGAACCCTAAGAATAAATGCTGTGAATATTACTATTAACCAGAGTTTTTCAAGCTTGTATGCTTGCCTTTTTTTTTTTTTTTTTTTTTTTTTTTTTTTTTTTTTTTTTTTTTTTTCTAATAACCAGAACTACACAACCATTCTGAAACAAAACCAAGTCTGACCCACTGCTTTCTTGGGGGAGGCTCTGGGGGAACCCAACAAAACAACAAAAAGACACCTTCCTAACACTGGACATAGTTTCAGGTTTTTTCTGTATTTTCTGGCTTTTGTGTGTGGATGGATCCATATTGTAGAAGAAGACTTGCAGTAACTGAATAACTAGCTTCCTGGCTGAGAGACCTTGATCTTCTTTTCTCACATGTGGCAAATTTTTCTACTGAAGCTTTTAAATTTAAATACTCACATTTTACCCATTTAAGCAGTTTCACTTGGCAACAAAAGAAAATCATGATCCACTCCTCCAGTTTCTACCTTGAAGGACACAAATAAATGCCTCTCACTTAAACACCTTAACTATGAACAAGCTATTTTCTGCCCATCTCTTTTTGTTTGTTTGTTTTCTAAAATGATTGGGTTGGTTTTGATTGATTTTTCAACCCATAATGCAAACCTGACTCTACAATATATGTAGATTTACAGAGGCATAACTGAAAGTGAAAACAAAATCTTGCAATGGGAAGTGACACTGTGAATCTTAACTAAAAGCAGAACACGTATTATAGAATTATAGAATGGTATGGGTTGGAAGGGGACCCTTGAACATCAACTAGTTCCAACCTCCTCTGTCCAGTAATTCTAGAGTGTCACACAGCCTGTGGAAGGCACATTGACTAGAGCTGAGCACCAGGAATAAGAACAAATATATAATTTTAAAGCTATGGATAGTTGTGACATCTTATAAACAGCACAAAGACCAATTCTCTTTGTTCATATCTTTAAGCCTTAGATATCTCTGGTTTAAATTGCAAAGCAAATTGCTCTGCCAGCCCATTACATGTAGTAAAAACCAAAGACTCATAGCTTGATTAAGGCAAGTAGCTGGAAGTCCCAGCCAGGTGATTTTATTAGAATGGGGCAGCATAGCCTGCCCAATGGCTGGGGCTCCTCTTCCCTTTCTACACGTTCCATCTTGTTGGTCTCTGTTCTGTGGGCAGACATTCAAGTGCTGAACACAAGCAGTTAAGCATGTGGCTGATCTGCATCAACCTGAGTTCTCCAGTACCAGGAAAAAAAACCCTTTAAGAGTACATGACAACTTTCATGAGGAAAAATAAGTATTGCAAGAAAAAATCATCTTTGAATGGAACTGCTGAGATGTTTCAAGTCTGTTTCTAAAGCTGGTAATATAGAAGGAAAAGAGCTATAGTAGCAGAATACAATCATCATGAACCACATATTTAAATGAGCTGAGATGAAAAACTTCACTTTCTCTTACTTTTTCCTAATGACCATTTTCAGGTGGAGAGAACTCCCATGCAGGTTTCCTCAGCTGCAGAGCACTAGTACCTACTTAGGTAAAGCAGAAGACAGCACTGAACCACAATCTTTTGATCCATAACTTTGAAACTTCTTAATACTTTTCACACTATCATTCATTTCCATGCTAGCACTCAGCTCTAGCTCATGCAGAAGAGTTTTGAAGCAGAACTCATATGATCCTAATAATCATTAGGCAAACCACCCACAGGCAGAGGTGGTGAGTGATGGAAAGTGTGGTGGTGGAAGTGAGGTGGTGGAAGGGAGAGCATCTTGGGTATTGAATTTCTTTTTTTTTTTCCCCACATTGCTTCTATGTGGAATAAAACTTCTAGCGAAATTCCACTACTGGTTCTTTTCTTTGGTCTCCCTTAAATAGTGTGAACTATTTCTTTGAGAAGCATGAAAAATAAAACTTATCACAGCATATATTTTTATGACATTCTTGGAAGTGAACCTATAGTTTTATATTCAGTTCTGATGCTTCTGAATAGTGGACAAAAATATTGCCTTAAAATGAAAAATACACAGTCACTGGGGGAAAAAAAGAAGGATGATGTTCAGGAAAACAAGTTGTTGGCAGTATAGCTGTTTCAGAGCAAACAAAGCATACCAACATGAGCCACGTTCACCTATCTTTAGTCAGTATAAGAATGCACTGAGTATGTTGAGTAAAGTGCTCTGAGATGTAAAGGAATTGTTGGCTTCTTGTTTTTTTGCAGGCTGAAAGCCATTGCATTTGGAAACATGCCAATGTGGAGCTGGGAATTTTTCTGCTTGAGAAAGAACTTAATCAAGAAGACTTGTGATTTGGAGATGAAATAAAAAGATGTGTCCTGATTTACCAACTGAGATAGGAAAAGGACCGCCTACCTAGAAATACTATCAGTTCAACATTTAAGATAAACTCCATCCTAAGATATGGCAAATGCTTTCAAGAAATAGGAACACAAAAATATTTACAAATATAAAAATCTATTATCTATTCAGCTCTTTTGCTCATGCCTTTTCCACACCTGAAATCTCCAGTCTGAAGATATTAGAGATTTGTTTAAAACTGTAGCTCAAACATCTCCATTGTTCTTGTACAGGCTTGAAGCCAACCTGAGCTTCATCAGCCCTAGGATTCAATGAGAAAATGGTGACTTACATCCCTGGGGGCTGACATTTCTGTCTGGGATTTCTGAGACTGAAATATATGCATAGGAGCTGCACAGTGGCTAGACAGTGAGTTCATCATTGTGCAATGTCTCAGACTTACCATGCACATGCTGAAGCAAAGAGGGTCATCATCACCCTCCGCAGAGTGTATGAAACAGGGCTGATGGGAGCCAGGCCCATAAACCCATTGTCCATTCATGAAATGGTGGGTGTGTGGATGGCTAAGGGGTTGTTTCACTACGTGCCCCTTTAATCCTCAAGGCAGATGAGGTTGAGTTCAGCATCACAAATTACCTGGCCTATTCCGACAGGTGGATTTTGAAAAGGGTGGGCATCAGCATGTGTAGTGTCAGTTCATTTTCTTGATCTGCCACAATTGTTGGCCATTCAAAATTAAATCTGGATATATTCTCCCTTGTGAAAATATCTTTGCTACCATTCGAAATTCAGACAGACAACTATCATCCTTAGGTATTCCCTAAACCAGGTGAAAAGCATGTTAACCAAGTTGAGACACTCCAATCCTGCGCTCCTCCACCTGCTTGAAACTGGAACAGATCCCTTTTGCTGGATGAAAGACAATGTGGGAATACAAACGAGGAAAACCATTAAAATAGCTTCCAATAGCAGTCTCAGCACTTTGCACACTAGATGATGTTATGCATCTCTGTGTATAATTAACTTTCATGCCCATATTTGACTTATTTCAGTGAGGAACACTCCATTCTGGACCCATCAACAACAGAAGAAAATAATATTATTCATTGATCAATTCCAGTTTATAAGCAGAATTTATATGTCATGAGAACCCTTGTAGTTTTTAACTTACAAAAATTTACCCAAATATAAGATTATTTTCATCATGCACTGCCTTTGGTAGGAAACCTGGCTTAAGGAACCTCTAAGGGATTTTTGCTTTCCCGCTTTTCTTCACTTACTTTGCTTCTCTGTTGACATTTATCACAACCTCACACATGGACAAACAGAACAGTTTCCAGAGGGCACACAGTAAAGCTCTCTAAATGACCTTGGTAAAAAAATAATCCACAGGGAAAAAAAAAAAGGCATTACTTAAAAGTTCTCATTTCCACTTCTCCAGGCTTGAAAAGGCACATAAAAACACAATCCTTGGCAAAAGAACAATTTTCTCACCAGATATATCTTCAGTGTATACAGTGTGATTTCTCCCATCTCCAGGCTGTGTCCCAATTATTTTATCTTCATCTAGGGCATTTACTCAAAAGGTTGCACACGTATGCATTGCTTTCCTAGGTGCCAGTGTGGACACCCCAGTCTGGAGCACCATCCCTATCCATACTGCACAGGCTTAGGATGCTGCACAGCCAATGGTGGACGTGTGTTGGTAACGTGAACAGGACACCCATGGGCATGACAGGCTCCTACCTTCTCATAATTGGCATTCCTGTAATTTATACCACTCCTTATCTGCACAGACTCAATCCATAATTTCACAGAACTGGTGAGAACAGTATTCCTATGCCCTCGTGGTAAGTGCAGACTTACACTACCAAGGATAGCACCAGCTGGAATGACCACCACAATTCCTGATCCACTGTGAGCTGCAACAACATAGCTTTTCCCAGGTCTGAGAAGAGATAAACACTTTTCCAAGTAGATCAGTTGGAATCAATTTACCCATTAATTGCTTCATTTTCTCTTCCCAATCCTCAGATTGATTTTCCATTCCAGACACTAGAAGTTGGCTAAGTCTGCTGGTAGCAAATGCTGTCAATCTCGATTTCCTTATTTATCTCTGTCAGTGAGACTTGGTAAAAGACAGCGTGTTACATAATGAAGGGGGTTTTTTGCAAGAGTTTTCTCCAAATAGATCTCAAGACATGTAAAAACTCAGTACCTCCAACTCCCATTGTTGCCAGCATACTGGCAGTAGCCATCTCTGAACTACATGTCCAAAATTAAAAAATTCCCACTTGAAGAGAACTGCAACTCACTGGACAAAACCCTTTAGTTCAGGGAACAACTGGTGCAACAGCCACGTTGTGGGTTCTTAATTTCTTTGTGCTTCAGGGCTTTGTTCTGCCTACTCTTTACATACTAGACACCTTCTTTTTCAATGAGTTAACAAATGAGGAGGTTGTTTTTCCACTGTACATAGCTTAACTGGAGTTTGGCAGGACTAATTGGTTCTCTAGCAAAGAACAGAATATGCACAAATGTGCAAAAGATCTTAATTCCATTAAACAAGAAGTAAAAACCCAGTTTCCCACCCACCAAATACAGCACCCCATCTGCCAACAAGACACATAGAAAATTGCAGTTTTACTGTGGCTTGAAGTATATTGTGGTTTTCTGCCCAGTCATATTGAAGTTTTAAATTACTTTGTCTTTCATTCTCCTGGAGACACAACAACATCACATTCTTTGTTTCCTCCTAAATTTCCCACTCTTCAAACATATTTGGGGGTGATCTTTATGAAGAAAATAGTAGTTATTAATGAAACTTTGTTAAAATCCAGGCCATTTGTCAGCCAGCAGAAGGTTTGCCACTGACTTTCAGAAAACTAGCACTTTATCCTGGGTCTTTCTAGACTGAGGTACAGCTTTTACCATATGAGACTTCAGGGAAACTTCCCATGGTACAAACCTGTTTGAAGAACTGGGATCCAGGGAACATCAGGAAAGCTCATGGGCTTAAGGCTGCATGTCTCAAGCTACCCAACCAATGCAAAGTTTTCCCAGAAAATGTCTTTTTCTTTGGATGATTGTAGGCCTGCTACTTACCAAGTGTATAGTTAATCATTGGTTTGTAAAGGAACTTTGATATCTAGCTGCTTTGAGACTCATAATTAACGACATAATCCACAGAGAAAACTTATTTTGTACAAATGTATATTCAATTTCTTTTAAAAATTCATTTACATAAAACTATATTCCTTCATTTTAATAATGAAAAAAAAATACATCTAGGTCTGGTTAAGAATTAGTTTGAAAGGAGCCTGGGCAACTTATTTTTTAATTATTTTTTTAGATGTAGAAAACATTATCTTTTCCTCTATGACTAATGCTCTGGAAGTCTTTCTTCTAACAGATTCCATGCTTTCGTTTGAACATTGACAGCATTTTATTTCATCTTCTAAAGTGCTTTTACAGGCTTGATAACTAAAAAATCTAATTAAAAGTTTTTCTTAATATCTCCTCAGTTAAAGCATTTCTTCCTCCAGTGCTATTCTTTAGCTAAGTTTCTTACCCAGCCATAAGTGGAGGTTTGAAATCCACCTGCTCTATCTCCAGGTATACCTCTTAAGAGAGATGGAAAGTCAGAATAAAACCCAAATCAACTTTATCTCAGTCTTTCTAAAGTCAAGATCTTCTATTCAGTGGAGAAGACAATTCAGCACCCACAGGGGAAAGTTGTCATCAGAGGAATAACTATTTCTTGTAATTGTCTATAGCAAGATTTTTAAATGGCTGCACCCTATGTCAAAAATGTGCTAAATTTAACTAGGATGCAGTTCACCGATTCCTGGAAGAAATCCTGCCAGGTTAGAAAAGGTTTATCTTTTGTGTGCAGGGGGAATGGAAGCAGAAGAGCAGGGAGGAAACCACATCCTCACCCAAGAAAGAGCAGGCAGTGCCAAGCCCCAGCTCCACGTGCTGGGGCAGCACTGGTGCTGCTCACACCTCTCCTCCCCCCTGTGGGAGCATCAGCCCTGGAGCCTGTGGGGAGTCTGGGCTGCACAGCCAGAAGGGTCCTGCCAAGGGCTTTGCAGTCAATGGGGAACATGGGGTACCTCAGCTGGCTGAGAGAGAGAGAGTGGGGCATCACTGGGCTGGATAAACCACGAGGAGGTTCAGAAGCATTTAACTATTGACTCATCACAATCTGTATCAATTTATCTTCTGCCATTGACTGGAAGTTCTGTGGTGCATGAGTGGTTCCATAATTCTTTTTTTCAATTTGATTTCAATTATCAAAATTGATATAACATAATAATACTTTTTCCCATAGTTCTTATCATTGAAGTCTGAAAAATATTAATTTCTTGTATTTAATAATAGTTAATTTCCACATAATAAGGAAATATTCATCATTCTACTTATTTTAAAATGCCACAGAAGCTCACAACTAATAATTACATCCATTTCAAGAAAATGTTATGATTTGATGATGAGAAAATATCTGTAAATGACACTTTTCCACTATGTTTTCTATTTAGTATTAATTGTGGCTAATTGTAAGGCTCCGGGGTTTTTTCAGGGCTAAAATTATTATCAACTTGAGAAGTATTCCCAGGATGAGCAGCTGCAGAAAAAGGCTGTTTTTCTGAAAGCTATGAAAATTACTTTCCCTGTCTTCAGCTCCTGAAGGAGTCAAATGAATTCTAAAATGTCCTTCTGATAAAATGTGCACCTATAAAGGAAAGAGGAAAGAGGAAAAGAGGAAAGAAGTTATTGCATTCACTCACAGGAAGAACAGGCTGGTAGCAAATGCATGAATGTTGATATTAAAGATTTGATTTGTACTATATTATTATGTCCTGAGACAAAAAGTTCTTTCCTTACACTAAATGGGATCATCTGTCTTTACCTTAAAAAAGTGTTAACGAAGTACTCCAAGAAGGAGGTTTTTATTTGCCACAACAAAAATAAAACCCAAGCATCTGTTGAATAAACAGATTACAATGGTCTTTAACAAGTCTACTTTTTAGCCCCTGTTAATGAAAATATTTCCATATGAACTTTCTTTCACCACTATAAATAAATTATCCTAATGTTACATTAACTATGGAAGAAAAACCAAATCACTTTCTTGAGAACTAACCCCAGAAAACTTGTATAATATTTATGCATATATGCACTAAGAGAACATCCTTGGAATAAAGTAAGCACCTCATTTCACTACTTAACAACTTTAAAATATGCCACTAAATTGCTTAAGAATATTATTATTAAGAGAACAAAAGTAGAGACTCTACCTTATTACCACTTGGCAAGTTTGTGTATATACCTTGCACTCTGAGTTGTTCAAAATAGAAATTTCCACATGTAGAGCACCTTTAATGCTAGCAAGGGGAAGTATCAGCAGTACTAAAAAAGATATGATTTGTTGTTGAAGTTTGATATCCTATATAATTTTGGTCAGAGGGGAAAAGTTGGATCTCCAGGGCCTCCAATGTTGCTGTTAGGTAGGTATATAACATGATTTTCCCCATTTATTTCTGCATGGGCCAGATAGTGATATAGGGCAAGATGGGGGTGGTTTAAAAATCATCTCTTCCCTTTATAGGTTTGTCTGGTAGAGAAAACAATGCCTAGATTCAGCAAGGTCATATTCAGGATTGGACAAATCCTGCCTAAGGGGGTTGCAGATCTATTACAGGAGGGTCATGTGTTGCGGTCCTGCTCCTGGTACACTCTAGTGCCACAGAGCAGCATTCCAGGGCCCAGGAGCACCAGGTGTCCAGCAGGACACAGGAGATTGGCTGGATCACATCAGCAGAAGGGCTTTTAGTTTTATATAAGAGAATTAGGCACTCTCTTTGACTGCCCCACCACATGCAAATCCAGGCAGTTGTGTGGTCTTAAGTCCTGTCTAGTTTTAGCTGCCTTGGCTGTTTTAGTCTCTCTCTGGAATTATCATATTACACAGTCTATATGTCACATTGAAATTGTATCATTGTATTTCTGTACTGATTCCATTGTAATCAGGAAGAACTTACTCCTTGAAAAGCACTTTCAGGTAATCATCTGTATTCCTTTATATTTGTTTCCCTTGTTACATTCTTTAATTATAGGACAACATAATTCAGATAATTATCTTTGTAGCTTAATCCATCCCACAGAGAGAATAAGAAAAAGAACAATTTATAAATAAAATGAATGCAACACTTCTGAGAAATATTAAGCCATTTGTATCAGACCACTGATAAATATGCCAAGCACCAAAAAACAATTTTTTAACAAGTCTAAAATTTCAGTGGAGTAGAATTTTTGCTCGCTTTCTGCCTTCCTTTGTCAGCATAATTTAGCAACACCCTGCATTTCTGCTTTGAAAAGCAGCCATCTTAAATCAAATAAAAGTCTCATTAAATTTTCCACGGTCTCCTTTAGGAAAATGCAGTTATGTGGTTTTTCCCATTGTCTGTGTTTAGTATTGTTTAGCAGAGCCATTGAAGTGATGTTTAAACAGCAGCACAGGGTGGATGCAGATGTATTAATAACAAAATAATTGGAATGTCAAAGCTCATGAATTAGCCCTTCTCAAACTCAACAGCAATCAGCAGATTACGGGGTTTGTGCCTTGTACAAACTATAAACACTGCAATTCATTATAGGCATATCCAATACTTTTTTCTCCAGACTTCTTTGCCTCTGAGTGCTAAATTAAGAAATTAATCCTTCAGAGGTCAATGAAAAAGGCTTTATTGCTATTCACAAAATCAAATACTTGGAACAACAAACATTCTGGGCAGCTCCCCCAGCCCAGTATATCACCACTCCATCTATGCTCAGCATTCCATTGCTAGAGAGTTAGAGGGAATTATTCAGCTGAGCTTAAAATTCAGACAGTTCTCAGCTATTGCTCCTTTCTCCTGAAAATGCTAACTTCAATACATCAGAAAAAAATATTAGTTCTGTAGGAGGCGAATGTGGACATGATTAAGGCTTAAATCCTTTCCTCCTGAGCCAGTCCCTCAGGACTGATCCTTTCTTCCTTTAAACACACAGCTTTCTGCTGAACCCTCTTCCATGCCCACACGAAGTAACATCTTCACCCTCTTCTTGCATATACATAAAAATACCAAACAGTGTTGTGGTTGTACGATAGACAATGACAGATACACACAAGCCAACACTTCTTTAATTTGTAGATGTGAAAAAATAAACTGGGGAGGGGGTGGGCAACAAAACTCTTCTACTGTCTACACAAATGCCAATACACAAAATAAAAAATTACCCTATCTAGTCACTGTACATCTTTGACCTAGCCTTCTGAGCTAAATTTCTTTACCTCCTGTCACAAAGAACAGTTCAAGAGCTCAGTCCAGGTGAAATTTTTTCTGGGTGGAAACAGAGACCACTTCGAGGTTTAATACTTATAGGACGATTATTTTTCTCACATACAAAATCTGATGGTTATTGATGAGCTACCCAGAGGGAAAAAAAAAATCTTTTCAAGAGTCCCTACCTCCTTTAGAGATTATCCACACTTAGCAAAACTTCTTTAGTGACTCTAGGGAAAGCTAATTTCTATCTGGCATCCATCCCATGCACAGCTTTTTAATAAAATTGATGGAAAAATATTTTTTTAACCTGGTGATCCTCTGTGTCATTGATTCCCCTAGGCTGTAGAAATGCATATGCCAAAAGGCCATAACCTCTGGGAGTACATAATATGACATGTGCTAAGCCTGTTTCCTTAACTACATCAAAGATGACAGCTTTTTCTGATTTTTAAAAATGCCTCTTTTGCTATATACACATGGCATGTGTTGTTGCACTGGAAAAGGGTAAATGTATTACTGTGCAACTGTGCCCTACACAAACTCAAATTTGTAGCTGCCCTGAACACTAAAAATCAAAAACATAAAAAAAATACTCCGCTTTTCTGTCAGTCTGTGATTTACCCTCCCCTCTCCACCTTTAAACTTTTAGTTTAAAGTTTAACTAGTCAAACTTATAATCAAAAATAATTTCCTTCCTCTCTACCTCTCAGCTCCTCCTGGGCTCTTCCCTTGCTGTGATATTCCCTTGGATCATCTTGCCCTATTGATACTGATCAGCTTTTGTCTCAGTCTCTAGCTGAGTTCTGAGCAGTTATTCTTCACTAGTGCAAAGTCTTGAAGGTTGATGCCTGATATCTCAAAGGCAGAAAGGTTTTAATGCATTTAAAGTTGTCTGCTTATCCTAATTATATCAGCAGGTCTAGTAAAAGGTTTTACATCTCCCCCATGAACCTTATTTAACCCAGATTGCAAAGAACCACATTCATTTTTTTCAGGTTTTTAATGGATATTTTACTAAGACCTTTATGTTTGCAAATATCAAATACCTTGCTGAATGTTACAAAACTGATCTCCTACAGCTGTCAGTTAATTTATTTAAATACCAAATGTAATGCATTTTATATTAAACAACTACTGAGGGAACAAAAGAGAAAGCATTTTGTTTGCTTTATTTCCCTAGCAGCATCCAAGCCTTTCCTGTGGTCCACTCAATTTAAGGACTAGATAATCTCTCTGTAAATTCCATGAGTGTTGCCTGGCTATTGTCACCACACAATGTCCAGCACGAGGAAGCAAAGCTTGTAGGGGGATAACAGAGCATTCCCATAGCTTTGCATAAATGTTATATAATGGCTTCCCTCTGAGAGATTTGTAATGCTCTCATTAAAAATAAGTGGAGTGCGTATCAGATTAGCCTTTTCATACTCCAGAATTATGCAACTTGGAAGAGTGAGTGTAACTCCCATTTCATACATTCATTGCCTCATGTGAAACAGATTCTTTCAAAAAATAAAAGATACCAAACCATGTATTAACAATTAAATTATTTATATCTTTATGAATGTATTATCAACTATTTACTTACAAATAAAATCATATAAATAATCAGTTTAGTAGTAAATCTGTATGAGCAATTTGTGAATCTGTGGAGTTTTCAGTCAAAAGACATGAGCTCATACTGGGAATCTTTCTTTTATGCAAACAGCTGGATCAGGCCAAAGAACTTTGCCAAGTGTCATTTCTCTACTTTTCTTCTTATACAGTTTTCATATATTAATGTCTCTGACACATCATTTACCCAGCAAACAGTATTTCATTCCTCAGGAGGCAGGAAACAGATAAGAAACATTTCCCATTTGCTTTGTTATAGGATTCTTGCTCTCAGGAAGGTCTTGCCCAGCCTTGTGCAAAATGATTCAGCAGTGGGACTGACTTCCTTCTGTAAAAACACAGTTCTTATCCTAGGAGTGCTCAGTGTTGCTGAAATTCCACTGATGAACAGGATACCCCTTACCTGGTGTCGCGGTGCCGCTACTAAAGCCCCTTGGCTTCGCCCCGAGCCAGCCCAGGCACCGGAGCAAGCAGAATCCGAGCTGCCCCTCAGCGGAACGAAGGGGTCAGCCCTGTGGGTTCTTGGCCCTGGGAGAGGCCTGAACGGCAGTAGGATAACTGAAGCGACGCGCTAAGAGCGAGAAAGGAGGATCCAGCCAGCCAGACAGAGGAACCACAACTTTAATCCAACTGAGCACTGTCCAGACCGAAGTGGAACCAGGCTGAACTGGATACCGAACAAAGAAATGCACCAGCTTATATGCTTTCGGGGTAGGGGAGGAGAAATGGGAGTTCCTCTTTGCGGCAACCAATGGAAACTTGACACTTGGGAGATAAGGGGAAGGGTTGCAAGCCTTGAACCAATTAGGGGATAGGGGAGGGATAACACAGTGGCGGGAAGAGGGGAAAAGGTAACATGTGACCAAGGGGAGCTAGGAATAGGGACTTGTAGGGAGGATGTAGCAACTTATGAATTTCAATTAAGGGGGGGTGTGCAGAACATACAGCATTGTACAGAACATACAATATAGGACCCACCAGCCTTTCATCTTTTTCACATATCTAAATCCTTCCTACTTGGTAAACCACCCATATATCTTTCAACTTCTCTCTGCCTCAAAACCCTCTTTCCTATATCCTTCTTTCAGCACCCTCTCCTTTTTCCTTAAGTCTCTCTCTTTAAATCCTCTCCCTCGTCTGTCCTTCTTTTCCTTGTCACAGTCCTTCACAGCACCTGCTTGTTCCTGCTTACACTGTCCCAACTTTCTTTGTGGAGTCCAACTGAGGTTTAACATACTGAAATGGGGAAAGTCCAACCATCCACACCACCACATCTCCCCCTTTTCTTTTATTTTTGACCCTGTGAGTCCTATCTCAGATATCCGAATTGAGGGGGGTCCACCAGGTGTTCAGAACGTGGGTATGATTCTGCAAACCACTGCTGTTGAGTAGGCCATTGTTCTCGAGGAAGGCTGCGCACTTCTTCTACGGTGATTTCAAGCTGTTCAGCCTGTTCGTCCTCATCAACGAAGCTTTCCTCCTCTTCCTTGAACGCTTCTGGGCCTACTTCAACGGCTACTCGGTGGACTTCAGCTTTGGGTGGTGATGTGGAGGAAGAAATCAAATTCTGCAACATCTTTTTCATTAGTCCAAGGCTGGCAATAGCGACAAAAAGCACAAAAACAATTAACAGAACAGTTTTAAGAATCGATCCCGTCCAACCCGAGATCCCCCATCCCTTGAACAAATTACTGAGCCAGTCCCCGTATTCTTGCTTGATGTCTCCTATCATGTTTTCCATTTGTTTGAGTGCCTCGCGAGTCCCCTTGGCCCTAGATGTCAAATTAAAGCAGCAGAGCCCCTCAAACTCCTCACACGAGTGACCGTGGAGGAGCAGGAGGTAATCGATGGCTGCACGATTCTGGAGGGTTGCCTGCCTCGTAATTTCCTCATCTTTCAGGAGGTTTGATAGGGCCCTAGAAGTCAAACGGGATTGCTTAGCTACCCAACATTCCAAATGGCCTAATTCTCCGAGGGTCTTAGCAATGGCGACCCACGGCGCAAATACTGTGATTGCGATGCCTTTAGATCTGCTCCAATGGATAATTTCCTCATCGCAATCGTCTGCCAATTTTTTGAGAGAGTAGTCTTCTCTCTTCTTTCTAGAGTGTGCCAATAGATGTGCACCATTTGTAGAATTTTGTGTAACCCAATCCAAAATTTGTGATTTGTTGGGTGAAAACAATCCGAGGGTCCCAAAGGTGCACGGGCCTCCGGAGAGGTGAGAGGGGATACCTGCCCATGCGTGGTCTCCGCAAATCAAGAATGTTCCCCTGGGAAGCTGGCGGGGATGGGCAAAGACTTGGGCTGATTTTTGAGGAGGGATTGGAGGATAACTAAAGGACACAGCGTTGCACCAATGAGTATTAAAATGGGCTTTGGAGGAGACAAAATGACGGTGGTGACGCTGGACGTGGTCGTTGCGGATATGAAAACAAGATTCGGCTCTGGCGGAACCTAGAAGCTCCAGCTCCTGAGGCTCGTTTTCTAACTTTGGAAGACTTTTAATATAATTGTACCACGCGACGATGTAATGGGCATGCTTTAGGTTATGCTCCATTTTAGCAGCTTCTTGTCTAAGTTTTTGAGCATAACCTAGAAGCATCTTGGGCATCTCACGATCTTTAAATGGGATCCCCACGAGGCAGGATGCCATGGGATTCGCGGCACTCGCTTGGTTGAGACATATGTGGTCTTGGCCCAGTGATTTGGCCAAGACAGTCCAGACGTTCTGTTGCGGCTGGGGGACGAGCCACGCCTGGGCGATGGTCAGGAGACTGGCGAAGAGGACGGCTGAACTGATGGCAGTCTTGGCGCTCATGGTTGGACGGATCTAAACAGAAACTCAGAAAAACAAATTGTTACAAAGTGGGAAATCACTGGAAAAGGGGTCCTCCCAGCCTTCTGACTTCTCCTCCTCCTCTGAGTCACTGGACTCACGCCTTCTGCGGCGTAAAGCCGCAGAGGCGACTTGGGGCTTTCCGTTTTCCCGGACTTTAGTTTTTTTCTCAATATACGGTTTAACCCATCTGGAGGGTATCCACTTCGGCCCGGCATCAGTAGAGACGCAGGCGTACCCGCGCCCCCACGTCAAAAGCGTCAGTGGGCCCTCCACTTTCCCCGTTTCGGGAAACCTTACGGTTACCGGCGGATGCTGCTCACTCAGGTCCCAGTCGCGGTTGCTATTAAAATGCCGCACAACTGGCGGATCTGGCTTTTCATAAGAACAATTTAGGAAGTTTAACACATAAAGTGCCCTTGCCAATCTAATTGGTGGAGTCTCAACCTTCAGGACTGGTCTTTGCTGTTGAAGGACCCGTTTGACGTTCTGATGGGTCCTTTCAACAATGGCCTGACCCGTGGGGGAGTGAGGGATGCCCGTTTTATGCTCAACTCCCCATTGCTGCAGGAAATCTGCAAGCTCCCTGGAAGTATACGCAGGGCCATTATCTGTTTTGATTTCCTTGGGGATGCCCATGAAAGAGAAGGCCTGAATGAGGTGTTGGATGACGTGGGAGGCCTTCTCCCCTGCGTGTGCGGAGGCATAGACTACACCTGAGAAGGTATCAACGGACACATGCACGTACCGGAGTCTCCCGAACGCCGCCACATGGGTGACGTCGGTCTGCCAGATTTCACAACTTCCCAGCCCTCTGGGATTGACTCCGGCGTGCATGGTCGGCACGGAGTGGGATTGACACGATGGGCACGAAGCCACAATCGCCCTGGCCTGTTGCCGGGTGATACGAAATCGGCGGACCAGGGCTGGTGCATTCTGATGGAACAAAGCATGGCTGAGCTGTGCCTGTTGAAATATGTCAGGCAGTGGGGTCTTTGTCACAGGAGCAGCGAGAGCATCTGCTCTCCTGTTGCCCTCTGCAACAAACCCTGGCAAATCGGTGTGCGACCTTGTGTGCATCACGTAGAAGGGGTGCTCTCGGTGGGACACAAGCTTTATAAGTTTCGAGAGCTGCGCATAAAGCGCGTCGTTGGAAACCTGCTGTAATACTGCCTGATCAGCTCTGGACACTACCCCTGTAACATAGGCAGAGTCGGTAACTATGTTTAGCGGTCCGGGAAATCTCTCTAATGCCCTGACGACTGCGGCCAACTCAGCGACTTGAGGCGAACCCTCAACGATTTCAACATCACTGTCCCACTGCTGAGTTTCGGGATCCTCCCAGGTCATCACTGACCTGTGAGAAGCCCCGGACGCGTCTGTAAAAACGGTCAAGGCCTGGAGTGGTTTTGCACTTCGGACACTCCTCAATGCCAATTCAAAATTTCCATCCAGATTGAACAATTTGTGGGCCGGCCGATGAATTGAAATTTGGCCCGTAAAAGAGTCCAGAGCGAATTGTAGAGCTTCATTATTTTGAAGCAGAGTTTCCAACATGGGTTTGGTGATCTGGCCCGAGGATAATTTGATGGGGAGATGGATGCACTCAAAGTCACAACCGGCCAACTCGCAAAGGCGCGTACGTGCCTTGCGGATCAGCTCAGCCATGATTTCTTGTGGCCTCGTAAGTCTCTTGGGCCGGTGGTGGCTAAGAAAGACCCACTCTATGATCAGCAGTGGATCTCTCCCCCCGTGGCCCTTGGTGTCATGCTGTGTGGTGTTCGAATCCCACTGAAAAATGACCCCAAAAAGATGCGGGAGCTTACCCAGCACCACGAACCGAAAGGGTAAGCCGGGGTCACATCTGTGCGCCTGGCGTGATGACAACGCCTGTTGTACCTTCTCCAGTGCTTTCCTTGCCTCCGCGGTGAGCGCCCTGGGAGAGCTAAGCTCATCTCCCCCCTTCAATAAATCGAAGAGGGGTGCTAGATCCTCCGTGGAGAGACCCAGCCAGGGCCTCACCCAATTCAACTCTCCGCAGAGTCGATGGACATCCGCAAGGGTCCGGACTGATGTCCGGATAGCCAATTTTTGGGGAACAATGGTCCGCCGTCCGATTTCCAGCCCCAGGTATTTCCAGGGTGGCATCCGCTGAATTTTCTCTGCTTGCAGCTCAAACCCTGCAGCAACTAACAAATCTGTTACGCGTGTGAGGACTCTATCTAGTTCGCTTGTTGTTGGGGCGCAAATGAGGATATCATCCATGTAATGGTGGATGATAACCTCCTCCGCGGCTGCGCGCACAGGACGCAGCAAGGAAGAGACGTACAGCTGGCACATCACCGGGGAGTTCTTCATACCTTGGGGAAGAACCCTCCAGTGATACCTCTTCCTTGGGGCCGCTCGGTTGATGGTAGGCACCGAGAAGGCAAAACGCGGTGCGTCATCCGGATGTAGGGGAATTTGGAAGAAGCAATCCTTCAGATCAATAACTGCCAGATTCCAATTTCGGGGCAGCATGGCAGGGGATGGCATTCCTGGTTGGAGGGATCCCATGTCCTCTATAACGTTATTAATTTGGCGAAGGTCGTGAAGGAGGCGCCAGCGCCTTCCGTCACTCTTTCGAATGACGAAGACGGGCGAGTTCCAGGGGGAATTCGTTTCCACGATATTACCCTTCTGTAACTGCTCCTCCACGAGCTCCTCGAGCGCCTTTAATTTCTCCTTGGATAGCGGCCACTGGTCAACCCACACTGGATTATCCGTTTTCCAATTCAGTTTGAGGATTGGGCGCTCCTCAGTGACCGCTAGGCAAAAAACCTGAGGGGGGTCTGGGATACTAATTGTGACCCCCCATTGGGACATGAGCTCCCTACCAAGCAGGGGCCGTTCATATTTGCAAACGAAAGGGCGCGTATATGCCAATTGCCCTTTCGGCCCCGTGAATTTCACCATGCGCGCTGATCTCTTAGCCGATTGAAAACCCCCTACTCCGGAGATATTCGCCGGCGCGTCCTCCAAGGCCCAATGTGACGGCCACTCCCGGGTGGGAATGATCGTGACATCTGCTCCTGTGTCGAAAAGAAGACCTTTATTAACGGACTCATCCCCAATGGACATCGTACATTGTATTATAGGTTTTTCTTCTGTGATCCGATGCACTGCGTTGACTGAAAGTGGCCTTTCCTCAGGGTAAACCTGATACTGATCTGGCCTGGTGTGTGGAATTGCCTGGGCCACTATTTGTCCCTTTGGGTGGAAAGCTGGGGGATGAGTGGAACGCAGCCAGACATCGAGGAACCTGGGGTCACCCTTATAGGTCCCCGGGTATACCTCAATGTCTTGCGGAGTGTATTTACAGTCCCCAACAACAATGAACTTACCTTTCCTTTGAAAAGGCCAGTCCAGAAGGTCTTCGCAATCCACGCGAACTGGGTACCAGCTGGTATCTCTGAGGTGTGCACTGTGAGTGAGCCTCAACCTGTAAGGTTTACAAAATGGTGTTAACGTCAAGTCCGGGAAAGTTCCCTCCTGGGAAGGGTGAAGGAAATGCCAGTCCGAGATAGTTGTCTTGGTCCAGTGACCCCCAAAGGCGTTGACTGCCTTCTCTTCTGCACTGCCCACCCTGTTGGGGTCATCATGCCGGGTGGGCCCGCACTCCCCCCCTAGTTTTTTGAATTGTGTTCGGAGTCCTCCTGCTGCGGCCGAGGCTTTGCCAGCAAGTTATGCGGGCATTGGCTCACAAAATGCCCTTTTTCATGGCAGAGGTAGCACTCGACCCGTGCTCTGGCTGGGTTCGACGCTGCCGGCTTGCGGGCCTGTGGGCGACGAGGAGTCGCATCTTCCGCAGCATGCACCTGCCGAGTTCCCTGCTTGCTTGCGGTGGTCATATGTTGAAGCAGGAAAGGGACCTTTTGCTGGCAAACTTGCAGCATCACCTGTAGAGTCCGTGGGGGTTCTGGAGGGAGACTTAAAATCGCTTGTTTGCACACATTATTAGCATTAGCAAAAACAATCTCCTCCAAAATTCTCTTACGGGCGAGCCCGTCCGTTACTTGTATTTCTAAAGCCCTAGTCATCTTGTCCACGAAATCTACAAATGATTCTGTGTCCCCTTGCCTAATCTGGGTGAACGGCGGCAGGGGTGCACGAGGCTGCATCGTGAAAAAGGCTTTGCAGGCCAGGTCTCGCACCCTAGGCAAAACTGCTGGTGGAATGAGCAGTGCCTGAATTTGAGGGGACTCGAAGGAACCTTCTCCTCCCAGCAATTCAACAGTAAGGGGATTACCTCCCTCATCAATTGCTGGGAGTGGCAGGTGCGGCAGCTCTTCCCGCAGGGCTTGCCTAAATGCAGCAAGCCATAATTCAAATTCAGCCGGTGTCATCAGGCAAGAAAATAATTGCTTTAAGTCTGCAGGAAGGGTTGTCGCAGCTGCTAGGTCTGCCTGAAGGAGGCCGCGGAAGTACGGGCTCTCTCTCCCAAACTCTTTGTGCGCCTTACATAAATCTCGAATTATACTTTGTGAAAATGGCTGCCAATTCGGTTTTGGTTCGCTACCCCCGCGAGCCCTTCGGTAGGTGACAGGCGCAGCTGAGAGATGCACTTCCTGGTTTCCATCGCTGTTGTCTTCCGGTTCCTTACCGTGGGAACCGGAAGAGGCAGCGTGGGAACTATCATTCCAAGATGGCCTCCTTCCGGGGTGGGGAGAAGTGCCTGGCTCCGCCCCTAGGGCGGGCCAGGGGGCAGGAGTGGGAGGAGTGTCAGCGTGGGAAAAGGGAGGAACCAAAGGCGGGGTTTGGGCGGCCACAAAGGGAGGAGACATCGGGTATGTGGGAGGAGCCATGGGTGGAGCAAGGGAGGGAACAGAGGGGGCGGGTGTGGGAGGGACCAAGGGGTAAAATGGGTTGGGCAGATAAAAGGGGTTGGGCGGGTATGAAGGGGTTGGGTCAAGGAAGGGATTAGATTTCGGGGGAGGGGGACGCGGGGGAGGGGTAGGAGAACGGCGCGAACGGGCGCCATCTTGTGTGTCGCAGGCGCCATCTTGTGGCTCCTGTGACGCAGCAAGATTAAATCTAACTTTTGGTCGATAACGTGGGGAGACAGGGGAAGGGCTGCGTCCCCGGGCCGCTTGTCCAGGGCGACCCGAGGATTCCTCAGCAGTCCGGACAAGACTGCTGAGGCTGGGGGACCGGGAGTTCTGGTGAGAGCCTGGGCTGGCAGACCTAGGGTCTGCGGCTCTCCTCAGAATTCCCTTCCGAGGAACACGGGGATTGGGAGAAGGGGAACGGGAAACTGGGGCGGGCGGTCGCGTTGGCTTTTCATGCAGGGGAGAGCTGTTAGCGATCGTTTTAAATTTGACAATCAAAAACATAAAATCTTGGGGACATTTATCCGAATTGGCCGCTTTTTTTTCGATCGCCTCCCAATAATGGGGGTTCCTCACAAGCTCTTCAGACGTGTTACTGAACTGCATGGAAAGCCACCGCACCAGCCTTTTTAACGAACCGCGGGAGAACTGAACCTTGTTCTCCTCCAAAACTCTAACAAGAACATAATAAACTCCTTTCTGGGTGGTCGAAAGCGAGGCACCCATCTCGCCGGTGTTGAAAAACCACCCTCACCCAAGACCGGACCAACTAAATCTCAAACAGAAAACCGTAACTGCCGCAACTTAAAAACCGGGCAACCCTGCACTCGCTAAAGCCACTGATCCTCCCGGCGCGCGGCACACGCAACGTCCCCAAAAACCCAACTCTCCCCCAGCTCCGAGCCTCCCTCGAGAGCTGGCAGGAGCACTCGAACGAAACAAACCCGAACGAAAAGAACTGAAAACCGCCTGGGCACGACCAAACCGGGAGCGAGAACAAAAGCGTTAACCCCCCGGTCCTGCGCAGACTTCTCCTCGGAGCCCTCCCCCGTGGCTTGGAGAGGGGGTCCTGATCGCGTGCCCCCGACGGAGGGTACTTACCTGCGGTCTTGGGGAACCCTCAGCGCACAGAAGACTTCGCCGGGAGTGCTGCCGACGAAGCTGTCTCCTGGATCTGCGAGGAGCGCTCCTCCGAAGAGGCTGCTCGACTCGCAGCGGTGGGACTGCCCTGGATCTGAAACTCTTCGGTGCTCGCGCCTGGTGCAAGCACCGCCAATCCTTACGGGGACCACAAAGAGGGAAGACAAGAGCCTCCACGGAGACTCAAGGCTTCTCCTCAGGGTCCCATCTGGGGTGCCAGCCACTTGTCGCGGTGCCGCTACTAAAGCCCCTTGGCTTCGCCCCGAGCCAGCCCAGGCACCGGAGCAAGCAGAATCCGAGCTGCCCCTCAGCGGAACGAAGGGGTCAGCCCTGTGGGTTCTTGGCCCTGGGAGAGGCCTGAACGGCAGTAGGATAACTGAAGCGACGCGCTAAGAGCGAGAAAGGAGGATCCAGCCAGCCAGACAGAGGAACCACAACTTTAATCCAACTGAGCACTGTCCAGACCGAAGTGGAACCAGGCTGAACTGGATACCGAACAAAGAAATGCACCAGCTTATATGCTTTCGGGGTAGGGGAGGAGAAATGGGAGTTCCTCTTTGCGGCAACCAATGGAAACTTGACACTTGGGAGATAAGGGGAAGGGTTGCAAGCCTTGAACCAATTAGGGGATAGGGGAGGGATAACACAGTGGCGGGAAGAGGGGAAAAGGTAACATGTGACCAAGGGGAGCTAGGAATAGGGACTTGTAGGGAGGATGTAGCAACTTATGAATTTCAATTAAGGGGGGGTGTGCAGAACATACAGCATTGTACAGAACATACAATATAGGACCCACCAGCCTTTCATCTTTTTCACATATCTAAATCCTTCCTACTTGGTAAACCACCCATATATCTTTCAACTTCTCTCTGCCTCAAAA